>NW_023270807.1:39800947-39986137 GCF_011800145.1 Mirounga leonina
GGTTTTTTTTTTTTTTTTTTTTTTTTTTTTTTTTTTTTTTTTAGGTTAGGTTTTTTTTTTTTTTTTTGGTTTTTTTTTTTTTTTTTTTTGCTTCTTCAGGTAGGCCTATATTGCTGTAAATATCCTTCTTCCCTCTTAAAAGAAGAGCTTTTGCTGCATCCCATCGATTTTGGAGCGTTGTGTTTTTATTTTCATTTGTCTTCATGTATTTTTTGACTTTCTTTTTGATTTCTTGGTTAACCCATTCATTGTTTAGTAGCGTGTTGTTTAACTTCCATGTATTTGTGGTTTTTTTCTATATTTTCTTGTGTTTGATATCTAGTTTCCTAGAGTTGTGGTCAGAAAAGATGCATGGTATCACTTCGGTCTTTTTTAATTTGGTAATGCTTGTTTTTGGCCTAATATGTGATCTATTCTGGAGAATGGTCCATGTGCACTTGAAAAGAATGTGTATTCTGCTGTTCGAGGATGGAATATTTTGAATATATCTGTTAGGTCCTTCTGGCCCAATGTCATTCTAAAGCCAATGTTTCCTTGTTGATTTTCTGTTTAGATGATCTACCCATTGATGTGAGTGGGGTGTTAAAATCCCCTACTATTATTGCATCATTATCAAATACTTCCTTAATGTTTGTTATTAGCTTCTTTATGAATTTGGGTGCTCCCATGTTGAGTGCATTAATATTTACAATTGTTATATCTTCTTGTTGGATTGTTCCCTTTATGGTTATATAGTGTCCTTCTTTGTCTCTTGTTAGTCTTTCGTTTAAAGACTATTTTGTCCCATGTAAGTATTGCCACCCTGGCTTTCTTTTCACTTCTATTTACATGATAAATGTTTTTCCATCCCTTCACTTTCAATCTGCATGTGTCTTTGGATCTGAAATGAGTCTCTTCTAGGCAGCATATAGATGGGTCTTGCTTTTTTATCCATTCCATCACTTTATGTCTTTTGATTGGAGCATGTAGTCCATTTACATTCAAAGTAATTAATGATAGGTATGCACTTATTGCCATTTTGTTACTTGTTTTATGGTTGTTTTTTTAGTTCTTCTCTTTTCCTTTCTTCTCTTGCTGCTTTCTCCCATGGTGTGGTGGCTTTCTTTAGTGATATACTTGTATTTCTTTCTTTTTATTTTTTACATATTTATTATGAATTTTTGATTTGTGGTTACCATTAGGTTTATATATAACATCTTCTGCATAGAGCAGTCTATATTAAGTTGATGGTCACTTAAGTTTGAACCCTTTCTAAAAGCACTAAATTCCCTGTGCGGGTCCTGCATGCCTCAGGTGCTTGGCTTGGGGAACTGCCCCTCTCCCTTCTCCGCACCAAAGGCACCCCTCCCTCCCATGGACAGTCCTGCTCCTGAGTGTGTCTCTGCTTCTCCTACCCTCTGGCTCCTTACCATTTGGTTCCTGGCTGTGTCTCTGCCTCTCCTACCCTCTTCTATGTGGCCTCTTCTCTACCTCTAGTTGTGGAGAGTCTGTTCTACCCGTCTTTGGTCATTTTCTGGGTTATTTACACTGTGGGTATTATCTAGTTGTATGCATGGGATGAGGTGAGCTTAGGATCCTCCTACTCTGCCATCTTCCCAGAAATTTTTGTTGGGAACCTCATTCTAAAGGAGCTAGAAATATTAGCATAGTCTAAAGATGTACAAGAAGCCATGGCAAATTTTTAGTAATGCCTACTCTGTAATTTCAAAAATCTATATTCAACACTGCTATATTAATATTTGTTGAGTAAATTAATGGATGCATAGTATTTCTGGAGTCAAATGATAATATTATGAGGTTTTAGTGTGATTAATTCACATTTGTAAAAAGCTTGTTGACTAAATTAGTGGGATTTGTAGGAACTGTTGGTTTTTCTGAAATTGATTATATCTTTCTATTGTAATATTTCCATGACCTCATTAATTAACCCCGTCTTGAAAACTTGTTTTAGTAAAGTAAGTAGAAATGAATCAAAGAAATAAAGGAAGCACATTGGTTGAAAAAAAAAAGGTTGAAGTAAAAGATGTATTTTCTGATTGTCATAATTTAAAAACCATATTGAGGATCATCAAAACATTAAAACCTATGACAGTCATTTTCATATTCATATCTCAGACATGTTCACTCCCTAAATCTCATGGAACAGTGTTGGCACAATCAGTATGTTGCTAAGGAAACATATTAAGCACAAACATAGAAAGCATAACGGATTCAAAGCGTTCTGGGGAATTATTATAAAGCCATAAAACCTGCCAAATAATTGCAACAATAAAAGTGGAAAATTAATTTCAAGCAAGACTAAACATTTCAACTGACTGCTGAGAGAATTTTGAAGAAGATATACATGCTAGGAAGAAGAGGTGAGGACTTTTAAAAATCCAAGTGGTTAATTAATGGAGACTGAAGCCAAATGCAAGCATTGGGAGCATAGCAGAAAAATTTGGTTTCTGGTTTCACAAAGGGGAATTTGCCTTAGTCAAATTTATTAGTAAGAAAGAGGAGGGTACAAGGAACAGACTCCTTGAAGCAATTGAAAAATGGACCAATAATCTAAGCTTTGAGATTTGATGTGTTTCTTAGTCCAAGTAAAATATAACCAGGGTGTTAAAGGAAGTAGAGACAGAAATAGGAGACCCTTTTTATGAATAGTTTTACAAGTGCACTTAGCTCTGGAGAGACCCCCTAGGATTAGCCAATATGATGGAATTATTTTTAAAGGGTCTGGGAATGTACCAAGTGGCTTGCATACCAGTTGACATCACTCATAAGAAAAGTGTTAAAAGGTGTTTTGAAGGTCAAATGAAGAAACACTTGGAAGCTTACTTGCTCGATGAAGGAATGCCAACTGATTTTCTCAGATGGGAAAGAGATGCTTCATTAACTTGTCAAAATTTCAGAAAGGTATTATTTCTGTGGAAGGAAAGAGGTGTTATAACACATCCTTAGCATTTCTATAGTGGGCAATTTATTGAAATGCTTTACTGGGGTTAAAATGATCCTTTCTCTTAAAAGTGGCATAATGGGAAAATTGGTAGATTGAACTGAGATTTGCTAAATTGTAAGAAACAGAAGTCATTTGGCAATTGAACCTTTGCTAGTTCAGAAAATCACCATCTTTAGAGGACTTCATTTTGGCAGCCATGGTGAAAGCCTCCCCTTTTTAGGCAACATCTGTATAAAAACCTCTTCTTAGGCAGTGTGTATACAAATTCATATATACATGATGTGTGGCTATAAGATGTAAAACTTATTTTTTAATACAATTTGAAAACTAAGGGAAAGTTAGTCCCATCAAAGATATCACCTTAGCAGACTCCATACTCATTTCAGGGATGCTGCCTTTGGACAAATCATTCTTAGAATTTCTCTTGAGGAATTGTCCCACAAGACCATGGCAGACTTTAAAAATTATATTTAATAGTGAAAAATTTCATCCTTTGAGTTAAAATATTATATTTGGGAAAGGTCCAGAGAAATCACAGTCTCATCTGGTAAAGAAAGTGAGTGATTAAACCGTTACTAATTAAAGAAAAATGAGGTGTTACTATTAAGTAAAGAAAGTGATATTCTTTTGTGGCTTATCATCTGGTTTTCAAAATAGTTCCTGGAGCATTTTAAACATAGTTCAGTCAGTGAGGTATGCTTGTAATAGGGCTAAAGATTCTCAAGCTGACTGCTTTGAAGAATAACTTGAGAATGAGTTCGGGTATTGTTGGCTACAATGCCAGTCTTATGGTGTTTATTGTTTTAACTTACACAGAGAGAGAAGTAGAGGGATATTGGTGTATAGTGAAAATCCATTGGTGATTTTAAGATATGAGAGCAACATATATTTACATTTTTATAGAAAAGGGAAGAGTCAAGTTTTTGTTGTAGTGTGCTATAAAGAGTTATGATACTTCCTGGAAGGCGAGTTGAGGCTATGTGAACTTGGATCAGTCATTTTAATATTTTTTAGTATCTGCTTTTTCTCTTAAAGGTGAAGCTTTGTTTACTTTGGAAGATGAGCCAAAATATTAGTGTCCCATGTGAAAAACATGCATGTACACACATCATAGGGTGAATGTGAGGTTCAAATGAAATACTGTGTAAAAAAGCACTTGAGAACTCTAATGGTCAAAAAATATATTGTCAATCCAGAGAAAATATTTTATGAGGAAAAATTAGAAGCATTTAGATAGAATAAAGCATTTAGACAGAAGCATTTAGAAGAATAAAGGCACTGAACTTCATTCTGCCCCTTGACTTTCTTGAAATATTAAACTGTTATTTTTTTTGCATAAAGAAAACCTAAACTTTGTCACAATTTTTCTATATGTAAATGAAATGGAGGTAATACTGCCTTTCATTTATCCTGTGGAAATACAAATGGAAATGGTAGAAAAGTCTGGAGAAAAAGGCCCTGTATAAAGTATAAGTTTATCTTTTTTTTTAAAGATTTATTTTTTATTTTGGAGAGAGAGAGAGAAAAAGAGAGGGGGGCGGAGAGAGCATGCATGTGAGCCAGGGGGAGGGGCAAAGGGAGAGGGAGAGAAATTCTGAAGCAGACTCCTCACTGAGCGGAGAGCCCGAGGTAGGGCTCAATCCCAGGACACTGAGATCATGACTTGAGCCAAAATCAAGAGTTGGCTGCTTAACTGACTGAGCCATCCAGACACCCCAAAGCATAATTTCATCTTATGTCAAGTGGCCTGGCAAGTGCCTGGCATATAGTCAGTTTACAATACATGCTGTTTATTACTGATGTCCTTAGTATCCATGTACAATTGTTTGCCATTCAATCTAGTACTTCCAAACTTACATATTTAGAACTCAGCTTTGAGCATGCTTTCTAGTAAAAATACTGATATTTTATTTCCTTAATACATTAATTGTAGTCCAGGAGATCCTAGGGAAGGGAAAAATAACCAGCCTTTATCAATAGAAAATTCACCAAGTAATGGCAAATATGACTTCAATTCATGAATTACTTTGAGCACAAAAGAGTCAGGACAAAAGGCCCTAGCCTTATTTTTAGATTTCTAAATTACATATTGAAATTGAGGATATATAAAATGCAAATGCCCTGAACTTAAGGGATACTTTGCATTTGGCATGGAAAAATTCTCAGTCTCTGAAAGGATGAAAATTTGTCATTACTCTTTTTTCTCTATTACTAGGCCAGGCTGGTGTGTGTTATAAATCAGCTCATTATGCCCAGGGAAGGATATTGAATAGTCTCTATTCAGTTAGAAAAATGTCAGTAGGGCGCCTGGGTGGCTCAGTTGGTTGGGCAACTGCCTTCGGCTCAGGTCATGATCCTGGAGTCCTGGGATCGAGTCCCGCATCAGGCTCCCGGCTCGGCGGGGAGTCTGCTTCTCCCTCTGACCCTCCCCCCTCTCATGTGCTCTCTCTCTCAGTCTCTCTCTCTCAAATAAATAAATAAAATCTTTAAAAAAAAAAAAGAAAAAGAAAAATGTCAGTAATATATCTTAGAAGAAGTCAGACCTTTTCTGGTTCTCTAATATTCTTCAATGTGCACCCAGTGATTCTGTGTACTGGACTTTGCCATGTGAAAATTCAAGCTCCGAGATGCAGGGGGAAGGAGAGTGAGTGGACACTGGGGACATTGGCGTACAGCATGATGCCACAGGAAAGCTAAGCTAGCTTCCTTTTATAAAACCCAGGAGCTATCTTTATTAAGGTTTCGGTGCACTGAGAAGGTAGACACACTCACTACAGGCTAGATCATCACATATTAGCAGTTCTTCCTTCATCACATGGAGTGTTTCTAAAGTGTCTTGTTCATTTTTTCTGAATCCAGTGGTAGAGGACTGGAACTATATTTTTAGGGGCTGAGAGAAGTACCTCATACTTTACTTCATAGACATTTCATGAAGTAACCTGCTAGTTATCATGAGACCTGCAGCCTGCCCCTTGGTCCAGGTAGAGATATTCTGAATGGATATATGTAAGAGACATAGCCTTACATACATATACATATATATGTATTTTAAAGGTTTTATTTATTTGAGAGAGAGAGCACGTGCATGCGAGAGAGCATGAGCAGGGGGAAGGGAAGAGGGAGGGGGAGAAGCAGGCTCCCCGCTGAGCATGGAGCCCAAATCGGGACTTGATCCCAGGACGCTGGGATGGTGACCTGAGCTGAAGGCGGACTCTTAAGCAACTGAGCCGCCCAGGCGCCCGCCTTACTTATATATTTTAAATATATTTATAACATAAATATAAATTTAATATTTATATATTAGTTTGGGTAGAGGTAAGATTTTTGCTACAGTCAGCAAAACCTGAGCAGTCTCTGTTAGGTAGAATCCTGTCCATGCAACATGAGACAGTAACCAGTGGTTCTTGAATTTGGGATTAGTTAAGGGATTTATTTAGTATGCTTAAATCTTAAAACTGAATAATAACTACACTAATTTTATTGTAAATGAACTTAAACATAAAATATTTTTTCATATAAATTCTTCTCCATGGACCAATGGTATTTACTAGCAACTGGAGATAACCTTTAGCTACAGGGGTCAAGCAGGAGAGTGTTCTAATCAGATAGGACTGTCATTTTCTTTGTGTTGTCCTGGTTCTACTGACTTTATCTTGAGAGTCCCATGGGAACCTACTCTGGGCTTGTTCCTTTTCAGTTTCCGTTTTCTTTATTCTGTTTTTATTTTTTGGTTGTTCTTTAAACTTCATCAAATTATAGTCTTTGTCAATTGTTTTATATAGGCACTTTGTTTCACTGCTGTATACTCTGCAGAAAACCTGAGTGCTTAAACTGATGAATCATTTTTGTGTATTTACTTAACCTGGTACTTCTCCGAAAAATTTTTGATTTATGTATCTATGTCAATATACTTTTTGTTGTCTGCTTCCTCTAGGTTACTGTGTGAAGGTAGGGTTTATAATTCATTTTCTTTGGTGGTAAAAATGATTCATGTCTGAGATGCAAGCTGAAAATGGATGCCCAATAAATCAGAGAGACTGCTTTTGACCACAGGTAACAGAAAATCAAGGTGTCTTAAACCATTAGGATGTTTAATTTGATGGATAAGAAGCCCAGGGGTAGACAGTAAAGGGGTAGTTCACTAGCTAGGTGATACCCGCAAAGACCCAGACACCTTAGGTTTTGCTCCAGATGTTGGCCTGTCCTTTGCCTCATTTATGTGACAAAGGGCTGCTATAGCTCCTGACATCTGTCCTAATGTGATGGCATCTAGAACAGAAAGAGAGAGCAGACAGGCAAATGGGATTACTTCATGGGCATGTCTCTAAGACCAAAATATTTCCCGATTCAGATTTCTTTTTTTACATAGTATTTTTCAGAATTTTGTCTCCTGGACACTTTGAGCAGCAGAGTGGCTGGGAAGAATTTCTGTCATTTCTTATGCATTCTGACTTAGGAGCAGGGATTGGCTATGGAACAGATAACTAAGGATTCATACCAATTACAATCATTGTGTTTGAATTTACTGTGTTATACATTCACCTTTCAGCCATGGCAGAGGGACATTTCTAATATCTCTTACTATCACAAGAGCCACATATACCCAAGCTTTTATCCTTCACACATTTTATTAATGGGTCATAAAGAACAATAAAATGATTTAATAGCAGGATTATGTAGATGAATATAGAAATTTTCATGCACCAGAAATGAGTTTTTTGCTGTGTTCTACATGTGAATAATGTATGCTTAATAAATATATATTAAACAAAATTATGAGCAGAAATTGATCCAGCATTTGCATTTCTCTGAGTCTCGCTGGATATAACTCTTTATTGCTGCAATTAAAGCAAACCTTAAAACCCACTCTTGATTAATATGAAAACAAAAATGTTCTGTTAATAAAAGTAACCATTGAAGTCATTGATCACATGGATGTATAGACCACAGATGTTGATCCTCAGGACCGGAAGAGGTGGGTGTTATAAATGTCAAGAAGGTTAAAGCTATTTTAAGAATTCATTTGTCACACACACACACACACACACACACGCCACACTTGCACTATTGGGTTTTGTGAGCAAGGGACATAAAAATATAAAGGGGGCTTAAGGCGCCTGGGTGTCTCCGTTGGTTAAGTGTCTGACTCTTAGTTTCGGCTCAGGTGATCTCAGGGTCATGGATTTGAGCCCTGCATTGGGCTCCACGCTCAGTGGGGAGTCTGCTTGGAGACTGTCTCCTTCTGCCCCCCCCACTCTCTCTTGCTCACTCTCTCTCTAAAATAAATAAATAAGTCTTTAAAAAAAATAAAAGGGAAATTCCAAGGGTGATATAGCCCAAAAATGGCTGGATAGAAGGGTTGGAGATGTTAGCCAGGGCAAAGACAAAACTGTTCTATAGATTACGGGAGTGTATAATAAAATATGTTCATTGGGCAGTTTCTTTACAGACATTTATTTGCTTGGCCCAATGGTTAGGGCTTTATATGGGGTGAAGAAGAGCTTAATGATTTTAAAGACAAAGCCATATATTACTATTCTGTTTAAAATTTGAGGAGTTTAGGGGGATCTGTGAGGCTAACTATATGTAATCTTGGCAACTCTTTTTGAGTTAATCAACAGTGTGTGCTTTGTGCAATTTTTGAAGAAAGAGCATGAAGGATAAATTTGTGATTTATAAGGGATAAATACCTATATTAATGTTTGTAGGTTTGAATTTTTCGGTTAAGGTTTTAAATTTCATCTTGACTCTCTAGAATATTTTTAGAAAAAAGGCGACATAAGAATCATAATGGCGACTTTAAAAATGGCATCTAGTGTTTACTTTGTCCCTAGAAGACTAATGAGAGGGAGTGAAAAGAAGATACTTACCTTTGAAGTGCTTACCTTATTCAGATATTTATAAATACCTACTGTGGGTCAGATCCTATTCAAGGGGATGAAGCCATAGGAATGAAAAAAACAGACAAGGTCTCATAGACCTTATATTCTGGGAGGGGAAACAGATAATAAACAAATAGCAAGTACATTTGTAGTAGGTCAGATGGCATTAGGTGCTTATAGAGAAAAACAGCAGAGATTCCTCTTCTGGGTGGGTGGTGGTGATTGTTGCCATTTTATGTAAGGGAATCATGGAGGACCTCATGGTTAGGCACCTTGCAGATGAGAGTTCTAGCAGAACTGAGGAGACAAACTCTATGCACAGCTGGGAGAAGACATTCCACACACAGGGAAGTGAGGATGAAGAATTTTTAAAAACTTTGATACATTTATATATTGTAATATGATTGTCACTGTAGCAATAATTAGCACCTCTATCGTGTTATATAATTAGCATTTCTTTTCAGTGCTTGGAATAATTAAGTTCTAGTCTCTTGGCAAGTTTGATGATTATAATACAATATTGCTGTCTATATTCATGATACTGTGCATGAGATCTCTAGAACTTATTTACATGCTACTCGCTGCAAGTTGTACCCTTTAAGAACCAGGGTATAGGAGGTACCTCACCTCCTATACCCTGGTAACCAGATTTTACACCTTGTTTTTACAAGTTTGGCTTTTTTAGATACCACATATAGGTAATATCATAAAGTATTTGTCTTTCTCTGATTTATCCCACTTAACGTGATGCCCTCAGGGTCCATCCATGTTGTCACTAGAGTATGAAGACTTTAAGTCAAAATAAAACTTGGCCTATTTAATTAGCACGCAGCAACAATACATAGGTATCCTTTATTCAGGCACTGGTGAAATGGGCTTTCTTAGAGAAATTCTGTTCTAGTTCTGTCTAGATCTTTATTTACAGAACCAATTCTTTGTTACCCACTGATTTTCTTATTGTAATAGTTACCATTTTGAGTACTTACTGTATGCTGGATCTGGTGCTAAATGATTTACACACATATCTTACTTAATGATTTTCTCAGTCTTCAAGACTAAGATTCATCAAGGTTAAGTTGTCTAATAAAGCCAATGAGTGGCTAAAACAGAATGAGAACTTTGCTTCTTAAGTGGCTCCATACTCCAAACTAATTCACTGAAGCTCAGACTGAACTTATAATTTTCTTGTATTTAGTATCATGGACAAATTGAAAAAGATCTTTCCATGTCTATAGTTGTTAAAAATTTAGACCTTAGATAAACTTCATTAATTTCTGTAGGTATATGTTTCCTAATTTATATTCTTTGGAAAACTATTCCGAAAGATTTAAATAATTTTTATATGAAAAAGTGGTCCCATGACCAAATAATTTTTAGAAACACTAGCTTATATAATGATGAATAAGCTATTTGAAAGCAAGCCTCCAAGGGTCTTTGAAATGGTAATATGCATTGAACATCTCCATGAAATGAGTATCTTCAAATTATTTGATCACAGAAGGGCTGTTTGTGAAATACCTATTAATATCTTAATGACCTAACTTATATAGAACAGAGTTTTCAAAATGATGCTTTAGCTATTTTCAGTTTCAGAATGGACTACCCAGGTCCATTCGATGAAGGGGATTTACTATGCTTCCATGAGAAAGCACTCTGGTTATTGTTTACAGCAAAATACCTTTTTTCCTACGCTGCTTCAATTTGAACGAACTCCTGTAATTTGAATTTAGGTAGTAAAATGTAACATCCGGGATGACTGACATCTAGAAGCTTTCCCTTCAAAATTTAGAAATCCCTTAGCATCAATGTATATGTTATGCTTTCAAATATCCATCTCTTTTATTCCTTCTTACTCATTTTTAGTAGCTGGGAATAAAGATGAGTTAACGATCTATCCATGTTCTTCTTTATTGTTTGCTATTTAACTATTTCTTGTCTATCTGTGTGCAGTTTAGTTCTTCTCAACCTGATTGGATAGTCACTGACAAGCTTCAAGTAGGGCTATTCTGGTCTCAATGTATCCTCACAGTATACTTTGAGAACAAACACTGTTATATCTTTGTCTTGTAAATGAGCCTTCTGCTTCTTGGTGTTACCTGTTGGGGCTTTGGTGTAATTTAAAACCAGGAGAGAGGAAATACAGGAGAAATTTCCAAAACTTACTATATCCTTTTCTTGATTTCTACTTTTTTTAGAGGTCCCAGCTAGCTTGGGAAGTCTTAGTTTCAAAAACATCTCTTCATTCTGCAGTTTCTCCAACCACATGGTCAGCAGAACATAAGATGGTGGCCTGAATCATCATTCTATTTTGTTTCATATTTTCTAGAATTAGGAGTGCCTTGAGACCAATACTATTTGTTGGAGCAAGTTGGCTCATTATTTCTGGGACAACTTCAACTTTCATTTCCATAGGCTCTTCTTTGGGACGTGTGACAGCTTCCACCCTTGTTTTTGTCTGTGCTACTGTGGGCATAGTTGTTTCTGGTTCCACATCATGAGCCACTTGAAAAGAAACACCTGGGTGCAACATACGAGGGTCCAAGGGCTTGGGGAGATTTTCACAGATCCCTCTACTTTCCCTTGTACACATTTTCTGGGTATAAACCCCACAATGTTTACCGGTAGGAAACCTCTGTTCATTCTACTCAAGAAATACATGCAAAACCTGGCACTCTCTTTTCTCACTCAGATTTTAAGGAGTGATTCATACTAAGATGGCAAGGGCTGGACACCTCAGAGCCATAAGGTAACCACAGGTTCACACCTGTGTCTACAGATGGCAGGTGTTGGCAGGACCCCAGCACAGGTCTGAGGCAGCGACCCTTACTGGCCTATTTCAGTCAGCATGGATATGGCCCTGGACCGTGGCAGCTGGTCCTGTTAGCCAAAGCTCTCTTTGGCAGCAGCTTTCAGCAGGTCGGTTGATAGCTGAGCCCTCTCAGTAGGAGAGGGCTACAGTGCTAAAAAGCCCACAATTCTTTCAAAAAATGTCCTCCAAGTCCTCTGAAGTTGTATCAGCAAAGCAGATCCCTGCCGAACGCTACACTCCTATCTTCCCACTCAATTCTCTTTCATTCATAGAGCTGTTGAATTTTTGAGTTGGAAAAAATGTCTCTAAGCTCAACTCCTTATTTTGTAGAGTGAAATATGGGCTTCAGAGAAGTGTTCTGCATACAGACATTACTTAGGAGATGAGGACACAGTGTATCCCCAGTTTACCAGTGGGTAATGTAGGCAGGTTATGCTCCAGTATTGGGATATCTTGCTTTGTGACTTAGCCTGACGATCCTGAAGAAGCTGAAAAAATGCTATGGGCATGCAGACAAAATCGCAACACTGGACTTCTAGTCATTTGACAAAATGAATAACTCTAACCATCTGTGACTTTCAAAAGTCACTAAGAGGTGCCTGGGTGGCTTAATTGGTTAAGCATCTGCCTTCGGTTTGAGTCATGATCCCGGCGTCCTGGGATCAAGTCCAGCATTGCATTGGGCTCCCTGCTCAGCAGGGAGTCTGCTTTTCCCTCTCCCTCTGCCCACCCCCCCAGCTCATGCTTTCTCTCTTTCTCTCTCAAATAAATAAATAAAATCTTTTAAAAACCTCACAAACTAGGGTAATGTTTTTTGGCTATTGTTAATGAGTTGTTAACTGATCACCATTATTGTTTTACTAAAAGTTAAACTCTTCTTAAATACTATATCCATTTGACCCTAAGATAACATTTTAACGTTTAATTCTTTGTCTCAGTAAAATATAGAAAACCCAATAGTAGAGTCCCCTTTTTAAAAAAATTCAAAGACAATTTAAATTTAAAGGAAATAAAGTACCTGTCTAAGGAAGGGGAACTGGAGGGTCCTGCTTAGAAAATACTCAACTACTCTGAGATGCTCTCTTTTGAAATATATTGCATAGACGGGGCAATAAATATTAACCAACTATACTAGACCTATATGACATCAGGCTATGAGTTTTACCTTTCATTCCTCAGTTTCTAAGACTTCATGGAATATGAGAGAAAAAGTTTGCCCTCTGCTAAAAGGAATCTAAGTGGATGGTAGATTATTATCATGTGGGTAAAATGTTCTACATTAAAGTGTTACATTCCTTTAAATTTTGTATCAGGTGGAGTAAAGTAAAATGTATTCATCTGGGAACTGAAACCTTGTGAAGTGTTCAGAGGAATCCTGCTGGTCAGATCTGAGAGTTGCACATTAATTCATTCACTTATTGAATGTATTTATTTGTGGGAACATTTAAGCACAGTGGACTTAGTAAACTACAGCATGGAAACAATGTACATATAGTGATTTCTTCTTTTTTATTGAAATGAAATTCACATAACATTCACCATTTTAACTGCATTTAAGTATACATTTCCATGGCTTTTAATATATTCGTAATAGTGTGCAACTATCATCACTAATTCTAGAACATTTCTTTTTTTAAGATTTATTTATTTATTTTAAAGAGAGGGAGAGCTTGAACAGGGAGGAGGGGCCGAGGGAGAGGAAGAGAGAGAGAGAAGCAGACTCTGCTGAGCCTGGAGCCTGACATGGGGCTTGATCTCATGACCCTGAGATTATGACCTGAGCTGAAATCAAGAGTTGTATGCTTAACCAACTGAGCCACCCAGGCGCCCCTCTAGTACATTTTTGTCCCTAAAGAAATAAACCCTATACCCGATTCTTCTCTCTCTCATCTTCTAGCAACCACAAGTTTACTTTTTGTTTCTATGGATTTGCCTAATTTGAGCATTCCGTAAGTGGAATCATACAATATATAGCATTTTGTGTCTGGCTTCTTTCACTTAACAGTATTACCAAATATCCATGTTGCAGCATGTGTCAGTACTTCATTACTTATAGCTGAATAATATTCTGCTATATGTACCACATTTTGTTTATTCATTCACCAGTTGATGGACACTCGAATTGTTTACAGTTTTTATATTATGAATAATGTCAGCATGAACATTCATGTACAAGTTTTGGTGTGAACATGTTTTCAACTTTCTTAGGTATGTACCTAGGAGTAGAATTGCTGGTTTGTATGGTAACTAACTTTCTGAAGAACTGTCAAATTCCACAGTGACCAAATACCATTTTTCATTCCCACCAGAAATGTATGAGGATTCCAATTTCTCCACAATCTCCCCAACATTTGTTCTTTCCCTTTTTCTTTAAATTCTAGCCATCCTGGACAGTATCTCATTGTGGTCTTGATTTGTACTTCCATAATAACTGGAATGATGATGAGTATATACTATTTTTTAATCTACAGCTTTATGCAAAATGAAACAACAGATGCAATTGAACAGAAAATTCAAACAGTATATATAAGTTAACATTATGATGAAACCATCATGTCAACATGCTGCAATTTTAAATCTGTAACATTCATGTGTATATTTCCTTTAGATCTCCAATTACTTGTATGTATAGGGACATATGAAAATAGTCTCACAGAAGACTGAAGTGGGCCTTACTATCTGGGATTCTCAGCTGACTATGACACACACCCGAGCTGTTTCTGAGGAGAAAAAAATCTTTCAGGAATTGTTAGAAGCCATCTGAATGTTAAATGCAGGAAGAGTCCGAGGTGTAAAAAGTAAAATGGTTGATTGCTTTCATTATCTCTAACCTCCCAATTATGAACCATTTTTTCTTCTCTCTAGTGCCCCATTTCTCCTCCTCATGAGATTTTTAAACATCTGGTGTCCCTGGTTTCTCCAGTTTTCTTCTTTCTAAATTTACTCTCTTAAAAGAATCTTACTGCTTTTATCTACATGTTAAAGTGAATGTCATCCAATGTGTTACAATTGCAACAAGAACAAAGGAGTCAGGATTAGTAGTCTAGTTTGCTGCTTGAACTAAGTGGACTCCAACTCCCATGCTTGTATTCTTAGTGTTTTTCTTTCTCCTATTCCTGACTGGCTGTCAATGGTCACCTGACTTTTCTTTCTGTTGAGTGTAACTGTTCATTTTCAAATATGGGCCTTGAAGCTCTATTCTAAAAATCTGTTGAAAAGGTGTTTAAAATAATAACCATTAGTTGCTAAGTGGTTTCCTTTATAAGATTAGGGCTTTAGAAGATGGATTCTGTGATGACTGTTTTGACTGTTTAGTTATTTCTCCCTTTCTGTTACTAGGTTATTTTTGGATATGTGACACCTGGTATTTGATTGCAAATACACCAATGACCTTGGTTTTTAAAAGTCCATTTGTGTGGACTTTTGACACCTCACCCTTTTATGAAACAGATAATTTAGATTATAAACCAGCAGAGTTTAAGGAAATTCTCAGACAAGGCTAAGATGGTCTGATGTCCCAGCAAAACATACACTGTGTTGCTACATGGCTGATCTTATGTCTATTTTGAGTTCCATGAGCCTGATGTTAATTACCTCTTTTAGCAGATGTTTGTTGACAGTTAATGTACTCTACTACCTGTCCTTTGCAAAAGCAATTATAGATTCTGGGTTGCACTCTTAAATTAATAGCACACTTGCCAGATCTAATAGAAGACCTGTTCTTACCTTTTAACACTCCCACCCCACAAGATGCATCTGAGTTGTGATAAATGTTACTTTGGCTTAGATTAACGTGTTTTCCTATCTTTGTGCTTACTTATAATTGCCATTATAAAATAGGGTATGAATGCCTTTTATTCTTCCTTACTCAGATGTAAATCAATCATTTATATAAGTACTACTGTTTATCTTGGTTACCTTGTTTTACTGTCCCTTTGCTATGAACAGTCAGTGATGTCTGTATAGCCAGTTTTGGCTAATAATTGATTTAGGGAAACTGTTTTAAGTATTATTATTTATAGTAAAGCTATTTTGTTTTATCCTACATAAATACTACCTGGCATTTTGTTCCTATTCTCCACCCTCTTATCCAGCAAACTACCAGCTTTTACTTGATGAAGAGAAATAATAATGATGATTTGACTCATTAATTTGTCATCTAATATATTCAGATAAAAATTATGAGTAACCTAAGTCATGTCTGAACAATTTAGAAACTGCTATCTCCAAGGAAAATAAAGTAAAATCCTTTGACAATAATTTATAGGTTGTGTGGAGAAGTTGCTATGAGTAACAGATTGGCGTATGAAAATTTTATTTTCCCAAGGGTTATACCATTTCCCATATTTCTACACATGTGTTTCTTTCTTTCCCCAATTCATGTGATTGCTTGTGCAGGTTTCAAACTGTATATGGTTACTAAGTCATGTTTAATGACTAAAAGCTGCATATTGCCAAGCACAGTGAGGCCCAGATGAACATCTACAAGATGGAAGGCCTAAACAAAGAGTGAGTATGACTTGAAGAAGGCTTAGGAAACTGGAAAGTCATGCAAAGAATAATGAACTTGAAGTGAAAAATAGATAAGGAAAGGTATCAGACTTAAGAAATATTGTTACCAGGTAGAGAGAGAGAGAGTGCAAGGAGGATGAGATGCCAAGGAATTATCATGCATGAAGGTGGAGGTAGAGGATAAGGAGAGAAAAAAAGAGGTTCTCTTGCATAAGTTGCATGTCATTGACCTAAACTGGTCGCTAGTGTCATTAACAGTGTAGGTTGACTTTTTAAGGGATTTTTCCTCCCTGGATGTTTAGACTCTGAAATATAGATATTTTCTGTTCTATTTTTTCTCCTCCATTTGCATGTGAAATTTAATATTCTAGGTTATGTTTTCTTCACAAAGCTCTGAATCATTGGGAACAAGATCTCCTTTTAAAAGTTTAGATATTAAGAAAAAAATAATGAAACAAACTGTTACTAAGTCTTAGGACAGTAGTTTCTACAAAATACAAAAATGTAATCTAATATTGTAAAGCTGGTATAAATAGATGTACCAGATATCAGGATCTTTGCTTTACTGAAGTGATGTCATCCTCTAAATCTATACCATTGACTGTAACTGCCAGAGCTAAGGATATCTGTAAGTGTTTATTAACATTTTAGGAAGACAGTACATTATAGTGGTAAAAGCATATATTCTGGCATTAGACAGGCTTCAGTTCAAATTCTGACTTGGTCACTCTTTATCTGTATAACTTTGGGCACATTACTTAATTCCTTTGAACCTCTATTTCCTACTCTGTAAAATAAATATATTTGTAAAGCATACACAGTTCCCTCTGTACAGTAACTATTCATAAATGTATGTATTAAGATGGCTATTATCATCCTATTTTTCCTCCTCTGTTATTTAAAAATAATTAGTAATTCTTTTAATCTTTTACTTTTCTGACTGCTTTTTTTTTTTTTTTAAGATTTTATTTATTTTTTGACAGAGAGAGACACAGCGAGAAAGGGAACACAAGCAGGGGGAGTGGGATAGGGAGAAGCAGGCTTCCCGCAGAGCAGGGAGCCTGATGTGGGGCTCGATCCCAGGACCCTGGGATCATGACCTGAGCCGAAGGCAGACGCTTAACGACTGAGCCACCCAGGCACCCCTCTGACTGCTTTTTTGACACTCTTTTTATTCATGTACCATTTATTAGGGCTTTTGATGAAAGAGATTCATCAATTCTAGAACCATGGGACCCAGAAAGACCTTAATTGGCCACCACATCCATCCCTGTTTTGAAACAATGGAATATATGGATGATTCAAGACCAAAAGGAATATTTCTCTTGGCATAATTTAAGAACAGAATAGTTATGACCTCTTTCGGCAATGCCATGTAAGATATTATTTATGTGTAGTCTAGGTTTCTCTCTAATCAATCCACTTAAAAGGAAAAGTGTATACTCCTATTTATGTAACAATTACTGCTTAAGTTGTAAATCCTTTACAACTGACTCAGGCCTGGCTGAATGTCTTTTACATTTCCTATAGTTGGTTCTGCTTTCAGTTAAAATGCAGGGGGGTTCACAAAAGATTACTGCTTATGACATAACAATGAGGAGAAAACTAAATTGAGTAAACTAAAAAGAAACGTATTTTCTTTAAAGCCATGAAAGAGCTATGAATGCCATTGAATTTTCAATGATTATGAGTGTGGTATCATGGCAGATTGGAATCCCATGGAGATACAAACACAGAGCTTATCCACCCCACCTTCCAATACTCTTCTACAGGATTTCTGCTGAATAAACAGCTGCATGGAAACTTAGGAGCTAGGCTGGAGAACAAGAGATTTCATGAGGTACTTAGATCCCAAATCCCTGTGGAAAGATACACTTAATTCTACCCTTAAGACACTTGAAACTAGAAGTGAACTAAAACCAGTCCAAGTAGAAAACCAGCCCCAATGGTGTTCAACTTATTAGGTCAAAAAGATCAGCCCCTCTAGATGTCTGCCAAAGAAAAGGGGAGCTGTTTCTGTGGAAAATATCACCTATTTCAGTCTTGACTATTGTTTCTTACACAACAACAGATGAAGAAATAAAAACTAAGAAACATGAAAAGAAGTAGGAAAATATGGTTCATAATAAAAATAAAAAAAACAGAAGAGCACTCACAGAGATGTTGAATTAGTAGAAAAGGACTTAGAAATAACATTTTAAATGTGTTTAAAATTTAGAAAAAAAGTGGCCAAAATGGATGAAAAGATGAAGGATGTCAACAGAGAAAAGGAAACTTTAAAAAAAGAACCAAATGTAAGTTTTGAACTGAAAACTACAATATTTGAAATAAAAAAAATATTCAGTGGGATTAACAGCAGATTGGACAGAACAAAACAAAGAATTAGTGAACTAGACAATATGTCAGTAGAAATTATCCAAACTGAAGTACAGAAAGAAAAAAGAATTTAAAAAAACAACAGAAGAGAGTATCAGATCACTGGGACAAAATCAAATGGTCATTCATGAAATTAGAGTTCCAGAATGAGAGGAGAAAGTGAGACACATGTTTGAGAAATAATGGCCAAGGGTTTTCAAATTGATTAAAACTGCTATTTCATAGATTCAAAAAGCTCAGTGAGGGTGCCTGGCTCAGTTGGTTAAGCATCTGCCTTTGGCTCAGGTCATGATCCCAGGATCCTGGAATCGAGCCCTGAACTGGGCTCCCTGCTCAGCGGGAAGCCTGCTTCTCCCTTTGCCTGCGGCTCCCCCTGCTTGTGCTCATGCTCTCTCTCTCTCTGTCAAGTAAATAAATAAAACCTTTAAAAACAAAACTAAACAAAACAAAACCCAAAAAGCTCAGTGAGCCACAAGCAGGGTAAATACAAAGATCCACACAGAGACATATCATAGTGACCTTGCTGAAAACCAAAGATAAAGGGAAAAATTATAAAGTAACCAGAAGAAAAAGACACAATACATTCAGATGAACAAGATAAGAATAAAGAAACTCATAATCAGAAACAACAGAAGCCAGAAAATAATGGAAGGACATCTTTAAAGTGGTAAAAAAGAAAAAAAAAAAAAACTACTATAACTTAGAATTCTATACCCAGCAGAAATAGTCTTCAAAAATGAGGGTTAATTTAAGACTTTTCAGACATACAAAAGCTGAGAGAAACTACCACCAGCAGTTCATATGGTACATACAGTTGGCCCTTGAACAATATGGGGATTAGGGCACTGACCCCTTGCATAGTCAAAAATATCAGTGTAAAACTTTTGATTCCCCAAAAACTTTAACTACTAATGGCCTACTGTTGACTGGAAGCCTTACCAATAGCATAAGCAGTCGATTAACCTATCTTGTGTATATTATATGTATTATATACTGTATTCTTACAATAAAGTAAGCTAGAGAAAAGAAAATGTTATTAAGAAAATCACAAGGAAAAGTACATTTATAGTACTGTAAAAAATTTGCATATAAGTTGATCCAAGCAGTTCAAACCTGTGTTGTTCAAGGGTCAACTGTAATACTAAAGGAAGTTTTTTATGCCAGAAAAAAAAAAAAAGTCTCAGGTAGAAGTCAGATATCTATAATAAGGAATAAAGTATACTGGAAAAATAAATATATGGTAAATAAAGAAGACTACCTAAAATATTTCCTTAAAAGACTATTGATTATCTGAAGCAAATGTAGTTACAAAGAACTGTAAGGTTAATAATTTATTTAGGTGCAAAATGTATGAGGATAATATCACAAATGATGGACTAAGGTAAATGGAATCATACTGTCGTAAAGTTGTTACATTATTTATGAAGGGATATAATATTAATTCAAGGTGTCCTGTGATAAATTAAGGATGCATATTATAATCACTACAGAAATTACCCAAAGAATAATGCAGAGTGACATAGCTAAAAAAAAGTTAATAGAAAATATGAAGTGTAATGCAAAACAGAAATATTGGAAACATTTCACTCAAAGGATGTCAGGAAAGCATAAAGAAAAAAACTCTGATAAGGCAAATAGGAAGCAAATGGAAAGATGGTAGGTTTAAACTCAATTATCTTAGTAATTACATTAAATGTAAATGGGCTAAATGATCCAATTAAAAGGCAGAGAAAAGGAGATAGTATATCAAAATAAGATCCAAATACACGTGATTTATAAGAGGCACATCTTAAATATAAGGCCACAGCTAAATTGAAAATAAAGGGATGGAAAAAATATACCATGTTAACATAAATCATAGAAAACTAGTGTGACTATATTACTACCAAACAATATATATTTCCAAGTAAATAGATGAAGGCAATGAGAGATCATAGATGAAACTGAATGTTTTATAGTCAGAAAACCATCAATTCATCATGAAGGTATCACAATTGTATCTTGAGTATGCACCTAATAGCACACCTTCAAAATTTCACATAAGTCCTTACTGTTCCTCCTTTCATAGGCTCCTTCTTCTAGTAGTTCTGTAATATTAGTGCTAATTTAACCATCACTATCACCTGGGCTCATGCCTCTGTGGAGTACAATACTGTTTGTTACCCAGAAAGGAAAAGGATTATTTGATATATACCTGTTTATCTTTTTATTTATTCCCTCATAGAAGGCATCTAGTACACTGGCACAGAGTCTACCAGGAATTAGAGACCTGGCATTAAGCTGTGGTACTGTTGGTAACATCAGACAAGTCACTCAAATCACTTTAAGGCTCAGTTTCCTCATGGGGAATGGGGATGAAAACACTTGCTCTGCCTCATTTTTAGACTTCTTAGCAAGCTTAAATGAGAAAACACATGCAGTGCTGGATACATAAAAGACATTGTTGTGAACACAATAGTGAGCTTGCTTTTTAACACCTGCCTAATCCTGGCTCATGTGCAGCTGCTGGCCCCCAGATGCATTTTCCTTATTCATCAGTTTAGTCTATTTTTATCCTGAGTCCTTTACAGACGAACCGAAGGAGACTGATAAAACTCTATGAGGAAGCTCAGGAGGTTCTGCCCTTAATTTGTACCTTTTATATTCACCCATGAGGGAAATTTGAAGATTCTTTTTAAAAATATTTTTATTTATTTATTTGAGAGAGAGGGAGAGAGAGATCATGAGCAGGGGGGAGAGGCAGACGGCTGAGCCTTGATGTGGGGCTCGATCCCAGGACCCTAAGGTCATGACCTGAGCTGAAGGCAGATGTTTAGCTGATTGAGCCACACAGGTGCCCCAAATTTGAAGATTCTAAACAGGATAATTAAACCAGGAGGCAAGTCCTATTCTGAGATCTGGTTAAAGATTTTACAAAGAGACAGTGGAAAACATTTAATGTAAAGATTAAAATTTTTGACTAAATTTTTAAAAATGTATTATTTTTTACCTAAAAAGTGGTTTTCCATTTGGTTTTGTTTTTGGAGAGAAACTGATTTCCAGGTGTAAAAGGAATAGAACTGTTTTTGTGTGGATTGTCTTTTATGGAAGTGTATTTTTTAGTGATAAATTTTCCTGGAATGAGATGAGGTTACCAGAATAGGTTTCCTTGGCATGTGAGAAAATTATAGGACTATGTGAAATTATAGTTTTAAGATTTGGGAAGTTTGAAATTAATTAATATATCCGTATTACACATTAAGGGCTTGCTAATTAAGGTAGACCTTTTAAAAATAATTAACCAATATAAATATTATTTGAAAGTTAGTTATGTAAAACTTACATAAACAACATATTTAAATCATGTCTAAATTTTAATAATAATATTTCTAATAAGAATAATAGTACTTGAAGACTAAGAGATCTTCTCTTCAAGAATAGCACTAGTTGTAATATAATTATTACAATAAGCATGAGAAAATTGTGGGACACCTGGGTGGCTCATTCATTTAAGCATCTGCCTTGGGCTCAGATCATGATCCCAGGACCCTGGGGTCGAGCTCCACGTGGAGCTCTCTGCTCAGAAGGGAGCCTGCTTCTCCCTCTCCTGACTGCGTGGGCTCTCTCTCTCTCTCAAACAAAAAAATAAAATCTTTAAGAAAAGAAAACCATGAGAAAATTGCATCAGAATCTCCTAGGTATTTATTGTATTCAAAACATTAATATTATGTTTCATGATATTTTGTACACGAACATATACACTATATTCACAGGAGTTTTCTTCAGTATTTGAAGCAAAAAAATTGCTTCTCATACACCTCTATGAATCATTGTATGCTTTATGCTCTGTTAAAAGCAAACATGATTATGAAGAAAATTTCACTGTTTAAATCTTGAGTATGACTGTGCAGTTGCTCATTTGTTTTATTCCTTAACATAGTACAGGCCAATTTGATGCTTACAACATAACAGAATAGTTTCCTGTTCTGAATGGATTTCTTAATAGTAACCTGAAAAAAAATGTAAGAAACTTTGTAGGAAGGTAATAAGGGAAAATGATAAAGGCATTGAAGGAAATGCTCCTGCTGGTAAAGTAGTAGGATCAGAGTTCTATATGTATGATTTCCTCATCTGTAAAATGGGGATAATAATATCTGCCTGATAGTATTGTTATGATGATGATACCAGATTATGTTTGTAAATAATTTAATACAATGCTAGGGACAGGTACATAGCAAACATACAATAGATTCAACTAATAAAGTGAAAATTAACCTTTCCACTGAAATGGGATTTAAGAAGTTCTGTCATTTCCATCTTGATTTATTTGATCTCTCTATATAAATGATTAGTTCTAGATCAGCAGATTACCTTTGGAAAACCTTTATTGAAAAAGTCATTTCTCTGTCACATTATCCATTAACATAAGGTTGCAGCTCTGGCTTATTCGATGAGGCTTTGCTACATAAAAATGGAGTTATTGATATTATTGACTATTAATGAATGCTTATTCCATATTATAACTTATTGTTTCCACAAAATATAATCTATTTTAATAACTGAGGTGAACCACAAATTTTTTAACAAGAAATGACTTTCTATATTCAATTTCTTAAACTAACCAGGCACTCAGATATAGCTTTAATTAAGTTATTTGCTTAGAGGCCAATCAATAATTAATTTCCCCATTCAAGAACTATGACTTGGATGTTTCTCTTAAAGCATGTCAGTTAAAAATAGAAAAGCCAAACTATAAAAAATATATGTTTATTGACAAGTTAGAAGATGTTGCCAGGCTTTTTAACAAGCTCTTTGAAAATATTGCTTTATTTGAAAAGAAACCTTAATTACCCTTGATCATGGCCCTTAAGTCTTAGCATTATATTCCTACTCGGTAATACGTACTCATCTCATGGTGATAATTCCCTCATAGCTTGTGGTGATTAGGGAGAATCATAATAGACAACTGGTAAGTTTGTTATGAGTTGACTAAGGTGGAAATAACAGCTTTGAATTATTCTTATTAATTTAACCCATGTATTTTACAAAGCTAGTGATAAGCTGGTTGCCATGAAGTATTTACTACTACAATATGATAAGTTTTAGCACACCTTACTAACAAATCTGAAACTGAGTTTTGAGAGAAAGGAAAATGGGACTCATATTCTCTTTTATTTCCCAAACTATGAGTTTATCTAAAATATAGAGCTAACAATCATTCTTCCACTTGCTCACTCTGTTCTAGCACCACTGGCCTCCTCGCTGATCTTACACAAGCCTGAAGTTTGCATTTGCTGTGCCATCTGCCTGGCATACTCTTCCCTTGGATATTTACTTCACTTCTTCACTTTGCTCAATGTCATTTTCTCAGAGTTGTTTAATTTGATCCCTCCTACTTAAAATTACATAGTACAGTGCCCCTTATTTCCTTTAACCTGCTCTGTTTCTTTCTACCATGTTAAGCTAGTCATCTTCCAATGTACTGTATTATCTTAACCTATTTGTTTATTGGAGACTCCATCAAATGTAGACTCCAGAAAGCCAGGGAGTTCTGTTTGCTCTACTCGTGCTGTATTTCTAGTACCTAAAATATTGTCAGATACCTAGTGAAAACTGGATAACTATTTGTTGAATGCGTCAGTAAATGTAGAAGTAAATAGATTCAACATCCTAGCTTAAGCACCTAGAAATGGTTCTGATTATTTGCCTGATTGCCTCAAACCTGGACTCATCAATAGACTGTGCCAAATGAAGTTAAAATGCCAGAAATGGTATCTCTTAGAATGAGAAATCCAAAGAATTTAGGGAGGTTTCGTATCTCCTAGCTTTGTTCCTCAAGAGGATAAAGGAAACACATTCTTCATTAGACATTAAGAAATTCACTAGTGAGGGGGAGTGCAACGTCCTTGAAAAAGACTGCAGTGACTGTCATTTCTAGGGTGGGATGATACCACCACATACATTGGCATCCCATATTGACTGAGACCAAATAGCAGCACTCACTTGAAAGCAAGGTGGTGTGGTTCCCAAGGTAATTAGCAGGGTGAGAGTGATGATAATAAAGTTTAACATACAGAAAACTTTGGAAGTGCTTAATTGATCCTGGGGAGTCCAGAACTGAAATTGTTGCTATCGCACTAAGGTCCTACTTAAAAACTCTCTAGGTTTGGCAATGGCATGGGTGGCCCACCACACTGGAAATTTATGGTCCCTCCCACACTTGCCTAACCTGAATCAGATCATAGACTCAGAGCTCCTTAAATGAAAGAAAAGATTTGTCTTGGTGAGGAAGGACCCTGTAATAGTCTCAAGTATATCTTCTTCCTAATCTTTCTCTAGTATTTTTATAGAAAATGTATTACTGATGACTAACTTTATTGTTTGATCCATAGGTAGCCGCATATCAAAACTGGCTTGTGACAGAACTAGATAGAGAAGGACTGACTATTTCTCAGAAACAGCTATGGTGACTGAATGATTGTGGGTATTCACTTTTGAGGAGAGGATGCCCATGTTTTAATTTGGAATATAGATATTTTCTTTATGCCAGGTATGAGAATGCTGTTGTTGTTATTGCTATTGTTTACAATAGTATGTATAGGAAGAAGGTTGTGCTTGGGTGGAGAAGTCAAAGATTGCATTATTGATGCTAGTTTCTCTTGCTCTCTCAACAACCACTCCTATCACTTTCTAGCTTGTGTTCTATATCACTCATTTTTAAGTCTTCATGCAACTCCTGTCCCTTGTTTATGAAATTTTCCCACTCTCTGAAGTCTACAACATGTAGATTTAGTTTTTAATTGTAGTCTGCCTTATTCTTAAGTAATTTTACATATGTGTTTTTACCCTCTTTGAGGTAATTTTATTTTTAGATGAGGATGTCATATATTCCCTTTTGTGTCATGCTCAATAACCTCTGGTCTGTTAATCTAATAGAACTGCCATTTTCATGGTATCTCTTTCCACCTAATATTTCACACTCATTTATAATTGAACAAGCAAAAACTCAACAAACTCAGTCCTAACAAACCAAATTAGACAATTATTGATGCCCCTATTTTGAAAGTCTGGTAAAATGAAAATACATCAGCATTTCTGGAAAGAGATCAAAGCCCCCATTCTTTTTTTTATGAAACCAACCAGCAGAGGGAGCAAAAGAGATATTTAAGTGTTCCTGTTTCTGCTTGGGACTTTCTACTATGGTTGCTGTCTAGAGCTAGGCTATATTTTTAATATATATTCCCCCTAATCCCTAGGCAGAAATTCTGCTGTATAATCACCACATGCCTGTGAAGTCAGTTCTAAAAGATTCTACTTGCACAATTTCTTTCTTCAATCTTGAGTCCCATGAAAACCTCAAAAGCTACTGGGTGAAAAACCAGGACTAAAATTTTAGGCCTTCAAAACTCTATCTAGGTAGCTCAGGAATTAGGGCAAAGAGATTTTGAATGAATAAAAAAAATAGCTTTCTAGTTATTAGGATAAATGGTATTAATGAATCTCTGCTGTGTTCTCTATTATTTAAAATATTTTGAGAGATTTTCACACATATTCTAATGGAGGTTATACTACATTCATAGTAAAGTTGTATTTTTTATATGACCAGGAAATAACAAAGAGAAAGTTCTTTTGAAAAGAATCATTTATATTCTTTTATATGTGTGTGTGTGTGTCTGTGAATCGTGTATATATACTATATATATTTCTATATTCCCATATAAAATATCTTTTAAAACATTATAGATCAAAAGAGTTTCTCATTATCCTGGATATTTTGGTTTAGATAATTCTGTTAAGTATAATCGTGAAGATGGCCAAAGACCTGTGTGTGGTTTACAGTGTCCACTGCAAAAGCTTTAAGAATGTCATTACTTGCATTCTTTGGATGAGTTCAATTACTTGCATTCTTTGGATGAGTTCTTTGGTTGTATAAGATCTTATACCCAAACTGTCCCTTGAATTTAATGAAGATATATATATATTTCTTTTTAATTTTTTTTAAGATTTATTTTATTTTAGAGAGCATGCATGAGCTGAGGGGAAGGGGAAGGGGAAGGGGAGAGGGAGAAGTAGAGAAGCAGGCTCCCTGCTGAGCAGGGAGTCTGAAGTGTGAAGTATAGCTGGATCCCACAACCCTGAGATCATGACCTGAGCTGAAATCAAGAGTCTGACGCTGAACCAACTGAGCCACCCAGGTGCCCCTTTAATGAGGTTATATTAAAGTACAGTCACAAAGATGAAGAAGCAAAAAGAAAAATCTGTGATAATGCAAAGCTAATATGAATTTAATATGAATCACTTTATTCATCTGCTGAAGAATATCAAAAGGAAAAAGAAGCATTATAGGGCATTTCATTTTTTTTTAAAGATTTTATTTATTTATTTGAGACAGAGAGAATGAGAGAGACAGAGAGCACATGAGAGGGGGGAGGGTCAGAGGGAGAAGCAGGCTCCCCACCGAGCAGGGAGCCCGATGCGGGACTCGATCCAGGGACTCCAGGATCATGACCTGAGCCGAAGGCAGTCGCTTAACCAACTGAGCCACCCAGGCGCCCTAGGGCATTTCATTTTTAAGAGAATATAATTATAAATAATATCATTCATGTAGTTTCTTTTGTGTTGGGGATGTATAAACTCTTACACCAACAAAATGTAACACAAACATTGGGAATTTCCAGATATCATGGCATGGTGGACATCTTTATCATTCTTGTAATTCTTGACTTTAGGTAGAGTTATATCCACCTGAGTTATTTGAGCTGATCTCTAAAAACAAGTCATATGGAGCTCTTTTACCAGGGACGCACCAACCTTGGCTATGTTTGTACCAAAACTGTGAGGAAGGTGGCGTAGGTCATCACTGAGAAGTACTACACTCACCTGAGCAAAGACTTCCATACCAACAACCCTGTGTGTGGGGAGATTGCCATTATTCCCAGCAAGAAGCTCTGCAGCAAGATAGCAGGCTACGTCACAGATCTGATGGGGTGGGATCAGAGAGGTCTGGTGGGAGGTATCTGCATCAAACTGCAAGAGGACAGAGAGAGAAGAGATAATTATGTTCCTGATGCCTCAGCCCTGGATCAGGAGATCACTGAAGTGGAGCTGTTGAAACTCTTAGACTTTGGCAGTCTGTTCAACCTGCAGGTCACTCAGACTACAATTGGGATGAATTTCAAAACACCACATGGAGTTGTTTGAATCATTCTGCTGTGCTGTAATATCTTCCATAAACCTTGGGGAAAAAAAATCATGCAGAGATTCTCCTGACTGAGGTTAATGAGATTATTTTTATGAGGAGTAGATTGGATATGTGTATGTGTGTATGCATGTGTGTGTCTGTATAACGAAATAACCTTAATATTTGCCTCCTCAAGGGAGGAACAAACAATCTAACTATCTTGTGGAAGTCTTTTTTTCCCTTGTTGTCTATTTCTATCCTGTAGGGAATTGTTTTTATTACAATGTGGTCATTCCTTGTGCTGGAGGCCTAAACTGGCAGGGTAACTGGACCTCTATGGGGGACACCTTGTCTGTCTTCTGGCTGGGTAGTTGGGTTGTGCAACTCATGGAAAGAACAGCATTACAGCTTGAGAAGAACACACCACTGAGTGTTTTGTAAGAACATCTAAGAGAAACAAATTAACCAGTGTTGACATTCATTTCATTAAAGACACTAATAAAGCAAAGTCTGAAAACTTAAAGGAAAACAGCGTCTTTTACTTTAAAAGAATTTAATCCCCCAGATTTCACTGTCTAATGCTTCATGTTATACAGCTTAATGAAGCTCATTGCTTTAGATTTTTTGATAAAGGGGGTATGGATGACATTTGAGCTTGTTGAATTGACTCAAAGATTGGGAAAAGGTGCCAGAAAGGAGGCGGTCTGGTATGGTTCAGTGAGTTGGCTTGGACTAGCAATCCAGAGATGTCAGTTTTCAACCCAATTTTATCATTCAGTAATTGCTTGTCCTTGGCTAATTCAACAAATTTGTTTCCTTATCTGCCAAATGTCTTACCTCTTCTTATAGGATAACATGATCACATGGAGGAACTGTGAAATACCTAGCATTCCATAAAAATATGAGCTACCTTTATAAAAATTATTTGTTGTTATAAAAATACTCAAGTAGATGATCATTATCGCTATGATCAAGATGCATTTTTATTGCGCTCTAGAATATATAGCTTGGAAATGACAAAACTTAACTAGGACTAAGCCAAAGTGCTCTGATCTTTGGGAGTAAGGTGAAAAAAATGCAATATTCATTAGGACATTTGTGGTGATTAGGGAGATGACCTTAGTAGGTTATCAAATTCACAGCCTCTCACAATGGACCAAACTTAAGCCAATTCAATTAAATGAGATTTTCCATTGTTTACAAAGATGGCCACAGCCAGCCAGGACTCTTCCAGTACAAGCAGTTTCAATATTATGTAATTCTTTCTTATGTAATTCTTAATTCTCAGGCCTCACCAGCATGGGGATAAAAATAGAATGTTATGATTGTTGCAAGTTGGTATTTCTCTGACCCAGCTCCTATTTTACTGTGTGAGAACTCTAGACCACCCTTACATGTCTGCTAAATAGTTACAGCATTCTGTATGTCATCTATAATCAGCAGATTTACTCTTAACTACCAAGTGGCATCCTATGTTCTGTTTTCTTTCTCTTTTACCCTGACTCTATACAGTCTGTCTACTGCCTTCTGGTCTGAAAAATAACAGCTTTGTTGCCAAAGCCACCCTATGGAGATGATTCTAGAAGTAACAGTGTTTGGTGCCCAGGCTGGCAATGCCTATTGCTGAGTGAGTTGATGAATCTGTCTTGGGATCAGCCATCAATATCTCCTACTGTTGGGGGTAAGACTAGCCCTAATTCTGCGGCTGTCTTGTGTACTCCGTATCTGTCCCACGTATTCTTGTTTTTACATGTTCTTTAGTGGGTGCTTCCATGTTCTGGTACTTAGCCGTGGGTCTGTAAGTTCTGAGGCCAGGCGAATGAGTGACTGACATTGTGCTGTCCTCATAGTTACATTTTCCCTTTGATTCTGGCACATCATCCTTGGACAAAACATGTGTGCCTCATTCCTTTTTTCTGTACATTTTACCCAAGAGGGGTTTTGATCTCCTATGTAATACTCCCTAGGAGGCACACCTCAGAGCCTGATGTGTAACTGATACACTTACTATCCCAGAATACCTAAATAAAATCTCTTCATCAGCCTTTTCCTTTGGTTTAATACTGAGAGAGGACTTTCATTTTTTATAGCAGTACTTTATACTCTTATGGATCATACTCTCATACTCATACTCTCAATCATCCTTTCTGCAGGGCGCCTGGGTGGCTCAGTTGGTTAAGTGACTGCCTTCGGCTCAGGTCATGATCCTGGAGTCCCTGGATCGAGTCCCACATCAGGCTCCCTGCTGAGCAGGGAGTCTGCTTCTCCCTCTGACCCTCTTCCCTCTCGTGCTCTCTGTCTCTCATTCTCTCTCTCAAATAAATAAATAAAATCTTTAAAAAAAAAATCATCCTTTCTGCAAAAAAAAAAGAAAAATCAATCTCCACTTCTTTTTAAAGTAAGGGTGTAGTTTTATCGACTCTTATTCATCTTTGTGGTTGTAGGCTTGAAGTCTTCAACTTATTCACAAAGTAGGACACCTTATTCTAAAATGTAACTTCTCTCTTCCACAAGGTTTCTTTGTTTCTCAAACCTAAGTGACAAGATGAAGCATTATTTATGGGGTCCTAACATAACCCCCGTTCTCAGTATGCCTAGTGTTATTGGAATCACACGAAGTGGACATGCCTTTTAAATGATGCATAAGAATGAAGTGTTATAGCAGGCTCCTGGTTTACCCTGGCTTGTAATTTCCCGAGAGATGCCAGAATTGGCCAAGGAACTTCTTTTTAAAAAGATGGAAAAAATTCCATGGAAGACAAACATAGATCACTTTAAAAATCATTTTTCTCCTATTTCTATTCGGCTCCTCAGTCCATAAATATCAAAGTCTACTTTCTAAAGGTGCACATAGCATATTTGTATTGGAATATAATAGCAGGATTTTGAGAATCTTCTAGACATTTGACAAATGTCAGTTCAAAACAGATGATTTTATTCCTAGTTTAGTAAAATCTCAAGTAGACATCAACTTTGGATGTGTCTCTTAAAGATAGTATGTTAATTCATTAGTGAATATCAGAAAGCAGGTTGACATGTTTTGTCAATATAATTTTTCCCTTATTTATCTTAGTGTATCTTATAGGGTCTGTTTTTCACATGATCTTATGAGATGTTCTGAGAAAGGAGGGTTCCATGATCAGTGAGTTTGGGAAAAGCTTCATACCGTATTCAGAAGTCCTGTAGGAAAAAAAAAAAAATCTACTTAACTCATTTAACCCATTTAGTCCCAAACTAATTTGACCATAATAACCACTTATCTTTCTCTCTTTTTTTAAAAAAGGGACACATATACACTTTGGTAATTATTGCTCTGTTTTAACCTTTCCAACTAACTTTTTTGACTGCATGGGTCATTTATTTCAATTTTCCTTTCAATAAATATTTCAGGTATTTTCCTGGTTTGACTAAGTCAGCTAGAAGTTTTGATATCGTATGTATACCTAGCCTCGTTTGACTCACATTTTCACATGTAGTTTTCCACACATTCTTCTTTGGAAAAATAAGTGTTTGAATTAGGTTTTCATCACAGGATAAGACAATTGCAGAAAGGATCTAAACTTGTGTTCCTTAGGTGAGGCCTAGGCAGTTTCTTAAGACCAGAGTGGTGCTGAGCTCGCCTGTCTTTTGCCTGGGAAAATACAAATGTGCCGGACCTTGAATGAATGGACAGGCAGCTCGGAGAAGCAATGAATTCAACAGCTGCAAGAAGACTACAGTCATCATCCAGTGTGAGACCCTCATCTTGTGCCAGTAATCAGAGGCCCAGATTACCAAAGTGACTGGCTTCAGGTTAGATCCCAGCTGTATCTGAGCTGGATTTAGGCCTGGCTTTCATCTCAGTCTCTAAATTTTTTGCTAACTTTGGAGCCTCTTAGACCTCTGCTTGGCATAGTTGGATCTGGTCTCAAATTCACCTCTGCTATTTTCACCAAGAACAAAAGTCCATTATAACTGTTGTCCTTGGTTTTCCAAAGCACAGCTGTAGAGATGACAATGTAGACCATGTGATAAAAAGTTCTTTCGAATATTAAACTCCACAAAAATACTTTCAGACAAAGAAATGTGTGTGTTGTGTGTGTGTAGGGTGGTGGTGGTGGTCATGGTGGGGGCAACAGCAATGGGGTAGGTAGGAAAGGGGAATGCACATTCTAATTGACTTAACTCGGTTAGAAATACTCTTGTCCTGGTTTCCAGGAACAAAGTAAAATAAAATAAGTAAAACTGTCATCCTACTCAAATAATTGTTGAATATTTGTTCTTACTCAATTTCTGTTCTGAAGAGCTAATAAATAGGCTGTGAAATGGGTTGGTGGTGAAAGATGAGCTGGTAGCAATTATTTCCCCATATCCTTACTGACTTGGATAACATTCACTTTTCTTTGCTATGCACAACATAACTGAAAATGCAGATCCAATGACTAATGTTTTGGGTGTGTCAAAATGGCAGGCAGGCAGGGTTTGCAACTCATCTCTCTATTTAACATTTCCCTCTGTTTTTAGATTAATGTTATTTTTCTTATAACCCATTAAGCTAAGTCTTTTCACAGGGGAATGCAGATTCTCTTGCAGTTACCTGAGGAATCTCCACTCAAGTACTTGTTGGAAGTCCTTTGGGTTGAATAGAGGTTTTAACAGGGAAATAAGCACTGTAGAATTATGTCCAGTTGTGTACAAATATTTATGGGAATAGTCACAGTGACTGAAATAACTGATGCAAAGAAAAGCAATTACCAAACAAATATGACATTGTTTGGATACAGCAGAATATTCCATGTCTTCCCCCGCAGTTCCTCTCTATTATGGTTGGATTTATTGAATCTCAAGGAATCAGAATGATTTCTGAAATTAGAAAGTGGTTACCAAGAACTAGATATGCATAATTGCCATTATTTTTAAGAACAAGGACCATTCTTAAAATAAAGAGATTATGATATTCTGGCCCATTTACCAAAACATGACATGATATTTGACAATTAAAAAATGAAAAAAAAGGGTGCCTGGGTGGCTCAGTTGGTTAAGTGACTGCCTTCGGCTCAGGTCATGATCCTGCAGTCCCAGGATCGAGTCCCGCGTCGGGCTCCCTGCTCAGCAGGGAGTCTGCTTCTCCCTCTGACCCTCCCCCCTCTCCTCTCTCTCTCTATCTCATTCTCTCTCTCAAATAAATAAATAAAATCTTTAAAAAAAAAAATGAAAAAAAAAAAACCACCAAAAAAGTTGCAAGTTACATTTTAAAAATGTCTGTGTAAGAAACTGTAATTTATTAATCACTACAGCCTTGACATGAATGAGAAAAATAGTGGTAAAATATATGGGGGGAATAGTATTTATTTTATTTACAGCAGTAGTTTGAAGTTCATATAGATTTACATATCTCTAGTTCCCAGGGATTCAGAGTCCAGAGGCTGGGGAAACTGGATTTTAGCATAAAGACAATATTTCATGTAACCTTCATGTAATTTTGCTGACTTTATCACCTCTCCCTCTTCCAGAACTCTGTGGAATATCCTCTTGGTGAAAGCCACTTTAGACTTTCCTTTCTTAGTCACCCTTTCCCTGCATTTCACTACGTTACCAGTTCACAGCTTCCCACCACATGCCAGAAAATTATCGATTCTGTCTCCTCAATGTCTTACAAATCTGTTTTTGTGACCAGAATTATTGCAACACCTCCCTTGCTTGTTCTCCTTCCTCCATTTTGGATTTATTTAATCTGTCCTTAAAATAGCTACCAGAGTAACGTGTCTCTAATAATAAAATGCACTGAATGGTTACTATATGCCAGGCACTTAACATCCATCAGGCCATTTAATTCTCATAGTAATGTCATTACACCCTCTTTTGTTAGATAGGAAATTTTGGCAGAGAGAAACCTAGCTGCCTAAGGGTCACACAGCAGGAAGAGGCAGACCCAGCAGTTGAATCTTCAAGGATCTGAAACTTATGTTGCCTTTCTAACTATTACACTGTGCTGCTTCTTTAAGCCAATCAGATCGTGTTGTGAGTTGTGTTAATTCTGATGTTGCTGTCATTCATGAAATTGTCAATTTGGGAAGGCAATAATTTTCTTAGCATACTCTTGTTCTGCAGAATAGAACAGTAAGGAAAAACCATATGATGCAATTTTTTTTTTATGGCTGTTTTATGGTACTAACTGTTAATTAAGCCCATCCCTAAATGAAAATGGTTTCAATGGTGCAGAGAGACAATGAATGGATTGATTTGTAGGTTAGAGGTGTGTGAGTGGTAGAGAGGTTTGGGTCTTTAATTAGCTGTGGTTGCTTAATTCAGTTGATTAAAGCACCATATGAATGAAGTCACATTTATGGATTCAATTCCTGTGTGGGCCAGTTTATTTAGTCATCTTTGCACGGTTAACCTCAGCCCACCTCCTTGCTAATGTGTACCATTAGCTGAAAAGGACAGTGTGAGTGGAAAAGTGCAAATTCCTCCCCATACTCGGAAAAAATTACCCAACATGCATGTCCTATTGACACTGGCGGAGAAGCAGGGCACATTATTAAATCTTTGATTGTTTTCAGTTCTCCTGAAAAATTCATTATGTGACAAAATGCCATAAATCACATACAAATTTGAATCCCCTTTATAAAATTGCTTTAACTGTATTTTAACAAATTGAAAATTGAGCTATAGCAAATTTAGGTGAATATAAAAAAGAGACTATATAGATATCCTCAGTTTTACAAAGAAAAACACATTTACTTACCTAGATAGGAATGAATAGTTGATAGCTACTTGAACATTTTCACTTGAGGCATTCATATCTCTCTTTCTTAAATTCTTTTCATTAGAGGTGAATGATAGTGATCTATGTTACTAGGTTCATGTTCACACACTTGAAATAAGGCTGTCATAATTGGAGAAAAATAAAGGAAACTCAGGTTAATATTTTTCAGACCCTTTTCTTCTTTTCCAGCCAAAGTAACAAACAGCCCATATAAACAGACCACCCGCACCTTTGAGGTGTGATAACTTAAAGCCTATTTAAGTTCCTCTTTGCATACCGTTACTTTTATATTGTCATTCTGCCCAATTATCATGAAAGAATTATTCTTTTCTTTGTAGTGTTATCCAATATAGGGGAATAAGCATACTTATTTAATACATTTTTATTGAATTTCTACAAAATGAATGCATATGTATTGGATGCTAGTACCTGGAGATATAATTGTAAGCAAAAAGAGGGCATAGTCCTTCCCTCATAGAGGCTTGGAATATAGTGGGGATGATAGACTTGTCTAGCTGAGGAACTGAGAAAGTGAATATCTCAAACCTTTGGCTTCTTTAGTCACTTTGGGATTCCCTCAAATATGAGGATACCTGGGCAATCCAAAATGATAAATGTCTATGATAGCATATTTTTCCTTGCATCAATATTTAAAGAATTTTAAAAAGTTTAAATTATTGTCTTTTCCTTATATTTTATGCCATTTTGTTGAAAATAAAATATTTTTGACTCTGTGAATCTATGAACTGAATGTGAATTTTTTGTATTTAAGTAATATTTGCAGTGACATTTGCCTAGTTATTTTCTCAATAGTAAATACTTTTTAAATAAGCATTCAAGACTTTATATGAAAAGATTGCTTTCAATATTTTGAGACAAAATTCTTTTCAGGATATGCCATGATAAATTTTTTCCCTAGCATTAGGTAAAGATTTTAAGTTCAAATCCATTTTTCTAAAACAAACAACTGCCAATACATGGTTGCTTAATAATTACATCAATGACTTAAACCAGCTTTTATTTTAAGTGAGAATAGGTGGTTTATTAAATTTTGGTGTGGCATCTGCATGTTCAAATATAATATAGGGTTGTCATTTAGCTCATAGTCTTGAAAAATTAAACAAAACAATAATAATCTGATTTTTAAAGAAAGCATTTTTTTTTTTACCATAGTTGACATACTTTTCACTCATTATACCATTAAAAATGGCGGTGAACAAATAAAATATGATGGATTGTTGAGTGGTTTTATTGGAACATCTTATGTATTCATTCACTATGAGAATGAGATTGATATTTAATGTGAAAATATATTTGAAAGTCCCAAGTTCTATTTGTCCATTTGTGTTGTAACTATAGTACCACATAGTCATCAAATGGATTTTTAAATATGTTTTTATTTAAATATGTTTCTACTATAAATATAGTATATACTCAGTGTAGAAGTTTAGAAAATATAGGAAAGCAATGAGACAGATTAAAAAATCAGTTATGATCCTGCCTTCCAGAAATAACCACTATTGACATTTTGATGTATTGCTTTTCAGTTATTTTTCCTGTGTCTACATCTATGTATGTACGTATATGCATGCATGTATCTGTATGTTTTATTGTGTACATTACTTAACCTGCTTTTTTTCACAGGATATGTGTAGTGATATGGTTGTGAAGCAAGAAAGGTGCTTTGGACCATGGACATATTCAAACGTTACTTTATAAATGCTGACCTTTTAAATTTTAGAAGCAAATTTTCATTTGGCCTTGCCTGGTGTAAGGATATACAAGTGAAATTCATCACAGAGCCTTCCTGGCAAGACCCATCCTGGGTCATTCAGAGGCTGTGCTCTTCAGTTACAGCTTTTCTGTTTCCTGGAAGTCCTCAGATCCTTCTCTGTGATACCAAAATATCTGCTTCTTGCAACACCACACCTCACCATTGCCAACACAATCTGTCATAATGAACTTGTATTTTTTTTTCTTGTGTTCGTCAGGATTCTTAATCTCACTTTCCACTCCCCCCACCCTGAATTAAAGGCATTTGATTTAGGCTTCAAGTTAATTTTCCATCTGCTTTAACCCAGTGATTTCTGAATATTCAGTGGTGAGACCACTGGATTGTTCTATTTCATTCTTGATCACACTTTAGAAGGATAGATCATTTAACTCTCTGAGCCTCAGGTTCCTCATGATTAAAATGAGGATTTGAGTTGTATGTTCCCTAAGGTTTTTTCCAGAGCTAACATGGAATGTCTGTGTGTCTATAAAAGCAGGATGAAAGAGTGGAAAGAGCATAGGCTGTGCATCAAAGAAAGCTCAGTGCAAATCTTGGAGCTCTGTGACTTTGGCTTTGCTGCTTACTGATTCCAAACTTGTATTTTCTTTTTCATTTGTTTTTTTCTTTTGCTCCTTTGATTGAATGAATTGCACTGCTCTGTCTTCGAGTTTGCTCATCTTTTCTTTCCTTCATCTAGTCTGCTGTTGAATCCTTCTATTGAATTTTTTTTTAGTGCAGTTATTGTATTCTTCAGCTCTGTGTATTCTTATTTGGTATTTTCTTATATTTTCTGTCTCTGTTGAAATTCTTGCTTTGCCATGCATTGTTCTCCTGAACTTGGTGCACATCTTTATGATCATTATTTTGAACACTTTATAAGGTAAATTGCTTATCTTCATTTCATTAAGGTCTATTTCTGGGGCTTTATGTTGTTCTTTTGTTTGGAACATATTCCTCTGTTTCTTTATTTTCTTTGACTCCCTATGTTGGTTTCTGGGCATTAGATAAAACAGCCACCACTCTCAGACTTGATGGAGTGGTCTTGTGTAGGAGATGAACTTTATCATTTAGCTTGACCTGAGCCCTTGGTTATTTCTTAAACCTTTGTGATTTCCAAGCTTCCTCCCTTGTTCTTAGTGGCTCTCAGTAGTTGAGAGTGTTCTAAGACCTGTCAGTGTCCCAGAGAGAGGATCTCAGTCAGTACCTCTATGTAGGCTGACTAGAAGTCAGATCTTTAGGCCATCTAGCTTTAAAAGTAGGCAAATAGACCTCTTTTAGGAAAGACTGGGAGCTGGATGTTTCTGCCTGCTTCCTCTTTGCTGAGTCCTGGGGGATAGCCATTATAAGTCCTCTGAAGCCTACTAAGAACTGTTTCTTTATTTGTGGGTCTTGTGGATACAAGCCCCATTGGCTTTTAGAGCTAGATATTTTGGGGACCTGTCCCTCAGGTGGAAGTCTTAAAAGTTGGGGTGCTAGATGTACCCTTCACTCCTCAGGGAGAAGCTGGGTATTGTAAGTTTCCCCCCAATTACATGTTGCTGTGCTGGGAATGAGTTTTATGGCAAGAGTGAGCTTCAGTCTTTCCTACCCATTTTGATGTGGGTTTTTTTTTTTTTTTTTCTTGTTTACTCAATGTGTAGGAAGCCACTCAGCTAGTTTCTGGATTTCTTTCAGAAGGAATTATTCCATGTGTAGCTGTAGATTCATTGTTTCTGCTGAAGGAAATGAGTTCAGGAGGCCTAGGCCACCATCCTGGACCAGAACTCCCCAAGGTTGTATTTTCTTATATGTAAAAAGGGGGTATATAAATTTTTGTGTTGACTACATGTAAGAGAACTCTGACTACAATGGCTTGAACAAGAAAGGGTTTTACTTTTCTCATTTATTGAGAAGTGTGGAAATAGGTAGTTCAAAGCTATTGTGTCTGCTCCTTCATCTTATCATTATCCTGGGCTTCTTCTACTTGTCTGCTCCACTACTCTTAGTGTATGGTTTTCTTTATGAGTACACCACTAAGCATAGTATCCATATTCTGGACAAGAAGAAGGGAAGGGTGTTATTTGCAAATATCTTCTCTCATTCTGTCGGTTGTTTTTTGGTTTTGTTGACTGTTTCTTTTGCTGTGCGAAAGCTTTTTATCTTGATGAAGTCCCAAAAAACAGAAGAAGGGAAGGGTGGAGTTCAAAGGGACATGACAGATGATGTTTCATGAGGAAAACAATCTAATAGATTTCCACTTCCACATAATTTGTTAGAGCTGTGACACAAAGTTACCCCCAACTCTGGGGAACCTAGGATACTGTATTTTTTCTGAATGTGTTACATCCTGAATATAATTCAAATTTTACCAATGAGAAAGAAGATGAGCATAAATAATTGGTAGGCAACATCAGTGTTTGCAACCGGAAAAACTTAACTTCCTTTAGTTGTGGGGAGGCCATATGAGATGATACATATGAATATACAGGATATGTATGCTTAAATAATGACTACTTCCTATTACTATTTTATGCTGAAGTGACTATTTGCAACGATCATGAAAAAAGGAGCTTTTGTAATGTAATGACTGGTATACTTAAAAATATATATGTCTAAGGAATGTAAGAAGTGTCTGTTTCGATGTTGGCGGGGATGCGGAGAAAGGGGAACCCTCCTCCACTGTTGGTGGGAATGCAAGCTGGTGCAGCCACTCTGGAAAACTGTATGGAGGTTCCTCAAAAAGTTGAAAATAGAGCTACCATATGATCCAGCAATTGCACTACTGGGTATTTACCCCAAAGATACAAAAGTAGGGATCCGAAGGACTACGTGCACCCCGATGTTTATAGCAGCAATGTCCACAATAGCCAAACTGTGGAAAGAGCCAAGATGTCCATCGACAGATGACTGGATAAAGAAGATGTGGTATATATATACAATGGAATATTATGCAGCCATCAAAAGGAATGAGATCTTGCCATTTGCAACGACATGGATGGAACTAGAGGGTATTATGTTGAGTGAAATAAGTCAAAAAGAGAAAGACATGTATCATATGATCTCACTGATATGAGGAATTCTTAATCGCAGGAAACAAACTGAGTGTTGTTGGAGTGGGGGGTGGGGTGGGAGGGATGGGGTGACTGGGTGATGGACACTGGGGAGGGTGTGTGCTCTGGTAAGCGCTGTGAATTGTGCAAGACTGTTGACTCTCAGATCTGTACCTCTGAAACAAATAATGCAATATATGTTAAGAAAAAAAAAAGAAGAAGAAGAAGAAGGTAGCGGGAGGGGAAGAATGAAGCGGGGGAAATCGGAGGGGTAGACGAACCATGAGAGACGATGGACTCTGAGAAACAGACTGAGGGTTCTAGAGGGGAGGGGGGTGGGAGGATGGGTTAGCCTGGTGATGGGTATTAAAGAGGGCACGTTCTGCATGGAGCACTGGGTGTTATGCACAAACAATGAATCATGGAACACTTCATCTAAAACTAATGATGTAATGCATGGGGATTAACATAAGAATAAAATTAAAAAAAAAAATCTTAAAAAAAAAAAAAGAAGTGTCTGTTTCCCGGCTGTTTTGCATAAGTTCTGTGTTACTTTCCAGTGTGGCTTCAAAGTCAGGCATCTCATTTTCATGGGACCTGTTAGATACTAAAAAACAAAAAGAAGCAAACAAACTGCAAAAATCTGTGTTTAACTCTTCTAAATGTGAAAAATATAAACGAATGGTAAAACCAGATTAACTTGGGGAAATGTTTGATACTTTTAGGAGTCTTAATATGGGAGAAAACCCTGTCAGGTAGAAAAAGTGGCCTCTTATATAGTGTGGTTCAAAAGGAAATTAGAAAACAAATTTTCCTTTAAGTGCCTCCTTGTCCCAAATGATTCCCCCTTGTGCTCTGGTGAGCCTGAGATGTCCATGGTCAGAATCATGATGAGACTATATTCCACAGTGTCTTTCTAAAATGTGTAATCTGGAAGGAAATTTTGACTGAGGCATTAGCAATCTCTATATATTTTTAAAATCTTATCTGAAATTGTAATGAATAGGCAGCTGTGAAATGTGGTATAGACAGGGTCCATTTTGGGGATTGAGGAAGGGAAGATTTGAAACTTAGGGGGGAGTCAGCAGCATGAAGAGATTTAGATGCATCAGAAGGGGGCAGGTTAGGCTTAGGAAGGTCCAAGAAGAAGACATAGGTCTATCTCTTCTTTTAATGCATCAATGTGCAGTACTAACACTGATGTACTTCACTGTCATCACCTGGGGTTCATAGAGTAGAAAGGACGCTTGACTTCCATCCAGCTCAAGGACTCTGATAGTTGACAGGAGCTCTGCATAACTCCATGCAATAGTCACAGTGACATTTCAGATATGACTAGTAATATCTCAGAACTCCTTAGAGCCTGAATCCATGCCCTCCCTCTACCTTCGCCTTTACATTAAACACTGCAGAGATGGGAATGTCTCCTGGTTCCATGAATGTCTTTGTGATAGTCAGAATGGTTCCCTTCAGTCTACCTGAATGTTCGCATTTAAGAAATTTCTCCAGGTTGGTTGAAATAGAAACGAGTAGCTTCTTTTAACTAGATGGTTAAATGTTTCACTTGCAGACCACTGTGCTGCATTAGCATTAATTTGCACGATCAGGGGAGCAGAAGCAGTATTGTGTGATCATGTAATTTATTAGCCTAGATTTCACTTTTCTTCTGTAAATCAGCTGGCTCAAAAGGTTTAGATTAGATCTCTCATCAATTTGTTTTTCTTAGTCTTTAAAAATTCTCCCTTGTGTTTATTTAGCAAACACCTATTTAGCAAATACTTATGTGTTATTTATAAAATGCCTTTGTAGCCATTTTATATCTTGACCGATTTAATCTTTATTATAACCTAGTGAGTTAGGTATTATTATAATTACCACTTAACAAAGGAGCACACTGGCACAGAAAGGAGGAGTGATGTGCCCGAGATCATACAGCTAGAAAGCAGGAGAGCTGACACGCAGATCAGTCAGTCTGGCTTTAGGGCCCAAGCTCTAACGTGCTGTTCTGGGCCTGGAGGAATATGCAGCCAGACTGATTCCAATCTTTCTTCTTAGTTGTCTTTTGTCTTAAAATCCGGTGCATTCTGGAGTTTTGGCATAGAATATTTTGGTAGTACTTTATTTACAGCTCATCTTGTTTTTTAATGCAAATAAATCCATGACTGTGACATTAAATGGATCGGGTGGTAGATTTTATTCATTTAAGTAGCAATATTTTCACTTCACTTTCCAAAGGTGAATAAAGACCCAGAATCTTTACCTAGCCCCAGAATTATATCATCTTCTCTTATAACTTCCATAAAGTTAATCATCTCCGAAAGCATTAAACATTTGGATGCAAAAACAACCACCTAAGAAAGCTGGCAATGGCAGGCAATGAGCTACTCCATATGGTTAGTGTGTCAGTGGTTTTGTATCACAGTGCAAGAGTCTTATTGTGCAAAAAAAATTTTTTTTAAACCTTCCTAATACCAGAGGAGGCCTCAGTTTTTATATTCAGTGAATTGACCATTTCTGGGACTTTTCAAATATTATTCCTAGGGCAACTAGAAAGACTCAGGAATGAGAATTTAAACAAATGGAAACTCGAAAAAATGACACAAATATATAAATATGTGGCCTTCAGCCAAACAGAATCATACTTTGGTTTTTTGGAGGAGAGCCTCTATTTGTGTTTAGAGGGCTGGTGGGGTCGGTGCGGCACTTACCAGCTCACAAGAGCATGGAATGTTTACATCCCCCCACCGCCCACCCTCTTCACTCAGTGACTCATGTTGTAGCTTGAAATTGGCCATGGTGAGAGTATTTACACCATGGAAATCAGGAAACAGTGGAAATCGGGGCCTTTTCTTTTTCCCCTCAGAGACAGTTGCCAAACATTTACAAACATACCACTAGGTGCTTGGATACATAACGAATGCATGGTGTTTAAAAACGTCCCTCTAATAATTTTAAAAGAAACAAACAGAGATAATAGGGATAAATATAACCCCTTTGACTTAGCTTTACTCATTTTTTTCATACTATTTTTGTGATTGAAAGAAAGCCTATCTTAGGAGGAAGATAACCAGTCCTAAGAACACGAAATTCACCACTGGACCTTGTAACCAGACCTCACAAAACACAATCTCTGTCTGCCTTGGAAAGCTTTGTCAGGAACAGAGCCCTCTTTGGGTTTTCATTTCCATTTTTCACCAGACATTTACAAAGAAAAATTACTTCCTACTGAGTATCCATTAGCCTCCAGCGCTGATGCTAATGAGCAAACTGCAAGTGAGCTGGAGAGCAAATGGATGTGAGTCACCAAATACACTTAGCCAGCGCTTCCTGCTCGACCTCCTGCGTCACTGCAAAGACACTTGTTCCTTCCCAGCCCGGGGGAAAAAGTCACAGTCTCCCAGCTGTGCTTTGCTGGGAGAGATGCTGAGCCGAAGGAGTTCCCTTCAAAGGACACACTCATTTGTCCTCCTGAAACTATCTGTACCTCCCCGTAGCTGGGTTTCGCATCCAGATTGAAATGTTCTTCAATGAATAATATTAAGTGAAGAGCACAGACCCTTTTAAAATGCGTTGCTTTCCCAAGAACAGAAAGCCAAATAGGGCTGAGAGCAAGCCTGCTCTTTCCGTACAAATATAAAGACCTGGCACTAAGAGGCAGGTAAGGCTGAGGGCCACAGAGCAGCCACAATCAGGGACACGCTCAATGCTGCTCTTTAGGAGCCTGACTCGCTGGGATTTTGTTTGTTAGTGTATTTTTTGTTTTGTACTTTCCTCATCACTGATGCCGCAAATGGGAGAAAGGAAGGCGAAGTCTGTGACTCGAGGCTTTCCCAGGAATGTTTCGCAGTGTCGAACAGTCAACAAACGGCAGATGGAAGAAAAAGATTTCTGATTAACCTCTGGGCAGGCAGTGACACACTATGTGTCCATGGGATACTGGTGGGAACAAATAGTCATTTCAAGTTGGTGTTACTGAAAAAACGATGCTGCTGCCTTGGTGAGTGGCTAGGCGTTGACTAAGAGACATTTTTATTTTTGTCATTCAGGAGGAGGTGAACGTAAAGAAGCAAAACTTTGTTTCAGTGGGAACTCTTGCAATGCTTGAGTCTAATTTATTTGTCTATATTCTGTTGGTTCCAAAAATGATTTAAGCTACTCTGAAAGAATATGTGATACAACCGAGTGAGCGAATTGAGCAAAAGAGAAAACAAAGGTGAAAAAACAGCAAATAACAGGGTGAGGTTAGGTCACAGTTTGCTTGACTGAGGATTCCTTTGCTAGAGGTGGGCCAGAGATTTGGCTTTAAGTTTATAAGAAATCAAGATAGAGAGTACAATATGATGAATTATTGACTGAGTGTCTATATGGTGAAGATGAATCAGGTGCTGAGGCAGAGCACTGCTATTCTACACTGAATCATAAGAAAAATTTGACTGGAAAGGTCAGTGAACATTTTCAAGTTAGAAGGGACACTGAGTAATAAATATTCAGGTCTGATAGATATTACCTTTAATTTATTTTTTATTTTTTTAAAGATTTTATTTATTTATTTGACAGAGAGAGAGATAGCAGGAGTAGGAACACAAGCAGGGGGAGTGGGAGAGGGAGAAGCAGGTCTCCCCCCGGGCAGGGAGCCCGATGTGGGGCTCGATCCCAGGACCCCGGGATCATGACCTGAGCCGAAGGCAGACGCTTAACGACTGAGCCACCCAGGCGCCCCTGGAATGTAATCTTCTTTTTTTTTTTTTAAAGATTTTATTTATTTATTCATAAGAGACAGAGGGAAGCAGAAGGAGAAGCAGCCTTCCCATGGAGCAGGGAGCCCGATGTGGGGCTTGATCCCAGGACCCTGGGATCATGACCTGAGCCGAAGGCAGACGCTTAACGACTGAGCCATCCAGGCGCCCCTTTAATTTCTTTTTTTAAAGATTGATTTCTTTATTTTAGAGAGAGAGAGAATGAGCGGGCGGAGGGGCTAGAATCTTCAAGCAGACTCTTTGCTGAATGCCGAGCCGGACTTGGGGCTAAGACCCTGAGATTATGACCTGAGCTAAAACCAAGAGTTCGTTGCTTAACCGACTGAGCCACCGTGTCCTACCTTTAATTAATTTCTTGAAGGACACTACATTTAAAATGTAATAATTAACATTTTAGTACTAAAAGTACCTAAAATTATATTTAACAGTGCCTACCAAAAAAACCCCCAAAAACCAACAAAACAAACCCAACCCCTCCCAACCCCAAAATGTGAGGAAATCTAAATGGAAAGTATTTTAAATGGTTAGCAAAATTAATGGAAAGGATGCTTCTACTTTTATGGTTGTAAAATGACCTACTAGTCTAAATTGAGTAGAGTAAAAATGACTCAATACTGCAAAGATGGGTAGGCCTTCTAGGCAGGTCTTTCATTATTATAGGACCTCCCTGGCAGGTGTAACTGTGGGCACTCAGAAGAATCGAAGCAAGGCGACCCTGAACAGCACATGTCCTCACAGAACACTTTTCTTACCCAACTTCACATTTTAAACTGAAAGAGGCTGTTTGTGGGGCAGTCTTTATCTTTATCTCTACCAGTCCTTTTTCTCTTTTGTATAAGGACCACTACAGACTGAAACTCATCTGGGGCCCAGCTGTGCATACAAATGTGGATGTTTAAACATTAGTCTATTTTTTTCTTATTTTATACTGCATTCAACTTTTATTTTACCACTTCAGCCTATAATATAAACCAACCTGAAAGATGGATTTAACCATATCTCCAGGCCCAGAAAAATATGATCTAGTGGTTCTTTATGTTGACTAATGGTATAGACTAGGAGAGGAGATGGGAGGTATTGATCATGAGCGGGTGGGGGTTAAGAACACCTTGGCAGGGGCGCCTGGGTGGCTCAGTCGGTTAAGCGTCTGCCTTCAACTCAGGTCATGATCCTGGGGTCCTGGGATCCAACCCCGCATCGGGCTCCTTGCTCAGCGGGGAGCCTGCTTCTCCCTCTTCCTCTGCCCTTCCTTCCTGCTCCTGCTTTCTCTCTCTCTCAAATAAATAAAATCTTTAAAAAAAAAAAAAAAGAACACCTTTCAAAGAGTGGGGATATCTTTTCCTTTACACAGGAGAGGTGGAAAAGCTTGAGTGGACTTTGAACAAATGCAGGAAAAACAATCAAGAGATTTTTGGCTAGATGGCTTTAACATACTCATAAAATTGAGAACCACCCTCTTGGTTTTCAAACATTGTGAGGCCAAGGGTACCTGGGAAGCTTGTTGAAAGTGCTGATTTCAGAACCCTAAGAGTCAGAGATTCTGAACCAGAAAATTAGGGAGGGCAAAGATAGTGGTGCGAGGCAGGGAGAGGCCTGCAGAAATATAGTTTTGAGAGCTACTTCAGTTGATACAATGCAGGTGATTCGCAGACTCTGTTTTATCTTATGTCTTTTTCCCTCATTGTTATTCTTGCACCTGTGACCACAGCCAGTTTTGCTTTTGATTCAAAACTCGACACATTCAGAACCAGCCTATGCCAGATATCTGCTCTTTCACTGTCCCAAACACCAATCTCATCTATCCACCTCCATCGATCTATCCACCTCTGTCTGTATCTTCCAAAAGAGGGTGCCTATAAAATACACTATACTATGGGTCTTTTTTCCCCCACTTACTAACAAATCTCGCAGTTCTTTCTACAATAGCATATACATACCCAGGCCATTCTTTTCAGTGGCTACATATGATTACATAACTGGATGCATGAAACATTTAACCATTGCTTTAGTGATACAAACTAAGATCGTTATTTGTTTCCTGTGATAAGAAACCATACTATGAACATGCTTGTACTGGATGATATTGAGAATATGTCTATAGAGTAAAATCTTGGAAATATGACTCTCAGATTAAAGACCATGTGCAGTTATTTATTTTTTATTTTTTAATTTAATTTTTTTAATTGTCATGTCTCTTTGTGAGACTGACGTGCTATCTACTGCACTAGGAAGGTGATAATTTTCATGTGCTTTTAATCTGAAACAGTTCCTGCGCCGCTTTTGTTGCTCATGACATTGACTTCTTTTTTAAGGTCCAGACCAGTTGTTTTCCAGAATGTTCTACAATTTGGATTTTTCACAGGATTAGATTCAGTTTAAACATTCTGAACATGAGTATTATACAGATGACATTGTGTCCTTGGTGCATCAACAATTGATGAAAGCCCATGTGCATTTAAAAAGCTTTGATTAATTTTCAAATTCTTCTTCCAAAATGTATATTCTAAATCATATTCCCACCAGAAATGGATAAGAATATCTTTTCTCCAAGTTTCATCAGTGTTGAATATGATCAAACTTCAGCATTCTTGACAATCATAGAAATAAAAAAACCCTCATTTTTATTTGCATTTTAAAAATTAATAAGGTGGATCTTTTTATTATTTATAAGCCAACTATGTCTTTTTAAAATGTAAATCGTAGTTTTAGTGTGCAGTCTTAAACTATTGAGAACAGCCCTATGTCATTTGTTCCTTTCATATTCCCTCCTTTTCATTTTGAAACAGTTTAAGTAGAGAAAACTTGTAAGAATATTACAGGGAACATCCCTATATCTTTTACCTAGATTTACTACATTTTAACATTTGCCATGTTCTTATTCTCTCCACACACACACACTTTTATCTTCTGAACTATTTGACAGTGGAGTCTTCATGATACTTCGGCCATAAAAACTTTATTTACAACTTAAAAACAAAGACATTTTCCTAAATAAATAGGATACCGTTACTATAAAAATGTAAATCATATGATCATATCTTTGATCATTTTTCTGTTGGGTTGTCTAATTTTAGTATAGTTTTATGAAAGTGCTTAGAAAATTAATCAACTAATTCTTTTTTATGCCATCTAGATCGAAAGATTTTTCTTTTTCTTTTTTAAAGATTTTATTTATTTATTTGACACACAGAAAGAGATAGTGAGAGAGAGAGCACAATCGGGGAGAGGAAGAAGCAGGCTCCTATTTTTTATTACCTAAAATATAAAATAATTTGTTCAGAAATGTGAAGGGTCTTCAATTTTACCCTGCCTTTTTTTTTTTTTTTTATTTTACCCTGCTTTTAATCTGAGTGCCATAGTTCCATAATTGCTGGTAAAAGACAAGCATCCCTTGGATCAGAGATGACACACAGTATATTACTCACAGCAAAAGCATTAGCAAAAGTGTCGACACTTTTGCACAATTACCCTGAGTCCCAAACTCACAAGTGATACAAAAATGGCCAGATGACACTTGCACAGACAGTAGGTGTATTTTAAGAGAGGAATCCTGAATTTAGGGAACCTAAATATTTTATAATGGGCGAAAGCATGTCTGCTCTTTATTCTAAAGCATGTTCTCTCAGTCTTAGCCTTATTGACATTTTGGGCCAGATTATTCTTTGTTGTGGGGGCTGTCCTGTGCATTGTAGGATATCTAGCACCTCCCTGGCCTCTATCCACTAGATGCCAGTAGCATCCTTAGTCATGGCAATCAAAATGTCCCTAGAGAGAGAATCTGAAACAGACTTTGTGCTGAGCATGGAGCTCAATGCAGGGCTGGCAGAAACCAAGAGTCAGACACTTAACAGACTGCGCCACCCAGACACCACAAAGGGTAGTGGTCATACTTTTCTCATAAGATGTGCAGATATGTGAGACCCATGGAGAATTGTCTCCAAACACACTCAAACATATGCATGTCATCCTTGTATCAAAACCCCACATAATTTTGTCTGCATAATAAAAATTTTAGTATGATGGTCTTTAGTATCTTTTGTGTGTATTTTTTAATGGGGAGTTGAGAGGATAAAGGACGCATCTACTCACGGGGTCTTTCTCATAAAATATCCTCTACAAGGCAAATGGTTTCTTTCATCTCCTCTGTAGAATTTTCATTTAATCAATAACTATGTGATAAGTGGAGTGTTGTTTTAGAGAAGATGCAAAGAAGAAAATCAAGGTTCAGCTGATGTATATATTACTGGTTTTCAGAAAAAGATGTACTGCTTTAATTAATAACAATGTCTTTTCCTAGAAATACTGTATAAGCATTTACAGATAGTTTAAAAATATTGACTTGGGAGGTCAGTTCATGAGGTTGTAAATTATAAGCCATTTACAATAATAAAAATACAAAACAACTAAAAGAAATTAGTTGATCTGAGTAGTTGATAGAAGGATAAAAAAAGAAGGTAAAAATTAGGTCTTAGAGGCATTACAACTAAGGCATAAAAGATGTTGCTGCAAGTAATAGTCCCAAATTTTAATCTGAGCCTGGGTTTCACAGTATTTTTTAAGCTTTTAGGAAAATTGTTATATTTAAGATATTTCCAAACTCTAAAGGGAAAATATATTTTGATTAATCAATGTTTTTATACTTTTTTGTAAATATATTCCCAATTTATTTCTGTAAAATAACGTATTCAAGCTTAGCTATTTTTTTCTTTTTTCTGAAAATCTTTGTTAAGAATAGATGCAGGTGATGTTTATTTCTGGATGGCACATATTAGTTTATGACAGACCAATGCCTCCATGGAAGTGAGTGGAAAAGGCCAGAGAAATTATAAAATCATTTTGTGAAGGCATCAGAGAGCTGTGAAAACAATGAGGACTAGAGGATCCAAAATGACCAAGGTGAAAGAATTTTCTGAGGTGAGCTGATGGTGTCCTAGGACTTGCTGGGGGAAAAGAGAAAACAGCACAACTTTCACTGATGGTTTGTCACAGGGCTGGTGTGACAAACTGGAAACAAGAGAGGCTGAGGAAGCATAGATGCCTTTTCTCACTGGATATGGGCTAAGGTCTAGTACTGTGAGAAGCTAGCCTGAAACTATTACAAGGTAGAGTGAAATCTCTATAGTCTCACAGCGCTTCTTAGGAAACAGGACTTACTGCAGGTGGCATCCAGAATTAGGACATTGTTAATCTTCTTTCCAAGACACATACTAGATTTTGAAAGTAGGTGGGGGATTGGATGGCAGAGTTAAGCTGTGAAATACTGAAGGGGAGATCTAGATCTTTCCAGAATCTCGGGGCTGAGAAGGACACTTATTCAAAATCTTGGAAGGGTCACATCTTAGGAGTTGTGAGGGCTAGATATAGTCAAAGATTTACTACAACTGACATAGCTCAGTCTCTGATTTGGATTGAGCTCATCAGTCCTTTATCCTGTCTGCTTAAAGAATGGGGGAATTCTCTCTGGTGGTAGATAATATCATCCAGAGCCCATAGAGTTATTTTATTTACACTATGTCCTCTATGCAATAAATAATTACTAGACCTATGAAAAGGCAAGAATATGTGACTGACAATAAAGAAAAACACCACATGATAAAAACTGACTCATTAATATCCAAATATTGAATTTAGGGGAGAATGAAATGTTTGGAGGTGTACGCTTGTGGTTGACTCAGGAATGTAGAGAGCTAGAGAGAGCTTAGCTTCTACCCTTGTAATAACAAAAAGCCCAACAAATCAGAAGTTTATAACTTTTCTTGGACCCATGAGGGAGTTTGAATGGACACTTATTAAAAGAGGATATCCAAATGGCCAGTAAATATATGGAAAGGGGATTGTATTGGGTATGCTCATAAAAATGCTGTGCAAGAATCCTATTATATACTTACTCAGTAATACATAGCAATAAATGTTTACTGTTTTATGTCTGAGATCAGTTACAGCTTTGCATATCTTACCTGGGCTCACTCACACATCTGAGGGTTTCCGGCTGTCAGCTTAGGCTACCAGGGCACTTAACTCTATAGCTGAGTAGCCTGGACCTGTTTTTATAGCAGTGGCAGAGGCATGAAAGAAAAACAGAAACCCAGGAAGCCTAGGAACTAGCTCACTGTAACGTCTTCATTGAATAGACTATTATTGATTATTGGCTGCATAGTCAAGCTCAGATTCAAGGGATGGGTAAATAGACTCTGGCCTCTGGTGAAAACTGAAAAGTCACAAGGTAAAAAAAAAAAAAAAGGAATAGGTAAGGAATGGTGCTACTGATGTAATCTATCAAAGTGCTCTTCTTTCTGTGGCCAATTTCACCTTCTTCCACTGGAGATTGGCTTCCTCCATAGGATAAAGGGTCTAGCTCTTGAGCTCTATATCCTTTATGCTGTGCATCAGAGTTGGGCTGGCCACTTTTTTTTGTTATGGTTCCTGTTAGAACAATCTCTGGAGGATGATTTGGATTGGGCTGATTTGGTCAGCTGCCTATCCCTCATCCTTTCAATATTTTGGCCAGGGATTTTAGGTCATAGACTAAGTCATGACTTCGGGCCATCCATCTTTGTAGTTCTGGAACACTGTTAGTGCGAGGGAAATCATTATAACCACACACATCCAATTAATTCTTATTTAAAATATTCTGAGTTTAAAGAATCCAAAACATTTAGCATCTGTATTTGGAACAGTGTCTTACATTTAGGCATTCAACAAATCTTGTTTGATGAGTTTCACTTAACAAATATTTATTGAATAAGCCTTGTTTGCCAAGCACTATATTAGGTTGTGGGGATAGAGAGTTAAGGCAACAAACTCCTTTTGGTAGCTTATATAAATGGATGAGTATGATGGGTCTTTATAGAGAACCCTAGAAACTCTAAGAAAATTTATTTGTGAATAATTTAGGTTGTGTTTTGTGATAGAGCATCCAAAAGCATAATTGGCCTTTTTCCTAAATCCCATAATGACTCTGGTATTACTGAAAATGTAGATCCTCCATGAGAGACTTCTGTCATACTGTTTATTCATTTCCACAGAGTGGTTATTTAGGTGGAACAAACCTTGTCATGCTAAAGGCATAGACATCAAATCACTTGAACTGAAATTGCTTTTCTTTCAAATATAAATACAACTTTTTAATTGAGTGTCTGTAACTTACAGGGAATATAAAATACTTTTTTCTCCAATCACTGCTTCCAAATATGCTACAATGAATTATTTGCCTCTAATCCTTTAATAAAAAATGGGCAGATTTTGTAATTTTTTTTTAATGCTGACTGCAATAGTCTAGTCACCATCTGTCACTCTACAAAATTATTACAATATTATTGACCATATTCTCTACTTTGTACTTTTCATCCCTGTGACTTACTTATTCTGTAACTGAAATTTTGTACCTCTTAACCCTCTTCATCTGTCTCACCTATTATTTTCACCTATTATTTTTTAAAATTACTTTTGAATCTTAAGAATCCACTCATTAAGATTCAAACACCAATTTCAAATCCCATCAAAGATTTTTCTCCTCTTTGCTATTGGCTACATGTCTGCCTAGAAGAAGTCTACTGGAACACTCCACAGAGACAAAATGGACCCCACCCCAAATTTAGTTCAGATGTCCTGACCTACGATGCCACACATGCACCAGGAGGGTACTAAAGATTAATTACTCATGTGATAAGTCTTTACAGAGAGAGCAGGGAAGCTCCCTAGCACATCCAAGTAGAGTTTGGAATGTCTAAGAGTAGGGAAAGGGGCTTGAGAGTAGGGGAAGGAGACTGGTTTGATTTTTTTTCTTATTTCTTTCTACAGATTATATCTTTTTTTAAAAATTTTGTTTTATTATGTTATGTTAGTCACCATACATTACATCATTAGTTTTTGATGTAGTGTTTCATGATTCATTGTTTGCGTATAACACTCAGTGCTCCATACAGAACGTGCCTTCCTTAATAAAGAATCTATTATTCTACTTAATATTTTTTCTTTGTTCTTCTTCCCAAAGGGAGAACCAGAAATAAAAAAGAGAGAGGAGGGCCTTACTTAGACTGTGTAATAAAGAGTCTGACCCCACTTCTGATATTTGACTACTGACAGCTGTCAATCTGTCTCAACCAGCTCTACTGGTTTGATTTTTTTATTGTGGTTAGGAAGTAGAGCTGGAATGAGGTTTCCCTTGAGGATAGGGGCTTAATTGGTTTCAACTTCTTCCTGGCACCAAAGAAGGAAGCACCTGAACTATCCTATCAGCTCACCAATGGTGGAGCAGAAGGGAGAAGGAGTGGTGGGGATTGACAGCTGTCAGTAGTCAAACATCAGAAGTGGGGTCAGACTCTTTATTACACAGTCTAAGTAAGGCCCTCCTCTCTCTTTTTTATTTCTGGTTCTCCTTTTGGGAAGAAGAACAAAGAAAAAATATTAAATAGAATAATAGATTCTTTAAAATAATCTGAGTTCATTCTGAACAAATGACACAGACACATTATTTAAGAACTACAACACAGCTCAATAGTAAAAAACGAAACAATGTGATTTGAAAAATGGGCAGAGGACATAAAAAGACTTTTCTCCAAAGAAGACATGTAGATGGCTAGCAGGTACATGAAAAGGTGTTCAACATCACTGATTATCAGGGAAATGCAAATCAAAACCACCATGAGATATCACCTCATACTTGTTAGAATGACTATTATTAAAAAGACAAGAAATAAGTGATGGTGAAGGTGTGGAGAAAAGAGAGCCCCTATGCACTGTTGGTGGGAATATAAGTTTGTTCAGCCACTATGGAAAACAGTATGGAAGTTCCTAAAAAAATTAAAAATAGAATTACCATATGATCCAGGAATCCCCCTTGTGGGTATGCATCCCTAGGGAATTAAAACAGGATATTAAAGCGGTACCTGCACTCCCATGTTCATTGCAGCATTATTTCACAATAGCCAAGATATGGAAACATACTTGATATGTGGAAGAAGTGGTGGCAGGTGAAGAGAATACTTTCTTGAGATGAGAAACCAGGAAGCCAAAATATTATCCCAGCTATGCCGCTTCCTAGCTGGGCCACACCTCATCTCTGGCTCTTCGTTTCCTAGACAATAAAATAATCAGCTTGTATCCTCCATTTTGGTAAAGAACTTTCCATGAGAGCTTTTCCTATGGGGTTTCTCCTAACATCTGGTTGGGGTTATCACACTGATCATTTAAACCAAGTGACCTATCATTTCAGGCTGCTATATATGAGTGTGTTGAATATATTGACTAGTGTATGAATAATCCAGTCAAGACGTACAGGCAGATGGGTTATCTGTGGTAACATGTAGGGGATGTTTCTGAGATATATGACCTTATCGGTATATCCAGGTTTCTGTGGGAGGAGTTATGCAAATTACCTGTAGTGCAATAGTCTTGGAGTTCTTTGGTCATAGTCAACAAATATACCGACCAACATCCAATTAACTGTCTCCTTAGGAAATGGACCCTCTATTGATTCTCTCACTGAGCCTGGTAGCTACTGGCCAATCTCTGAGAAGCCTCAACATTTTGAGCACAAAAGAAACACAGGCAGCTAGACATCAACATTATTGATAGACTGTAAGTACCTACATCAAGATGCATTTCATCCTTGAAATTAGCATTTCAATTTTAATGCATATAGAAGCCACATGTTCAAGTAAGCCATCTTTCTCTTAAATAAGACAGTAATAGTTTTCACACCAGAGGTTTATGCTAACAAATAGTGCTAGCATCTCACTTATCAACGTGTATGGGCTTGATGTGTTTTTTAATATTTTATGACAGGTTTGCTGGTTTGTCCTGATTTTATAGAGTTCTTATACTACACAATAGTATTAAAATTAGCTACTGTTTATTGAGTGCTTACTACTATTACATGCCAGACACAGAGCTTAGTGCTCGATGGGCACTATCACGCTTGGTTTTCTCAACAGCTCCTTGAGGGTCATGCTTTTGTCTCTTACATTAAAATGTGAAGAGGCTGAGACAGGGAGCAGAGAAGGAGGTAACCTGAGGGCACACAACTGGTTACTAATTTGAATTAAAAAGTTTCAAATCTGTCTGATCCCAGAACTCATGTTCTTAACCAAAATATTTTACTGCTTTTACCAACATCACCTTATACTAATTACAGAGGCGATATTAAGTTGGGGGGAAAGAAAAATTTATGTCATTCTGTATATTTCATTCCTGCTTTCTACTGGGTTAGACACAGCCGTTGGCAGAAATTTTCAAATCTCTTTCCAGGTTTTACTTTTTCCTAACCAGAAATATGGAATAAGGAGAAATGAAAAATAACTCTTTAAAGTTGGCTAAATATTTCAAAATGGGAAGATGGGTTTACAATTGGTTTGAAGTTGTGGCAAAAAGAAAAAAGTTTAATGCAAGGCATTTTTTTGTTTTCATATCATGAAGGAATGATGGGGCCGAATGTGCTATGATCTTTTTTGAAGCTGGAACTAGGCCAGACTGGGCACTGACTGGACTGTTTTCCCAGTATAGAGGATTCCCTTCATCCCACTGTGGGACACTTGGTGGCCAAAAGCTGGAAGTGAAAAGGCAATGGGATTGCAATCATGAAAAACTATAATCATACAAACTTTGTTGCTAAAATTTCATGGCAATAATACATAAGCAATAATAGACTGAGCTATAGTGAAAACTTTTCTTGTCATGAAATTCATATTTATAAAAGAACAAAGACAAATTTAAAGTTGTTCCTGTCCTATTCATTACCTTTATTTTTTTCCCTTTTGGCAAATAGTATTCTTGGTAAGCACAGTTCGTGGGCCATTAGAATGGATAAGACTAGATTTTAGCTTCATTGATTTTAGACTCCTCTATTTTTTTTTGTAGTTTCAAGTTTTTATTTAAATTCCAGTTAACATACAGTGTAATATTAGTTTCAGGTGTAGAATTAGTGATTCATCACTTACATATAACACCCAGTGCTCATCACAAATGCCCTCCTCAATATCCATCACCCATTTAACTCATCTCTTCACCCACCTCCACTCCAGCAACCCTTAGTTTATTCTCTAGAGTTAAGAGTCTGTTTCTTGGTTTGCCTCTCTCTCTCATTTTTTCCTCCATGTTCATTTGTTTTCTTTCTTAAATTCCACATATGAGTGAAATCATATACTATTTGTCTTCCTCTGACCTATTTCACTTAGCATAATACTCTCTAGCTCGATCCATATCATTGCAAATGGCAAGATTTCATTTTATGGCTGAGTAATATTCCATTGTATATATACACCACATCTTATTTATTCATTCATCAGTTGGTAGACATTTGGGGCCTTTCCATACTTTGGCTATTGTTGCTAATGCTGCTATAAACATTGAGGTGCTTGTATCCCTTGGAGTCAGTATTTTTATATCCTTTGGGTAAATACCTAGTAGTGCAATGGCTGGATAATAAGGTAGTTCTATTTTTAATTTTTTGAGGAACCTCCATACTGTCTTCCACAGTGGCTGCACCAGTTTGCATTACCATGAACAGTGCAAGAGGGTTCCCCTTTCTCTGCATCCTCGCCAACATCTTTTGTTTCCTGTGTTGCTGATTTAGCCATTCTGACTGGTGTGAGGTGATACCTCATTGTAGTTTTGATTTGTATTTCCCCGATGGTGAGCGATGTTGAGTGTCTTTTCATGTGTCTGTTAGCCATCCCTATGTCTTCTTTGGAAAAATGTCTATTTATGTCTTCTGCCCATTTTTTAACTGGGTTATTTGTTTTTTGGGTGTAAACATGACTGGAAAGAAAGAGCTATTTAAAAGTCTCCTTTTTTTCCCAAGTGGGAAGAGTAGTGTATTCTCCCACTGTTAATGCTAACCATGACGAGTAGTAGATTGTAGAGGAAGGATAGGCAAAACTGTTGCACTCAATATTAGATATGTGTGAGTCTTGAATTCCATGATAAATTGAACTTGCTTTTGCCTGCTTTTGTACTTTTATAAGTGAATTAAGCAATGTTAGGAAAACTGAGTTGAGAGTCTGGCTCAGAGCAATGTGCTGAGATATTCATGGAAAAACAGATTCTAGGTTATGTTTCAGTTTTCACTTTGTCTTATAGAAATGTGAGAAGTTATTGATTTTCAACCCTTGAAGGAACCTGAGCTGCCTCCATTTCCTGAGATATTATTGGAAGGATTGGATTTAAATACAGTCTTAGAGAGAAGGGCCTAAGGATTACTAACATGAAAGAAATATTAGTGGAGTGAAGGCATGCATTATTAATTTTGCTTTCCATTTCTTCATTCCATCAACCATTTAATAAGCATTCAATGCCTACTATACACCAAGCTGTGTTTTCTGTGCTGGGGAAAAAGTCATAAACAAGAAAGTTTCTGCCCTCATGGGGCTTATATTCTAGGAGACAGTAGTGAAATCTTTCACAGTATTTACTCTAGTACTTTCTGGAGGTTCAGCAGGTCAGTGGAATTGAATTGGATTTTGGGCCTAAAGGTACCTATCTGCCTGGTGTCTCTACTTGGCTACTATCTACTTATGGGATTTCTCTGCTTCCCTAATATTTAGAGAAGGTGTACTTTGACAAATATTCATCATTAGAATTTTATCACCGTGAAGCCTATCCATTTTGAAAGATAAAACAACATGCAAAGTGAACATCAGTATAAAAGATTTAAAACCATGCCCCAAGTTCTATAGCCTTGCTCTACCAGACGTGGCCCATAAGCCAGCAGCATCAACTCCACCTGAGAGCTTGTTAGAAATGCATACTTGCAGGCCCCATCCCAGACCTACTGAATGGGAATCTGCATTTTACCAAGCTCCCCACAATAAAGCTGTTCTTTGGGGACATCTGGGTGGTTCCATCAGTTAAGTGTCTGCCTTTGGCTCAGTTCATGATCCCAGGGTCCTGGCATGGAGCCATGCCTCGGGCTCCCTGCTCTGCAGGGAGTCTGCTTCCCCCTGTCTCTCTGCTCTTTCCCCCATTGCTCATGCTCTCTCTCTCTCTCTCTGTCTCTTAAATAAATAAATAAATATCTTAAAAAAAAAAAAATAAGTTCTTTAGACCTGACAGTGGTTGCACATGGAAAGACTTTTCACACGTTCAGAAATACCTGTTTGATTAAGTTTAGCTTTAAAAATAAACCAACCTCTGATTTGGTTCTAAATTCAGAAAAGCAACTTTTTTTCTCTACTTGCTGCCAAAACATATTTTGACTAAATTTTTTCACTTTTCAACTTATTGTTTTAGTGTGATATAAACATGGCTAGTACATAGCAAGGCATTAATATTTTTTTAGGTGAAAATGTCATGTTATTCAAAGGTTTTTTGTTTTTGTTTTTTACTCTCTGCAGATACCTAAGACATAATCTTTAGCAAAACATATAAGACAAAAGTGTGTGTGTGTCTGTGTCTATGTGTTGGTTTAAGAGACTAAGCACTCTGTCTTGATAAAGCAACAAAATAAATAGGATTAGATCCATATCTGATCCTAAAAGGACATGATACCTTCTGTGGGGTCCAGGTGAGTATTCTAGAGTCTGGTTTTGGAACTGTTCAGTGCTTGTCTATGTGTACGGGGGGGGGGGGTTAGACAACCCTCAAGAAGGCATGAATTCAAGGATTTTCAAAGCTTTTCACCCCCAAAATATTGTTCTAGCTATTTAGTGTCTGTGTGAGTTGAAGAAATGAAGCTTCAATAAAAAGCCACATTTTTGTTAAGCAGGATAGTGTCAAATCCACTAGCTTGTATTTTATTCTTATATGATTTAATTGTTTTCCATCTGCAATGTTTTCTCCATATATCACATAATTCTCATGCTTCGAAGTTCAATTATAGTCTCACTCCTTTTAGAAATCATTTCAATTTGCAATCTCATTTTGATCTCTTACTTCTCTAAGTCCTTTTGCACATGGGACATGACTCACATTGACATTTTATTATCTACTGTTTTTCCTCAATTGTTTCATATGTCTACCATCTCCTCCAAACTAACTGTTAAAGTCATTTAGGGTAGATTTAAGGTCTTAACAATATTGTAATCCTAGTGCTTCCTATAGGCTCAGAACATATTAACTGCTTAGAAACAAGTTGTTGATTAAACCAATTCACCCTATTGCTTACAGAATGAAACCCAGTTGAGTTAGATTTTTCTCGGGTACATAGAAGGTTTATTGAAACTCTGTAGGGAGTTATGGAAAATAGAAGTAAAAGATGATGATGGAAAAGAGTTGAGAGTGTTTGCAGTCAAACTTCATGAGCTTCACAGATTTGCCTAAAGCTAACTCTTGGTGCCAACTTCGCTTACCCAAATTTGCCAAGGTGAAGGTTTGTGAAGGGTGGGTGAATGAGGTAACTGGAGATTAAGCCAGGATCTGGAACCATTATCTTGGCTTATGTTTTTTGGCAGTAGCATACTCCCCGCTGTAGAGGTAATCACAACACAATTATTAGATCATGGCAGATCCCTAGTTTTTAGACTAAAGGCTTAATTGATCTTCCTTTGGCCCAGGTATCTCCAAAGATCTCCTTAGATTAGTTCACTTTATTTGCTTTTGGATTATGAAGAAGAAAGTCATTGGCAACCAGAAATATCACCACTTTCCAGAACCTAGTTCAAATTCCTGAAATCCAGCTGTGTGGATTCACCATATTCAGATGTGATATTGGAGTTGCACAATGCTGTTTCATCTGTAGGTGCTCTGTGGGCATTGTGTGACCCAGAACACCACGGGAAGCCTGCTGAAATCCTGGTTTGTGAACTCAGGGAGTTCTACTTTTTCATATCTTTTCTCATGTACTTGAATATATTTGTTGGTTCCTGGCTCATTAGTATCCATTGGCACTAGGAAGATTTTTTTTTTTTTTTTTTTTTGCTAGTTATCATATAGAAGGGATGATTTTTTCCACTTCTTCCCTAATGTATAAAACTCACCCAGCAAAGCTTATAGGCTTTAATTACTTCATTTATTTCCTTTATTAGAGGCCAGAAAATGGCAAATGTATGTTCTGAAGGATGGTATTTCTAGTTCATTGCATATCATGCTTCATTTGCTATATCTATGCTGACGTACATGTGCTGATAGTTACTATTGCACTCTTGCTGTGTCGTGTGTAAAAGGGCACAGATGTCTCCTAGCATTTTTAATTACATTCTAACAAAACATGGATTTTTCCATTATGGTTCATATATAAGATGTCACACTACAATAACAAGTTGAATTATTACTCTGTTTTTAAGGTCTTTAATCAGTTTTGAAATCCATGGTGGCTTAATATGATCTGCAAATACACAAGTATATTTCAGTTAGAGAATATTTGCTCAGGCAGGAGACTCTTCCTTTATTGACTCTGTAACTGCCTAAATCATTTTGATTGCCAATACTGTTGAGCACATCATTTTGCTTATCATAATCCTGCATTGCCTTCTCTTCCAGACCTCTGTCTTTTCACTTTCCACTTCTGCATCTTAACATGAGTCATCTTGGTCAGTAGAAAAAGCATAATTACTCTTTCCTAAAGTTAAACTAATCATTTGAAATGAATGCCTTCCAATATGTGGGATAGACATCATGAAAAGGGGACAATATGCCATATTTTGTCAGTGAATGGCATTTATTTATTTGCAGACTCAGATATGAAGACTGGACATTTTCTGAACATCTTCTGTGGGTCAGATACTGTACTAGGAGCTTTACATACATGACCTTGCTAAACTTCAACCCAAAGTAGGTGGTCTTATCATCATTCTACAGATGAAAGCAAAATAGGGTTTCAGAGAGAGAGAGAGAGAGCAAGAAGTGAGTCAATGCTTATCTCAATCACCTGGCTAATAAGAGCTGAAACTGGGATTTAAACCTAAATATGTGTAACACCATCTTGCCTCCCTAGAGAGAAACCGAAAAGTAGAAAAGTCACCCTCCAATATGACTATGACCCACTAATGCCTTTGGAAAATGATAGTTTGGGAAACTCAGGTCCTGCTTCCATGGCTTTTGTGCTCAGGATACTTGTGTTTGTGAAGGAGAGGCTGAAATAGCTCTTCCTTTTCTTCAGTAGAGTTTCTGGTTATAACCCAATTTAGAGAAGACAAATAGTTCACTTAAACTACCATGGTACATAAATATTCACCATTCGACTGTCACCTGGCTCGAGCAAGTTTTTAATGGGCCAAGGTGCTAGGACAATAAATTTCATTGGAACTAGAACTCTAATAATAATCTGAGGAGACCATATCTAAAAGAGTCACTATGCTGATGATGTCAGTAGACATCAGGAAGGAAAGCATAGGCTGTGGAAGTGGTGATGGTAGTGGTCAGGGCCCTGCTAGAAGCAAGGAGAGGGGGCACTAAGAAGAACTTTGTCTACCATTCTGTGGAACTTATTTTCACTTGCGGAGTGTAAAACCCTTAATGTTTGAGGAAAACAGTGTTAGCATTATGGCTGCAGGCACTCAGTAAAAAGAGCAGAGACTTTTAATCTGTAAGACTTATGTGTTAATTAGCCATTAATAATTGCCATTAACAATTTATCAGACTGCTGGAAAGCTCATCAATTCCTTTGAAATTGGGACACCCCATCTGTTAGGGTTGTAAATGTCTATTAATTTTATGAGCATCTGTATAATATGTGTTCAGTAAATGTTTGTTCCATTTCCTTAACAGCATAGTAGTGTCGTAAGTCTTTGCTTTGTTTTCTAGAGTACGATTTTTTTTACATTGCTTTTGAGTCACCAAGTTTTTATAAAATGTCACAATTAAGTTCCAAATTTATTTTCTTCGCTTGATTTTTTTCTTTCAAGATAGTTTAAATTTTGTTATTAGTAGGTAAATCACTTTTAATATCTAAAGCAGTACTCAGATTCATATGACCTGAGAAGAATAGGTTTCACAGACTCTTAGAGGAAAAGAGAAGTTTGGTGGCATATTCTTATTTCCATAGTGGTTTGACCAAGTATGAGTTTGTTTCTCTTCCATAGCAAGAAGTGCAGAGGTAGACAACCCAAAGTTGGCACTGCATTTCTGCAGCAGCATCTATGACCTGGGCTCTTTCAGGTTTCTGCTCATGATTGTCTCATGGTCACAATATGGCTGCTCCTCCTTCAGACTCGCATCTGTATTCTTCCAGAAAGTGGCTGCTTTTCTGTTCATAGGATTGCTGCTATTCTTTTCTTCAATCTTCTGTTGAGTTTGTAGGTGTTCAGAATGGTTGATAATTATCTAGCTGAATTCCTGGGATCAGACGAAATTTAGGTCTCCTACTCCTCTGCCATCTTGCTCCCCCCACTTTCTTCCCTTGATTTTTATGTGAAGTTTTCCTGATGTCTCAGTGAGCAAGTCCAAGTGTGATATCTAAGTTCTTAAAGAAAATTAAGCTGTTTTTCTGCTGTATGCATTCTTCTCAGGAATTAGGAGTCTTCAGAACAAATTTAGCAGACTTTGCTATAGATACTACAGGCACAGGAAAACAGCTCTCTAATCTATAGGCAGGTCATTCAAATGTTTTAAAATCAACATTATTATGGACATTAGCATATAGTAAAACATTATTACCATATTTAGGATCTTGAACTGGCATATTTTATTTTATTTTATTTTTTTAACTAGGTATGTTTTAAATAGAGATTCACATTTAGAATTGAAACCGATTTTATGTCAATGAGAATCTCCTTGAGTGGGTCATCTTCTTCCACCAAGAAAAGCTACTATGACATAGTAAAAGCAGCAGAAGGCTTTGAAATAAAACACTTGGGCTTGAGTGGCTCCCTATGAAATAGTTGAGTGCCTATAGTTTAGACACCTACTCTTCTATAAGCCTCAGTTCATCGTCTATAAAATGGTGATGATTAAAATCCCAACTGTGAGGCTAAAATAAAAGAATAAAGTACTTACATAGAAAAGTTTAATATTAACATTTGTTATCATTACAACCATCCCCCAAACCAAAGTATCATGAATCTTGATGAATCAAGGAAATGGTGGCATCAAGGTAGGCTGAAGGGGAAAAGTGAGACTTAATCCAAAGTGGATTAAAAAAATAAAAGTCAATTCCATCATCCTGGGTTATCTAGCTTCATTCCTAGTGTGAGAACTTGACTGGGTGATAAAGCTGATTATCACTGATTCACACTGTTGGTGACAAGAACCAAGTGCTGGGGTTGGACTGATGAGGAGGGGGTTAGATGAAGAGCCCTTCTCACTTCATCTCTCCCTTCCCTACATCCCTTTAACAAGAACATCATCTAGGATGGTTAAGAACCTATCAGGCTGCTTATGTGTTGACAAGTAGTGCAAACTAGCCCCTACCTAATTACTAGGTCATGCTTGCAAGGTGAGTTCTCTCAAGTCCTTACTCTGGCTTATCTACTGTTATTCAGAAACCGGTTAGTATGATTAATTGTTGACTACCTCTTCCAAATGTAAAGGAAACTGCAGTTTTTATGGAAACCTTGCTTGGATAAAAATACAGCTCAAATAATGGATATCACTTTTACATACAAGTCATAAAGATCATTGGAAGTCGTAGTTTCCTTCACCTGCTCACAGAGAATGTGTGCTGGGAGGATGAGTTTATAACTATAATGACACAAGAACGTGGTGGAAGGGCTGGCATTGAGAGGTTCAACGGAATTCATTTCGTTGTCAGTGAAAATTGCTGTACGAGGACAGCTATGAAGAAGAAATTTGTCAAAGATTTTGAAAGGGCAATCACAAATTGCCGATGAAAGTAGATGAAGCTATGAAAGAGATTTATGAAGAATGATTTAAAATTGAATAGTGTTATGAGACACTTTTGGAATTCCGCAGCGTGGCTGGTGCCAGCAGAGAAGGGATGAGAAAGGGTAGAATACTGAATTCTGTTTGCCAGCAGACACATTAGGCCCTACAGCTCAGATCTCAGCTGTAAAATTTGCTGCGCTCTGGGTGTAGCGGTTGTGGAAAATGCCTGTGGTTTTCCCAGCCTGCCTCTCTCAGCAGGCCTTGAGTGCAAGTCATCTCAAAGGCTGTAAGAAACCAAAAGGAATGGGAGCAGTAAAAGCTAATAATTGAAACAAAAATAGAAATAGCAATGAACTGTTAATTGAAAAAAGTTTTTAGTATGTTGTGAATCATCTTACCATGACACTCCTTAAGGGAAGTGACATGATTTTTTTTTTTAACATAAACATGATTTGTTTATCTCTTCCTCTGAGATAGAATAAAAAATTGTCATTGGTACAAATTTGGCAGTAATCTGTGAATGAATATTTATCCTTTTATAAGTCATGGGAAATGTTTTAATAAGATTTAAGAATGAAGTTGCAGGAGGAATTGCAACTGGGATATCAGTCTCACAATGAGACATGACATTGTCCAACTTTTCATGAATCTGGTGTCTAAGCTATGATCTTTCTCTGGCTACTTCATTAATTCATCTATAAGAATTAGAATCTGAACATCTCATTTTATGCTTCCTGAGGCATGTTGTGAAGAATGTTAATGATCAGAACCAGAAACAGAGCAACCTTTAAAACTGATGTTTTCATTGCAACATTTAAAATCTAGGGAAAGTGGAGTAAAACAATGGAAAGGGATTTGGTTGTTGCAGTTTCTTGTTGATTGTAAAAAACAAAAGCACTAAGAACTACTGGAAGGGAGATAACGTCCATGACTTATGATTGTTTTTCTTTTAGAACATAGCAAACCAGACTGTGCATACCTTAGGTTAAAATTGTTGCCTTCCATCCACTGCTACTCATGCCCATTTAGGTTTGGTTCTGACCATTCCCTCTGTACTTTTAAGCCTTCAATGATCTTTCCTTAATTGTCCTAACTGCCACCACATATGCTGTCCATCTTCCAGAACAGAATAGCTGTTGGTGCCACTTTTGTTCCCTTAACCACAAAGGAGATCACATTTCTGCTCTCCTACACTGTTGCACCTGCCACTTCATGGTACCTGAGAGTGGAGGTGGTATCTGGGATAGACCATAAGGAGCTCCTTCCTATTGTTACTGAACTTTTCTATCTTTTGTATTTCCAAGCACAATATACTCATTTGGGTTAATTAAGCCTCATAAATAATGTACTGAAGGAGTAAATTCTAACCTCATGATGACTATTTTTAAATTTATAGCTAAATTTTCTAAATGTACGTTCATGCTTAAAGTGGATTGGAGTCATCTTAATATAAATGGAGACAAAGGCTACCAAAAATTCAGGATTTAAGGAATATTTAAAATTAATGTCTGGGGCACCTGGCTGGCTCAGTTGGTGGAGCATGTAACTCTTGATCTCAAGGTTGTGAGTTCAATCTCCACGTTGGGCATGGAGCCTACTTAAAAAATTTTTTTTTAAATAAAAGAGAATTAATGTCCAACCTCAAAAGGCTCTTTTTTGTATCAAAGTCAACTTTTAAAACTATAACTTTTTATTCTTGTATTTCTATGACAGGTAAAATCATATCTTCCTAAAAAAATTGTCTAAATTATCTACTATTTTGGTGACCCTTTAAATATAGTGCTTTAAAATAATGCATACACAAGAGAAAAATTCAAGTGCAAAATGATACACAACAAGTAGTAAATCTTTCCGATCTCAGACCACCGGTGCTATAGTCTCCCTTCCCAGATGAATCCAATATTACCAGTTTTTATGTATCTCTAGAAAGATGTATATATTTACATATCTGTGATAGACAGAATAATACCCCTCCCAATGATATTCACATCTTAATCTCCAAAACCCAATGAATATGTTACCTTACATGGGAAAAGGGACTTTGTGAATATGATTAATTTAAGGATTATGAGGTGGGGATATTATTCTGGATTATCCAGGTCTGTCCAATATAATCACAAGGGCCCTTATTTTATAAGGGGGAGATAAGAGGGCCAGAGTCTGAGAAACATTTGAAGATGCTATGCTGCTGGCTTTAAAGATGGTAGAAGGGACATGAGCCAAGAAATGCAAAGTGGTCTCTGGAAGGTGGAAAAAATAAGGAAATGAGCTCCCCCTTAGCACGTACAGAAGGAATGTACCACATCCAACGCCTTGATTTTAGACTAGCAAAACCTGACCTTCTGACCTTATATGTATATGTATATGTATATGTATATGTATATGTATATGTATATGTATTCAGACCTTCTGAATAAATTTGTGTTGCTTTAAGCTATTAAGTTTGGGGCAATTTGTTACAGCAACATTAGAAAACTAGTAAATCTAGTTATTGATATAGATATATATCAACATTTCTACCTTTTCCGCAAGTAAGAACATATTATACTCACTTAGGCATCTTCCATTTTTTATAGTCATATCAGCTCAAATAGATATACTATTTCTTTTAAGAGCTGTGTACTATTTTGATAATATAAGGTTGTAATACATATTTAATAACCAGTTCTCTGTTCTATTGATGGATATTTAGCTTGTTTCCATTTTTTTCTTTAACAAATAGTGCTGCATATAATATCTGCGTAATATTTTTAAAAATGACTATATGAGATTTTAAATTGAGACAGAGTAGTATAACATACCCACATGTACTTATTATCTCACTTCAACATCTACTAACCATTGCTAATCTTGTTTCTTCTGTAAACCACTCTAACCTTAACCACTATCTCTGGAGTACTTTGAAGAAACTTCCAGATAGCATATCATTTCATCAGTAAATATTTTAGAACATGTCTTCAAAGCATAAGGAATCTTGTTTATAAGATTTTGTATACTTTTGAGCATATCCCTAGGATGTATTTTAGAAATAAAAATGAACTCTGAAAAGAACACTATTTTTAATTTCGTGAATTATTTCAACATAGAATATGGTAAATAATGCCCTACTGTCACCTCATCCACTGTACCCCAATATACCAAACATTAACTGTTTATTAAGTTCATTATTATTAATTTAAAGATAGTTTTGTGGGTGGCAGGAGAGGCAGGAGGTGGTCACTGCATATCTTTTAAATATTTTTTCTTATAAACAGACGTTGGTTTCTCGAAACAAAGATAGTTTTCAATACCAGCAGGCTCAAAATCATTTGAAAATTCAAAAGTAGAAAAGCTTCAATGCATTTGAAACTTGTCAGAATGTTTTTTCCCCAGATTAGTATTGTGATTTTTAAAAAGTCTTATTTACCTGAATAGCAAAGGTTCTTATAGAGTATTTTTCTATGATAAGGATTTTTCTGTCCATCTGCTGAAATGAGAGCTGAAAGGTCAAGTCTGTAAATGATATTAAAAATTCACTGTATACTTCCGTTTCTCCACATCCTTTTTCTCTGTGTCCAGAATTCATGAGTTTCAGGAATTGTCTTTATTTTCTGTGATGGATAACTACATGTGATTGCTCTCAGATCTGAAGCATGCTAGTGAAGTTCACTGGTGAGTTCTCCAGAGTCTCATAGCATTTTTAGAAATGAGGAAGAATTTCAAAGTAAATAATTTTATTAATAATGCTTTTGGCAGAGGATTTAACTATATTTCTGGCTTGGATTCAAGCAGAGGCACTAAAACCATTCAGTATTCTATAGGGACTGGGTTAATACTTTTGCTTTTGTATTGACCCACCCACTCATGAATTTCTGTGACACTTTCTGTGAAACACATCCACGCCATGCACCTAAAGAAATGCCTCTGGAATATGTACAGACATATGTTCACATTTCATTTAACTCAAAATATGGATCACACTATATTTATTTAACACATAAGTATACATACATAGTTGCCTTCCTGGCATGTCATAATCATTGTTTTTAGTCATCTACGTGAGTCCTGCCAAGAGTTTGAAGTTTTTTGTTTTTTTTGTTTTTTTTTTTTTAATTTTTTTTTTAAAGATTTTATTTATTTGCAAGAGAGAGAATGAGAGACAGAGAGCATGAGAGGGAGGAGGGTCAGAGGGAGAAGCAGACTCCCTGCTTAGCAGGGAGCCCGATGTGGGACTCGATCCCGGGACTCCAGGATCATGACCTGAGCCGAAGGCAGTTGCCTAACCAACTGAGCCACCCAGGCACCCCAGAGTTTGAAGTTTTACTTGTTCTTTAAATCACGCATATGTTCACTGGATATTTTTTCTTATTTCCACATATGTGTGCATTTGGGAAGAGTTGTGTGGTTAAAAATGAAGGGGGTAGAAATCGGAGGGGGAGATGAACCATGAGAGACTATGGACTCTGAGAAACAAACTGAGGGTTCTAGAGGGGAGGGGGGTGGGGGGATGAGTTAGCCCGGTGATGGGTATTAAGGAGGGCACGTGCTGCATGGAGCACTGGGTGTTTACAAAAACAATGAATTGTGGATCACTACATCAAAACCTAATGATGTATGGTGACTAACATAATAAAATAAAATTAAAAAAAAAATGCTCTGAGTGTGCATAGACAAAGGCCACAATGACTTATATCAGAAACAACTCCTAGTTATTGCTCTCATTGGTTGCCAGTCTCCAGGTTTTCCACATTATCCCAGCCCACAGGTGGGATCTTTTGTGAAATGCATCTGTGAAAGGGCTGATCAATTTCCAGAACCTTACACCATCCACCAAGCTTTGTGGTTATGGGCTTTTTATAAATTTAATCATACTTATTTTAATTGCTTGGTTAACTCAATTTCTCAGGAAGGGGGAAGGTAAACTTTACCCAGAGTGATTTCTGCCATGTATTGAGTAGTGCTAGAGGGAAATCCTACACGACATTGAGACTTCTAGGCCACTTAAAACCCCCTTTTTTTCAAGAGAGGGAATATTTTTGTAAACCAAATAGAGACAACTTCTGTTCATCCTAAAATAAAATCATCAGAATAGGAAAAAATGCTTTAGATGTTAAGAGGCAACAACATTTGAATGTGTCTTGGAATTAATTAAAGGTGATCAAATGAAGTTACAAGTGTTGTATCACATTTACATTTATTGAGAATAAGTTATTTTCCTATGTAACACATAGGAAAATTGTAATCCTGCAGAGTAAAATGAGTGCTATGCTAGAATTACAGGTCAAGTGCTTTAGAAATATGGGCAATTAATCATGTCTGAGGGAGTGGGAAAGGCCAGATAGATATTAGGCTAAAAATGTTTGACCCAGTCACTCATATATTTTGCTAAGGAGTTTGCGTTTTGTTCATTAGGCCATGGGGAACCATTAACAGATTTTTAAAGAAGCTATGGCATGATTCAAGTGTGTGTTAAGAGAATTAACTTTAGCAGCAATGAGAATTAAAGACTATAGCAGTGTTTATTATCTCAGCTTTTTTGATTGCTCATGAACCCACTTTGTATTTGTTGTTCATTAATTACATGACTAAAGTATTATAGTACTAAAATTATGTATCTTATAAAACCATACAAAAGAGAAATAGATTCCATTCTTAATTCTTTTAAATTTTATTATTAACAGGGCGCCGGGGTGGCTCATTTGGTTAAGCAACTGCCTTCGGCTCAGGTCATGATCCTGGAGTCCCTGGATCGAGTCCCACATCGGGCTCCCTGCTCGGCAGGGAGTCTGCTTCTCCCTCTGACCCTCCTCCCTCTCATGCTCTCTGTATCTCATTCTCTCTGTCTCAAATAAATAAATAAAATCTTTAAAAAATATATTTTATTATTAACAGAGAAATAGTTTTGTTTCCTAGTATAAAATTAAGATAGTGATAAAATGTTACTACTACATATAATTTGTGTATGTTTTTATTGAGAACAATGTAATTGAATATATTTCTTAAAAACACCCCACCAACCCCGTAGTCTATTCTTTGCAATAGAGCTATCTAAAGTGTTGGTCTAAGTTCAGTTCGTTTTGATACTTTAATTCTGTTGCTGCCCTAGTTGCTACAATATTTATTCAATTTTCATGCTTTTACTCTACTCAAATTTCATAATATTTATTCACTTTTAAATCCTGTCCTCTAATTATTGAAAGTTTTGTATTAAGATTTGGCTAGGAAATTTATGTTTCTCCTGATATCAGGCAGATGTTACAGAAAAATTGGAAGTTGTAGGATTTTCAATTTTTAGTAAATCAACTCCATACCCACTGAAACTGTTTGTAAAAATCCTAAATAAGTGCAAAATGTATTCCTGAGCTTTTAAATGTGTGGGTAAGAATTTTTATATTCGCCAGTATTACCATAGGGAGAAAATTAGATGACCGCATTAGATTTGATTAGTTCATCATGTTTTACCTCAGAATGTGGCTGCTTAAATATATTAATGCAGCATTTTTCTTCTTCTCTGGGATTGGGTTTGAATTTTAGTGCTATTTTCACTTAATTTACTTTATTTTATTTATTTATTTTTTATTATGTTATGTTAGTCACCATACAGTACTTCATTAGTTTTTGATGTAGTGTTCCATGATTCATTGTTTGTGTATAACACTCAGTGCTCATGGCGATACGTGCCCTCCTTAGTACCCATCACTGGGCTAACCCATCCCCCCACTCCCCTTCCCTCTGAAACCTTCAGTTTGTTTCCCAGAGTCCATAGTCTCTCATGGTTCCTCTACCCCTCTGATTTCCCCACCTTCATTTTTCCCTTCCTTCTCCTAATGTCCTCCATGCTATTCCTTATGTTCCACATATAAGTGAAACCATATAATTGTCTTTCTCTGCTTGACTTATTTCACTTAACATAATCCCTTCCAGTTCCATCCATGTCGATGCAAATGGTGGGTATTCATCCTTTCTGATGGCTGAGTATTATTCCATTGTATATATGGACCACATCTTCTTCATCCATTCGTCTGTTGAAGGGCATCTCGGCTCCTTCCAGAGTTTGGCTATTGCGGATATTGCTGCTATGAACATTGGCCATTCTCTCACACCATAAACAAAGATAAACTCTAAATGGATGAAAGACCTCAATGTGAGACAGAAACCCATCAAAATCCTAGAAGAGAACATAGGCAGTAACCTCTTCGACAATGGACACAGCAACTTCTTTCAAGACACGTCTCCAAAGGCGAGGGAAACAAAAGCAAAAATGAACTTTTGGGACATCATCAAGATAAAAAGCTTTTGCACGGCAAAGGAGTCAACAAAACAAAGAGGCAACCCACGGAATGGGAGAAGATATTTGCAAATGACACTACAGATAAAGGGCTGGTATCCAAGATCTATAAAAAACGTCTCAAATTCAGCACCCAAAAAACAAATAATCAAGTCAAAAAATGCGCAGAAGATATGAACACTCACTTCTCCAAAGAACACATACAGATGGCTAACAGACACATGAAAAAATGTTCAACATCATTGGTGCTATTTTCAATTTACAATTTTATTTCATTTTATTTTTTTAAAATTTTTTATTGTTATGTTAATCACCATGCATTACATCATTCGTTTTAGATGTAGTGTTCCATGATTCATTGTTTGCGTATAACACCCAGTGCTCCATGCAGTATGTGCCCTCTTTAATACCCATCACCAGGCTAACCCATCCTCCCACCCCCCTCCCCTCTAGAACCCTCAGTTTGTTTTTCAGAGTCCATCGTCTCTCATGGTTCGTCTCCCCCTCTGATTTCCCCCCTTCATTCTTTCCCCTCCTGCTATCTTCTTTTTTTTTTTTAACATATATTGTATTATTTATTTCAGAGGTACAGATCTGTGATTCAACAGTCTTGCACAATTCACAGCACTTACCAGAGCACATACCCTCCCCAGTGTCTATCACCCAGTCACCCCATCCCTCCCACCCCACCCCCCACTCCAGCAACCCTCAGTTTGTTTCCTGAGATTAAGAATTCCTCATATCAGTGAGGTCATATGATACATGTCTTTCTCTGATTGACTTATTTTGCTCAGCATTTTATTTATTTTTGATGCAGAAATCTTTGTATCACTAATCAATGATGACCAGTTTGATTAAAATTGAATATCATCAAAACCCAACTTTAATGGCTTTTTGAGGCAATGTGACGAAAGGATCATCACTGTCAGCTCCTACCCATGCAGAGTCCCCTCTTCCCTGGAATAATTGCCACAGAAGAGGGCACGGCAGGCACGCTGCAGCCTCGCGTGCTAGCATGACTTACCTGTTAGGAATTATAACTAATCTTTATTCAGGACTTATTTTTTTCCCCAGGCCCCGTTCTACATTAACCAAGCCTCATAGCTTTCCTCTAGGAGAAAAGTACTAGTCTTGTGAGCAGAAACAGTTAGGGATCCCCAGAGAAAGAAAAATGAGAAATAGTTTTCCTTTTTTTTTTTTTAAGATTTTATTTATTTATTTGACAGAGAGAGAGAGCACAAGCAGGGGGAGCAGCAGGCAGAGGGAGAGGGACAAGCCGACTCCCCACTGAGCATGGAGGCTGCATGGGGCTCTATCTCAGGACCCTGGGATCATGACCTGAGTCAAAGGCAGACACTTAACTGACTGAGCTGGCCAGGCACACAGGAAATAGTTTTCTTGACATAAGAAAAGTCATTTTAGGTCCCTGGCTGTCTTGTGATCTCTGCCTGACTGGCACTACTTGCCCGAGGCATATTCTTGAGTTATCTTTGCGGGATTTAAATCCCTTTGAGCGCTCAAATACCTGACCAATTGGAGCCAGAAAATTGACGATACTGACCCTTGCGGCCCTCGTGACTTTGATTGAGGAAGACCTGGGCTGTGTCACGTTCAGATGACTTTTGCTCCAATTCCATGCTGAATTCCCCATTGTACAAGCCCCTTCATGAATACGTATGAACCGTTTGCTTAAAAGTTCCTCAGTTCTTTGTTCTGGGAGACACTACTTTGGGAATTATCCCCGGTGTTCTCCTTATTTGTTGCAAGTAAAAACCTTCCTTTTCCTCTTCTTTGGCTTGGTTGTATCTTTTGGCTCAACACCTACCAATAGGCGAATCCAGTTTCAGGTGATCTATATTAGCTTCCTATTTTATATGAAGACATGTGTTATTATTTTATGTTCATTAAATTTTAAGCATAAAAATAAGTATAAATAGAAGATCTAATATTTCTTCCAGTACTCAAGGAGATTGACCTCCCAGCCCCTTGGGTGTGTGGGCCTCACTTTGAAGACCCCCTAGATTAGAGATGCGAGAGAAGGAGGTGGATCACAAGGTCATGGCAGTAGGCAAGTGCAAAGCAATGCACTTGGGGATGAGGGAAGTGGAGTTATACAGAAGTAAGAGTTACAGAATTTATCCCTCTTTGATGTAAACTTCAGCAAATCAGAAGAAACTCTTGAGTAGCTATAGCACAAAAGGCCTATCTCCAACAGCTCCAGAACTGGTGAAATGTAACCTTTCCAGTTCATTCCAAGCTGTGTGTTACTGTTTCATTCTTTCCCAGATCAAGCCATTGGATTTTTTCACTTTTCAGTTTGTTGTTCCGTTGGTAACTGAGTCAGCACCTCTTTTGGCCACTCCCAGTAGTAGCGGAGAATGGCTGAGAATGGCCACCACTTTGATTTTGGTGAAATGATTTATGTGGTCTTTTGAGGCACAGCAGGATGATGAGGAATGTCAGCCAGTTCTGATTGTTCTGTTTCATATATGGATCTAGTCACGTACGTGGTCAATGGTACTTGGACACATTCTGAACCTTGATCAGCTTGTCCCTACATAATATCAGACAAATAATTTTCAAGTGAAAAATTAAGCCACCTATCTAGATATTTATTTGAGTGGATTAAACAGCTGGATTACTTCCTTTAGCTTAATAACCAATTTTTAACTTTCTTGGTTAAATCAAGAGCACAGGAATCCATGCTTTTCAAGTGTTTACCTTATTGGAAACAGAACCAGGATATATACGAATAGATATGGATAGGAATAGATATATATGAATAGTCTTACATATATCTAAATGTAGATAGATGTAGATTTATTATTAGGAATTGGCTCACACAACTATGGAGGCTGAGGAGTCTCACAATCTGTGGTCTGCAAGCTTCAGGCACAGGAAAGCTGGTAGTCTAGTGGTGTGATTTAGTCTAAGTCTGAACATCTGAAAACCAGGAAAGCCTGTGGTGTATATCCCAATCCAAGGGCCAGAAAAAATGAATGAAATGTCCCAGCTTAATAAGTGAGGCAGAAAAAAAAAAAAAAAAAAAGATGAATTCTTTTTCTCCCCACCCTCTGTTCTATGCAGGCTCTCCATGGATTGGATGATGACCACTCACATTGGGGACGGCAATCTACTTTAAAAAGCCCACTGATTCAAATGCCAACCTCATCTGGAAACACCCTCATATCCAGAGATAATGTTTAATCTGAGCATCTCACAGCCAGTCAAGTTCATACCTAAAACATTAACGATCACAGGTGTCCTCACAATTTCTGTCTCTGGGTTTGTTAGTATTTCTGCTTAATTCTAAATGAAAAATGTTTTCAATGCAAAATATCTGAAAAAACAGTTATGAAGGAAACAAATTATTGATAATTTCACCATCTAGGGAATACCACAATTAACATTTTGTTTTATGTCCTTTCAGTCATGTATCCATCTATTTAAGGAATTGTTTTTGACATGCTCTTTTGTAACCTGTTTTTTACTCCTCAGTTAGCTCTTTGTCATTTTCCCATGTCAAAAATATACTTCTACATCAGAATTTTTACTCTATAGTATAGTAATGTGACTTATAATAAGAAATGTATATTTGATTTTTGTCCTTGTTTCTGAGCTCCTAAAATTCTTGGAATTTCCTAAGTGATGAAAAATCATAAAGTTACATTTCTGTTACATTAAGGAGATGATTTTTGGAGTACTCCGAATGGTGGAGGCTGATCGACTGTGAGGCCAACCATACAACTAGAGTGTTGTAACTTTCAGGCCCCCCTCCCCTGACCTTTGGGGAGGAGAAAGGGGCTGGAGGTTGAATCAGTTCCACAGGGCAATGATTTAATCAGTCATGCCTATGCAATGAAGCCCCTAGGAAACCCCAAAGGACAGGGTTCAGAGAGCTCCCAGGTTGGTGAACACATGGCAATTTGGGGAGATTGGTGCACCTGGAGAGGGCATGGAAGCTCTTTGCCCTTTCCTGATATTTTGTCCTATGTGTCTTTTCCACAGATACCTGTCCCTGAATTATATCCTTTTCTACTAAACCAGTAACCTAGTAAATAAAATGTTTCTCTGACTTCTGTGAGCTGCTCTAGAAAATTAGTTGAACCTAAGGAGGGGGTTGTTGGAATCTCTGATCTACAGCCAGTCAGTCAGAAGCACAGATGATAACCTGGATCTGTGATTGATGTTTGAATTGGGAGTTGGGGGCAGTCTCGTGGGACTGAGCCCTTAACCTGTGGAATCTGAGGCTATCCTCAAGTAAATAGTATCAGAATTGTGTTAAATTGTAGGACATTCACCTGGTATCCCAGAGCATTGCTTGGTTGTGTGTGGGGGGATCCCCCTCAAGTGAAATTTGGTGTTCAGAACCCCTTTTAAGTATGTATGAACCTTGATATACCATAACAATCCCATAACAATGGAGTTTGCCTCTTTTCATTTTTTGTTTTATTTTATAAATGAGTTTTCATAAATACCTACCATGCATACGATTATCTTTGCACAATTAAAAAATTTACATCATCCCTGTTTAAATGTGTAGAATTTTGATTATTGATAGGGCAAGATTTTTTTTTTTTTTTTTACTTACCTGATGACCATTAGTATTTCTTTTAAAATTACAGTTGGCCATTTTTCTTTTAGGGTGTTTCTGTTTTTCAAAATAATTTATATTTATCAAGACTATCATCTTGCCCACTTCCAGCTATATATTTTATGGAAACTTTTGTCCTTAGCTTGTCGTCTTCCCTTTAATGTTTTATTGTGTTTTTTTTATGAATAAAATTTTAAATTTTTATAAAGTGAATCAAATGATCTTTTTATTTTTATTTTGTATTTAAAGTCTTTTCTCTTTCCAAAATCATGTAACCATTTACCTATATTTTCTTTCTTTTTTGAAACATGGTTTTAATTTTTAAAATCAGCTTTTTAAACCATTAGAGTTTTTTGGTAAGTAATGTGAAGACTATATATTTTTTCTATATTATATATATATATATATTATATATATTTCTATATTCTAGCACCATTTATTGAAGAGTCTTATTGATTCCTAAGAATATGTGCCTTTTTGTAAAAAGATTTTTATTTACTTGAGAGAGAGAGAGAGAAAAAGAGAGAGAGCATGATGGGGGACGGGGGTGGGGGAAAGAGGGGCAGAGGGAGAGGGACAAGCAGACTCCCTGCTGAGCGCAGAGCTCTGACACAGGGCTCCAGGTGGGACTCCACTCAGGGCTTGATCCCAGGACCCTGAGATCACCACCAGAGCTGAAGTCAGATGCTTAACGAACTGAGCCACACAGGTGCCCCAGGATATGTGCCTTTATATTTAATTCGATTTTCAGCATCTCTTTTATTCCATTGTATATTATTAACCATAATAATTATAATATTTATTTCATACTATATTTTAAAATCTGAAAGTGCTTATTAACAATCCCTGCTTATTTAAACCCCAACATTTCTTCTTTATTTTGCCTATTTTTTTACGAAACTTTAGAATCAACTCAATACATATCAAAAAATTCTATTTTGACTTTTATTGGGATTATACTGGATAACTATAAAAATCAATATGTAGAGTATCAACATTTTTTACTATATTGAGTGTTCTAAATAATGAGCATAATTTGGTTCAATACCTATTCAAATATTTTTTACATCTTTCATAAAATATTAGACTTTTATTTTTTATAGATTCCTTAAAATTAATATTTTTTTGTTCCCAGGCATTTTATATTATTGTTTTATATTTTCTTTGTATTTAAATTAGTGTTTTATTGTTTTTTTTCCTAAATAGTAATTGCTTACATATGGGAAAATTATTTATTTTTGTTTATTTTCTGGTGTCCAGCCACTTAGTAAACTTTCTAGGTCTAGTAATTTTTATGTTGATTGTCTGGAATTTTTTTGATAAATAATTCTATCATGCTAATAATGTTGCTTTTATTTCTTTATTTCCTAATTTCTAATAGTTAATACTCATTGTATTTCATTGCAGAAATGTAATGGTTAAATATTCTTGAATTATTTTAGCTCTAGTGACTATATGGTATGCCTAATTCACAATAGAAAATGAGATTAAGCTTTAATTCCTAGAAAGAACTCTGTGTTTTTAAGTTGTGTATCACAAACTCATTTCACTTATGAATAAAACATCACCTTCTTAAGTGTTACAGTTGCACATAAAGCAAGGACTCAAATCAAATGTCATTATTTTTTAATACTAAGGACAGTCTGGGCTTGTTTATTTTGAACGTGCATCCCTGAGCGCCAACTCGCAAATCCTCTTTACTGTTCCTATTTGTGTTGCTTTTAAAGGTTCTGTTTTTCAGATTTTGCCCTCTTTTTTTTTTTAAAGATTTTATTTATTTATTTGAGAGAGAGAGCGCTCATGAGAGGAGAGGGGGGAGGGTCAGAGGGAGAAGCAGACCCCCCGCGGAGCAGGGAGCCCGATGCGGGACTCGATCCCGGGACTCCAGGATCATGACCTGAGCGGAAGGCAGTCGCTTAACCAACTGAGCCACCCAGGCACCCCAGATTTTGCCCTCTTAAGACTCCTTTTTATGCTGAGGTCCACTGGGAGATATATACTGGGACTCTTGTTTTTGTTTTTTTTTCCCTTTAGATCACCTGTTTAGTGACATAGCTTCAACCCCACACTAGCTACGTATATCAAGCTGTGCTGTTAACCTCCTTGTACATATGGTTTTGAAAGTGTCTGTTTTGTAGTCTGAAGACAGAAGGAGAAGTAGATCTTACTTTCTGGACTATGTGTGAGCTGAAAATGTGGCATTAAGCCTATTTCTGTACTATTATTCAGATTTCTCATCCCTTTGTAAAGTTAGAAATAAATAAGTTTCAACTGAAAATACACATACTTTAGAACGCTGTGGAGTTTAAACACACAACTAATGTGATTAAGTACAAACTTACTGGAGCAAATCAGAAATTGTCTCATGGAGCCTTGGGAGGGAGCACTGTTTATTCTCGCCATGATGTCTGCTGGCGTATAACACACAGGACTGGTGAGCCCAGTGAGAACCCTGTCAATGACACATTTACCGTTGTTTCTCTGAACGATCTAGCCTAAGAATTCAAGCAGAGAAGATTCATTCTGGTGATGACCAGCAAGCATCATGGGGAGTTGATGAAGAGGAGTTCTGGAGAGATGTCAATCTATATGCCACCTTGACAATAGCACGACAATGGTTTTAGGAAGAATTAGGAGGGGGGTGTACATTATTTCCCCATAGGTTTCTGATGAGTGTTTTGATGTTGCCTTGTGAGCCGTAAAAAGCCTTTACATACTTTTGGCCTTCTGTGACTCTGCTGTCCTTACGACCTGGGCTTCTTTGCTTTTTTTCTCTTCAAACTGAGGCTCATTTTGAGATGTCCATGATGCCAGCACTTTATCCATCTTGAGCAATTTGCACTTGCCTCCAAAATAGCAACTGTCATATTGCGGTGTAGCTATTTGTCAATATGACTGTTTCCTCATGGCACCAGGTATTGCCAAAGATAATGTTGGAGTTCCAGTAAGGTTGCATTTAGGAATGAAGAGGTAGACTCAAGTAGGACTGTGATGAAAACCCCTAATTTAGGAGGAAACGGCAGGCATGCATTAAAAAGAAAGATTGACAGGAAAGGAGAAGAGGTCCTTAGAAGGGTATGTGTTGGATGTTGAAGATAAGCCTGGGGGTGATATTATTTACCATGTTACTTTTTATCTTCCAACATGATTTAAAGGGATAATGATACCTGAATTACCTAGTTCAGCATAGGTATCTTATTGAAAATAAAAAAAAAAAAAATTTATTCTGTGGTTTCTCAAATATACCTGATGATCAAAATCCTCTAAAATGATTAAAGATACAGATTATCAGTCCTCTCTCCTTGAAACTCTAGTTAGAAAGCCAGTGTTTGTTGCCCAGAAATTTGTATTTTAAATAAGCGTGCTTCTGCGGAATCTGGTGCCTGCTAATGTTTGAGAACCAATGATATAGGCTAGAATACTAAGAAAATGAATGTTTCTTCTCTTCTTTCAATATCTAGTCTTTGTTTCTTTTTTTATATCAGTAGAACCCACGGGTGAAGGTACAATCATAAAGATTGTATACATGACTAGATATGGCCAATGTGTTATGTGTGGGACTGTGGACATGGATGACTCCCATCACAGATCATGCAACTGAGCACCACACTTGAGGTTGGAGGAAGCAGCAAGATAGGGGGAGCCCAAGTCTCCGGATGATCTCATGGAGCAAAGCCCTTTCATATGAGATAGAAATACATTTCTGACAAGCTGTTTCAGCTCTCTGTTACATATCATCAAACTTATATCTTAAATGATATAACGTATGATAAAATAGTTTTAAAATGTAACCTGGTAAAGTAGAAATAAACATCTGAAGAAAAAGTAATTAAAATTATTTCATTTTAATTGAAATTAAAACTAGAAACCAGAACCTTAAGTCATAAAGTTATTTACATAAACTGGTTATCTCTGAGACATGCATTTGGTTCCAAGTTTCTAGGAGGCAGAAGTTAAAAGGTGTATGTGATTAGATATACTTTCTCCAATATCATAAAGTAAAGCTCTGCTTATTCCTTAACTCTAAAATAGTTTTTCAAGTGTTGCTACATATGGGAGGCACTGAGATATGCAGTGGAAAGAGACCTCAGTGACTGCTCTGCAATCGCATTGAAGGTTTCATGGTACAGTTTCTCGGTGCGCTGCTTAATAACAATGATCAAGGTCATTACTATCCTGGAATCAATGTGCATAGTGTAATAACAAAGATTCCTGTTGATTTAAGTATAAAATCTAGCCTTATTATAGTGCTGGTTTTTATATATTTATCAGAATCCTTCCTTTCTTTTCAAATGAAACCTTTGGCAGAATCCCAATATATAAAACCAAACTTCCTTGATTTATGTGGGACTAAGACACTCTGAAATCTGCCACCTCAGCCTGCCCTTGTTCTTAAAACCCAACTGTAGAATTCTAGAACACAATGTGGAAGTCCTTGATTTACAGGAATGGGTGCCTACATATGCTTCAGACCGTATGCCATAAATACCACTTTCCTTCAGATGGACTTTGATAAGATTTGGACAGCTGACCATTTAAGATTATATTCCTTGGCAAAACCCCATGCATTTATATAGATTGTGAATACCGACAACAGCAAATTCCAGAAAAATTATGAAATGTTTAGACAGTCTCTGGTGTATTTTGCTGAGTTTTATAGGAATATGGACTCTGGTTGCTTGGTGATTTAATTTAAAGTGATAATTCACTGGCCTGAATAGATTGGTTTAATCCTATTCTTCTGAATTAATTTAAGAACTTGACTTTACTCATTAAAATTTTTAAATATCTGCCAGGCTGGAAAAAACAGAGGCATATATGAAAAGAAGTGCTGGAACAGTGAAAGGGAAAATGGAAAATTAATTCAGAGGATTTGGAATTGTTCTAAAGTAAAACTCATTTTTTAGATGGAAACACTTAATGGAGCTAACAAGATTTTTAGGGAGTGATTTCTTGATTGATCTCAGATTTTGGAGATCTTCATTCCAAATCTCTGTCTGAGGTAGTTTTTAAAACCATGGAAATAGAGTTGGTAGCTTAGTAACTAATACTGCTTTGGAGATTAACATTTTCAACCAGGGCACCTTTGTATTCACAAGGAATATAGAATCTACAAAAAAATGCAGCTTAAAATTCAAAGCAGACATCTGGCTTGCTATATTGGGTTAATTAAGGATAACAGGGAATGAAGACATCGATAGAATTTTGTCACTTAAGAGTTTGTTTTGTTACAGTGAAGATAATATTGTTTCATAGGACCATGATGAAGGTTACGTGAGCAGAATTTATTTTGAAGATTCCTGAATAATTATTTTGCATACAATCCTCACAGTCTAATTACTCAAATTTTGAGTCACAGAGAAGCAGAACTTGAAGACCGGTGGCTCACACTTTTTTCCAGTTTATAGATTTGTGTATATGTGTGTGTGTGTGCATATGTATGTGTGCATAGAGCAGGCACATGTTTTTAAAAATTTGACTTTGAATCCCTTTTTGCAATAGCTTGTGCTGTCTCTTTGGCTCATCACTGGCCTCCACCATTTCTATTCTCTTAACACTTCTGCCTGCATTACAGTAATATTCATTGCTTGGGCTCTGAGGCTATTTGTATTTGCAAATTTATGGCCCCTCAGGCTGATTACTACCTCTGGCATCTGGAGGGAAGTTGAGTTGCTTACACTTAGTTTGACTCTTCCTGGATGTGAGTAGTCCCTTTATGTGGTGGGTTTGAGGGCAGGGGTGTGCGGTAGCAACTCCCGACAGCCCCTTCAAGCGCATTTCTTCCCGAGCTATGATCACGGACCCAGACGTTGGTAGTTTGAAATCAGGCCTGGTGATATTTACACCATGGAAATCTGCAACTGTTACAAATGGCTGGGGATGAGGAAGTGAGCTAGTTGATAAATATTTACCAGGACACCACCGGTTTGAGGGTGTCCTGGTTTGGGTGCTACTAAGTCTGCTTTTTTTTTTTTTTTTAAGATTTTTTTTTTTTTAATTTATTTATTTGAGAGAGAGAGCACAAGAGGGGGTAGGGTCAGAGGGAGAAGCAGACTCCCTGCCAAGCAAGGAGCCCGATGCGGGACTCAGTCCTGGGACTCCAGGATCATGACCTGAGCCGAAGAGTCGTTTAACCAACTGAGCCACACAGGCGCCCAACTAAGTCTGCTTTTAAAAATGGTAATTGACTGTTTGCTTTCAGAGTAAACATTTAGCTTACCAGATAAAGAAGAATGATTTTCTTCTGACAATAAATATGTATTAGACTGCAAGGAATATAAGAAATGTAAGAAAAGAAAGAGGACAAAGATGCTAACTGTAGAAATTAAGATCACAGGGTCTGGAATAAGAAGGACTTCCAGGGGTTGAGCCCCAACTCTGACATTTTCTAACCGGGTATCCGTGGGTGAGTTATGTAAACCCAACTAAGCCTTAGTTTCTGTATAAGTAATATGAGAATTAAAACAGAACATTTCCAGCCGATTGCTTAGAACACAGTGGCTGGCACATAGGAAACCCTCAATAAATATTAATTTTTAAAATTGTATTACCTAGCAGTGTTCTGTCTGCATGATCTTATTAACTTCTGAGACAGCATCATGATGTAGTAAAATAATTGTCATATTTCAGATGAGGAAACAAAGTCTCAGAGAGGTTGAATAGCATGTCCATGATTGCACAAATGTTATGTGGCAGAGCTGGGCCCTGTTATTATTATTATTATTATTATTATTATTAAATTATTACCATCTAGGTCTGCTAGATTCTATAGCATGAGGCCTCTTCAGAAAGCTTAAAATTTTCTCTCTTGTCAGTTATGGGATAATTGCCAGAGACAACAATATAGGTCTAAGATTGGTTACTGTAACGTAGACCAAAAATTACCACCTTTATCAGTCAATTGTTCCTGCAAAACAAACTGCCCCAAAACTCAGTGGCAAGCATTTGTTATCACACTCACAGGTCAGGCCGAGTGGTTCCAACTAAGACTGAAGTCTGTGGGTTAGCTGGGGTGGTTCTGCTGCAACTGCAGATGTGAGGTGAGTTTCAAATCCGCCTGTACTCATCTAAGAGGTCCTAGCAAAGCTAAATTTTGCTGCTGTTGACAGTGACCTCTATGCTTCCCAACTCCTGCTTCCCAAACAACCTGCATTTTAATTCTTGTCTCAGGCTTTGCTTTCAAGTCCTAACTAAGCCCAATAACTCAGTCTATTATCTCCCCTTTGCAGTGATTGAATAGAAGTGCTTCTCATAGTTTCTGAACCTAAAACATAAAGACAAATGTGTTCCTTTCAAATAAATATCCATTAGTATCATTTGCATACGAGTTCTCAAACTTTAGCACTCATGGGACTCCACTGAAGGACCTGTTAAAACACAGATTGTTGGGCTACATTTCCAGACTTGTGATTCAGTAGGTCTGGGGTTAGGCCCAAGCACATGCATTTCTAACCACTTTCCAGGTGATGCTTATTCTACTGGTCCAGGGACCCACTCTGAGAACCACTATATTGGTGTGTCTTAACTAAGGTTCGGGCAATACCTTGAATGACAGTTAATGGTGTCTTAGTTTGTTCAGGCTGCTATAACAAAATATCACAGACTGGGTGGCTCATAAATAGCATACTACTCACAGTTCTAGAAGCTAGAAGTCCAAGATCACTAGATGCTAGCTTGGTTGGATGAGGACCCTTTTCTAGGTTGTAGACTTTTCCTTGTGTCCTTACATGGCGGGAGGGGCTAGAGAACTCTGGGGGATCTCTTTTATAAGAGTAGTAACCCCATTCATAAGGGCTCCACCCTCATGACATAATCATTTCCCGAAGGCCTGGCCTTCTAATGTCATCACATTGGGTGTTAGGATTTCAATAAATGCATTTTGGGAGGACACACCATGCAGACCATTGCAAATGGGAATGGGATGGAATACATAGGAACATGTTGGGACATAGGTCCAAAAGCAACTCTTAGAAGAGAATAATCTAAAGAGAAAAGTAAAAAGAACCAGGAGTACTGGACACTGAAGTCAGGATAGAGATCCCCAAATCAGAAAACCAATGTAAGCCTAAGCAGGCAGGTCAATGACTACATAACAGTATCTTTGGAATCTCACATGGAACCAAATGGCCTCAAGAAGGACCAGATGCAAGGGTCATGTCTCCAAACATAGGAGATCAGAGAGCTCAGAAGCCAGGAGCAGGAAAGCCATTGGTAGACTCTGCAGGACAAGACATGCTCTCGTCTGTGTAATAGCTGGAGCCCTAAAAACCAATGAGAGTAATCTGAGGGACCTGGACTAGTGCTACAATACTTAGATGTGGCTGCAGTTAAATTATGGCAGGGGCTTCTCTTAGGTTCCTTCTCTTACTCCCCTTCTCCCTTTCTTCCTTCCTTCAAGAACACTTAACATACTTCCTGCTACTTGAGCCTCCTGTGGATACTCTGAGAATTAATTTGCCCTGATCCTCATGTGTGTACTTCCTCACTTATCCCAATAGTTGGCATTCATCCCCTTATTCATCCATACATGGATATTACTGAGTGCCTCCCATGCAACTGCTCTTACTGAATGCTAGAAATTCGTAGTCCCAGAGTTCAGATGGGACTGAGTCTCCTGGGGAATTGTGTTACCTACCCAGCTTACAGGGTGTGAAATTGACAAACTCTTCACCATGACAAGTCCTGATTTGTCAGGTATCCCCCAAGACCTTTCCCCAATAGTGCTGTCTTATGCCATCTTCTTAAAGTAAAGCTGCATCACATTGAACTAGTTGCTTGTGCATGATTTCCTTTTCACATTGAGAAGTGAGAAGTAAGCCAATTAATAAGTGTTAAAGTATAAAGTATAAACTGTCCTGTTTGAGACAGTTATGGTTTTGAACCTCAAACCTGCCATTTATTATGGCATAGGGATGGAAATGTGCCTCCCAAGCCCCGATTTCCTTATTCATTGAGACAGGATGCAGACATCTCCTCGCAGTGTTGTTTTAAGTATGGAAAGAAGTGATACATGTAAAGTGGCTAGCAGAGCATCTCACACACAGTTCAGAACATTCAGATAAATATCACTTAAACAATGGGGTTTTACATTGTCTCACTTCAGAAGTCTAGCAATGGGCAGCCCAGGCTGCTTCTGTCCTCACTCTGCCAGGCTCCATGTGTTACCTTTCATCTAAGGCATGTTTTCTCATGGTTGCAAGGTGACTGTCACTGCTTGAGGATAGGACCTACTGAAAGACAGAAAGGAAGAAGATGCTGGGTGAGAGAAATGTCCTCTTGGGTCTTGCTCTTTTAATCAGGGAGTAAAAATGGTCACCTAGAAACTCCCTGTGGAATCCCCTTTATGTCTCCTCTACTAGCAAGGGAATCTGGTAACTTGAATAGCTGGCATTTTCAGGTTATCATGAAGGGATGGGGATGACTAGTAGAACAGGAGGAGGCAAATGGCTTGTGCTTGACAACCTTCAGTGCCTGCCACATATGCTGAAATAAAAATGGATTTTATCTTTGAGAACTTTGAAGGGTAATTTTTTTAGGTTTTATTTATTTCTTTCAGAGAGAGAGAGAGAGAATGAATGGGAGTGGTGAGGGGCAGAGGGAGAGGGAGAAGCAGACTCCCTGCTGAGCAGGGAGACTGACATGGGGCTCGATTCCAGGACCCTGAGATCATGACTTGAGCCAAAAACAGATGCTTAACTGACTGAGCTACCCAGGTGCCCTGAAGGGTAATTTTTTTTCTTTATTTTTCCTTCAAACTTCTTTTTTTAAAAAATTTTATTATGTTATGTTAATCACCATACATTACATCATTAGTTTTTGATGTAGTGTTCCAGGATTCATTGTTTGCATATAACACTCAGTGCTCCATTCAGTACGTGCCCTCTTTAATGCCCATCACCAGGCTAGCCCATCCCCCCAGGCCCCTCCCCTCTAGAACCCTCAGTTTGTTCCTCAGAGTCCATAGTCTCTCATGGTTCGTCTCCCCCTCCTATTCCCTCCCTTCATTTTTCCCTTCCTGCTATATTATTATTATTTTTTTAACATATAATATATTATTTGTTTCAGAGGTACAGGTCTGTGATTCAACAGTCTTACACAATTCACAGTGTTCACCATAGCACATACCCTCCCCAATATCTATCACCCAGCCACCCCATCCCCCCACCCCCCACCACTCCAGCAAACCTCAGTTTGTTTCCTGAGATTAAGAATTCCTCATATCAGTGAGATCATATGATACATGTCTTTTTCTGATTGATTTATTTCGCTCAGCATAATACCCTCCAGTTCCATCCATGCTGTTGCAAATGGCAAGAGTTCATTCCTTTTGATGGCTGCATAATATTCCATTGTGTGTGTGTGTGTGTGTGTGTGTGTGTATATATATATATATATATACCACATCTTCTTTATTCATTCATCTGTTGATACCACTAACATGTTACTGAATTTGATCTTGTTCTAAAATATTATTGGCTCTTTCCATAGTTTGGCTATTGTGGACATTGCTGCTATAAACATCGGGGTGCATGTACCCCTTCAGATCCCTACATTTGTATCTTTGGGGTAAATACCCAGTAGTGCAATTGCTGGGTCATATGGTAGCTCTATTTTCAACTTTTTGAGGAACCTCCGTACTGTTTTCCAGAGTGGCTGCACCAGCTTGCATTCCCACCAACAGTGTAGAAGGGTTCCCCTTTCTCCACATCTCCACCAACATCTGTTGTCTCCTGACTTGTTAATTTTAGCCATTCTGACTGGTGTGAGGTGATATCTCATTGAGGTTTTGATTTGGATTTCCCTGATGCCGAGCGATGTCGAGCACTTTTTCATATGTCTGTTGGCCATTTGGATGTCTTCTTTGGAAAAATGACTGTTCATGTCTTCTGCCCATTTCTTGATTTGATCATTTGTTCTTTGGATGTTGAGTTTGATAAGTTCTTTATAGATTTTGGATACTAGCCCTTTATCTGATATGTCAAGGGGTAATTTTTAATTAAGCTGTTCAAAGTGCTTCTTTTTCTCTTCCTCATGTATTTCAGTGCCCTTATACAAACATTGTCTGATCAGTGGAAAATTTAACTGAGTAGGCTTACTGTGCATATGACATTATAGGAAGTTAAGTACAGATACCTTGCTTTCTGATGGAGATATGTTAAAATCAAGTATCCTTCTGAAAGTTTTGTTTTGCTCCTTTGATAATATTTTATAGTTTCCTTTTCATTAGTGCAAACTTTATAATTCAAGAAGCATTCACTAAGCACTTATGTACCAAGCATGGTAGTGGGCAACTTGGTGGAGACTCAGAGGAAAAAAAAAATCCATCATTATGCCCTCAAGAAGCTTACCATCTGGTGGAAATAAGACAAAGAGTAGCAACGTGGGCAAAGTCAGAGTATCATGGACAAAGATGAGAAGTTTACAAGGGAAAGAAGTCAATCAAGTTAACACTCAAGTCTTGGCACAGGCATCTTTCTTATTCCTAGGATGCCAGGGTTAGTCAAAGGAAGATGATAGTGGCAATGGCTTGTATACTGTTCCCTTGATTTCATTCCCTGCCACCCACCCAGCTCCTGAGCAAACTGGGGTAGATATAAATGCAGCAGAGTGGTCAAGCTGTTGAAGTAATTTGTGGGCTAAAAAGTAGTTATGTAAACTTTCAAGACCTTTGCCCATTATGTTGTATATAACTTGAAGGTAGGAAAAGTGTTTTATTTATCTTCTTGTTTTGTTCTGACACATGATAGGTGTTTTTATGTTATATGAGCAGTGAAAGAATGGATCTGATCCATGGTTACTGAATTTGATCTTGTTCTAAAATATTATTCATATTATAAATGTTATGTTTCCTGGAGAACCTTGTAACACCTGGGATTGAAAAGAGAAAAACATGACAGAAAAAGGAAGAAAGAGATATGAGGGCTAGTAACTTAGAGGTTAAAAAAAAAAATCCTTGGAACTGAAAGATGCAAAATCAGAGATACCATCTCTTGATTTTTAAAATCTTCAGTCCTCATCTCAGTCTACCAAGCTTTCTACATATTAAATGGTGACTGCTCTGAATAGTGACTCCTTTCACAAACCATATTATTTAAAGCTCTGCCAGGTGTTCTCTCACAGTTTGCAGCTGATATGAAGCATAGTGTAATAGTCAGAGCTCGGGGGCTACCATGTGTTCCATGAGTGAATAAAATACCACTAACATGTTTACAATTTACTGGGGGGGTTGGGAGGGGCAGAGAGAAATGGTCAAAAATATTCTGTACCACAACATTTGATTGAATTAGCTTCCAAAAAAATTAAGATGGCTTCCAATGAAAGTCGAATCATCAATTTAATACAAAGTTTTCATGAAAAAGAAATGTCTTTTTTAAAGCTACTCGACATTTGTTTGCATTTATCCATAAAATTATGTATGACCTTTTCCCTACACCACAGTTAAGGGGTAGATCTAAGTCTCCTTTGTGTTTAGAAGCTTGTGGCAATTAGCAGTTATGCATAGCCTCATGTCTTTAAGCTATTTTTAATAAAATGTGCCTGTGATTTTGAACTCTGGCACTTTTAGAATGAAAAGCATAGTTTCAAGATCTATAGAAAATACTAGATTTTCATCATCATTTTCTTTTGAAAAGACTCTCAGTTTGGTCCTGTGGCATCACCAACACAGTGCCCGGTTCCCACAGTAGTCAAACACCAGTTTGTTTTCCTAAAATCTAGGTTATTTAGTCTTAAGTAAGACCATCTGTGGGACATCAGCCGTCTAGTTCATATGGGGCTACATCAAGTCCAGTCCAGTTCCTAATTAATCTTTTCTCAATTGAAAAAAAAATTCATAGGGAACAAACTCAGTCAGGACTCCCTTGGTACACATGTAAAATCCCTGGCATGGAGTGGGTGCTCAGGAAATGGCCGATCTACTAAGGAAATGAGGCCAAATGAGGGATTAGAATCCCAGTCCTTAGGATAAGTCCAGAATTAGTGTTCCTTTTGATGGAAAAAATTCATCTGAAAAATTTAATTGAGTACATTTTCTAGGCATTAACATGCTTTTATAAACAGATCCATCAGTAGGAACCTTCCAAATGAATCAAACCATTCTCATAAATAATCCTTGAAATTCATATGGGCTTAATAAATAGTGGAAAAATTCACTTTAAGTTTTGCCAAATTCCAAATATTGGCAAAAGAAGTCACACAACTTTTGATTAACACAAAACAATCTAGATATATAAACATATAACAAGCTAAAAACATGATATAAATGTTTAATGACTATATTTAGAAATTACCATAATTATTTATATGTAGTCTACTCATAGCTTTTGCTTTTATATCACAGTTTTCTGAGAAATATGGTTCATGTATTTTGAATTTCTTTTTCTCTCATGTACAGTAGGCATAAAAATATTTGCTTGTGGTATGTCTCATTGCCTTGTACTTTTTAAAACTGTTTTCAGATGTCAATCTGTGTAATGTGATAACTTACCATAAGGATTTCATGAAATGTTTTTTGTTCTTTCAGAAGACCAATGCAGATTTGTAAAATAAATATTTGTTGAAAATACTACCCTCTGTGCAGGGCTAAATGGCTGAGGCGGGAGAGGGAGGGTGGGAGGGAGGGAGACAGAGAGAGAGAGAGAGCGCCTTAATCAATATATGGCCTCTCCTGAATGTTGAAATTCAGCAAAAGAATATAACCCAGACTTGAAAGTATTTTCAATGTCAACCTGGTCCAACTATTATCTACTGTAGAAACCTCACACCAATGTCTCTTGAAAGTAATTTTCCAGGCTTTATGTGGATATTCCCAGAGACAAAAAACAGAGTACTTTATCATCTTTCAGATAACTATAATTTTATAAAGTTCTTTCTTATAGTGTGAGTCAAAAACTGCCTCTCTGAATCTTCTTGCCATTGGTCATTCTTCTTTTCTCTAAATCATGTAGAATAAGGCTTTTTTTCTTATGTAATAGTCCTTCAAATGACTTAATAAAGCTATTATATTTTTAATGGCTTTTCTTCTCTAAAATTAAAATTTTTTTTCCTTCTTCCCTCCCTCCCTTCCTTCCCTCTTTCCTTCCATTTCTACCCTGTTTTCATTGTAGATATGAGGATGGGCATGAGCCTCCTCCCCCAAAGAATCATGCTGAGTGCTTTAGCCATAGTTAAGTGGACTGCTGTGAAAGTCCCAAAACCGAGAAGTTAGGTCAGGCTTTGCAGAGGGGAGGACAAGTTAGAGAGTGAATGGTAGGAAACATGGCTACATGGGAGGTGTGATGGGGGATTGGTGTTCTAAGCAGAGAAAACAACATATACATGGCCTTAGAGGAACCTTTCTTTCCTCAAAAGACTTCATTTATGTTGTCCTTCCCATCCTGGTGCTTTCTTTGTCCCTGTTCCAATCTGGCTACACTTTATGACTTTTGATATGTAGATTAAAAAATAAAAATAAAAAGGGCTCCAGTGAGCACAGAGATAGTTGACCTCATTTCTATACCTCATTTCTATCCCTATTGAGTGTAATAAAAACATTGAACTAGGGTTGGATTTTAACAGGTTGGTTGTTAGGAAGTGAGTTAGGACATTGGACATTAGGGATCGAGAAAATCTAGTGAAGGGCAAGCAGTAGAAGAAGACACTGAAAAGAAAGGGAGGGGGATAATGGTCATTAAAAGGATGAAAAGTGTGGAAGAACATGAATAAGGGGCCTATTTTATGAGTGAACTTAAATGGTGTGATAATCATGGCTTTGAGTTTTCAACTACGTAGAAAGGTAGAAATTCTGTGGCATTGTTTTGAGTTTTGTTACTTTTTTAAAAGTTATTCTGAACTACTGCATCTATGTAAAGAAAAACAGAATGCATTTTCCCTATAATTTTCTCATATTAAAAGTCATTCACATTGGTACATTGCACATCTTCACGGCCTGTCTTTTATCTTTTCCCTCAATCCTCTGTGATTGCTTTACTTAATCTATTTTTCTAGAATACCTTCATGCGACTATTAATGGAATGTCTACTTAAAGAAAAAAAACAACAGCCAATCAACCCATTTTTTTCTTTGACAATTTTTTTTTTATTTTTATAAAACCCTGAATTGTTATACTATTGTGAGGCAAAATTCAGAGCAAAAATGTATTTTCTGTTATACAAAAATTTTTCCTCCTCTCTTTTGGGATATCTTTCTTAAAAATGTTAAAGTGTTTCCTCTAGTGATAAAAGCAAATGAATAGGAACACATTGTATCTTCTTGGTTATTGAGCATGGCTCTAATTTCCCCCAATTTTGAATGAGTGATGTAGTTCTTGGAAATATGGTCATGGTCCCATCTAATTCCAATGCCCATGATGCCTACAGTCTCCTCTCCAGATACCCAATCCCACCCTTTCTTCACGGTCCAGCCTTCTGGGTCTTTTGTAAAAACTTTACCTTTCACTTGCACAGTTCCCTGTCTTACTTCCCTGGTTCTGATGATATCTATCTAGGTTTTGTTAGTCTGTTTTTACATTTGATTAGGTTCTGTCATATTTAGGGTTTCTGCTTGTGTGACTTGGTAAAAGACACCTCTTCCCAGAAACCAAATTGCAAATAGGCCCCACCCATGGACAGGCAAATCAGAGAAGGGGCTCTTGGGGAAAAATTTCAACCCTCACTTGTACTTCGGCCGAGTACCCACATCCACAACTGCACAACTATGTGCAACAATCCTCCTAAAATCTAGCACTGATATAACTAGTAATGGGTGTTCAGGCAATACTTGCATTTATTTCAATCTTTGCATTAGCAAGACACTTTTTAATCATAAGGAGAAAAATGCCATTAAGATCTTTCTTACCCCCCACCCCCCGCCAAAGTACAAGAACATCCCGCCAGGATAGTGTCTCTATTTCTGGCCAAATAAAAGCAGGAAAATGTAGGAGAGAGGAGGCAACAACTGGGTAATTTAGTGAGCAGGGCTGTCACTGAACTTATGGTCACAATGGAACCGAATGGTTAGACTATGTTTTTGGCCCAAGTAGGTTATGGAGTAAGAATTTAATTTTTTTTAAAGCTGTTCTCATGCTCGCACAAGCTTGTTTTTATACATCTCATTTAATTTCATATTTTTTTTGGCTGCGATGTCAAAGTTGTAACATTTCACAAGATGGTGTGGTGCCAAGAGGCGATCCTACCCATTGGTCATGTGGTGTGTGCTGTTTGGAGCAGCTGCATGATCCTGTCACAGACACGGCAGAAAGACTACATCCTTTGGCTGGATTTCCTAAGCTCCTGGAATTCAAATTCTTAGCCAGTGGCCAGGGGCAAGTCATCCATGCTTATTATGTTACTTTTTAATATCCAGAGATATGCAAACACTGCCTCATTTTTAAGTTGGGTCAGTTCTCTAAATTATGCCTCATGCAGTTTAGGATCTACAAAATGCATCACAGGAAATCAGGTGCTGTTGCTATGCCTCTTACCATCTGTCGGGTAGTTATTTTTAGTTCCCTCCTTCATTAATCACCATGACTGTGAAGGCAAAGAGACTGCAAGTGTTGCCTGATTGTGTGTATGGTACCGACAACTTCTGAATCAGCTTTTCCTTTCCTCACTGGAGACATCATACTGGGTTACGCCTGGAAACCTATTTTAGTGGAGGAATTATTTAATAGATTGATGTTAGATGGACTAGTCTATCATGACTCTGGGGAATAGACTGATAAGTTTGAGTACAGCTCAAAGGAATAGGAATAAGTTAATTTACTTGGATTCCCTTCTTTCATTTGCCATTTCTGGAAACATGGCAATTCCCCAGCAATTGCTCTCGTTTTGGTTAAAATCAAGTAGTAAAATAGTATTAGAAAATATATGATGTATAGTAACTCTTTTGAATAGATAAAAATTACATGGGTATGTCCTGAGGAGAGAACAAATTATACCCAGAATTCAAAAGAATAAACTATTTTATTAACACTTCGTGAGACTCAAAACACTTTTTTTAGTCTTTTTGTGATATTATGGCCTATTTATGGACACTTAACGCTGAATAAAGATGCTTGGGATTAGGAAGGAAATTTGTCAATTTGTATGATCAGATCCATGGTGATCAAATCTTCACAAAGATATAAGTTTTGGTTCCATCTAACTTCAATGCACACAATTACACAACTATAGACCACAACCTTGCTCATAAGATCTAGCACTTGTATAACTAATAATAGGCAATCGAGCAATAGTTGCATTTATTTCAATCTTTGACTTGGCAGGATTTCTTTTTTCACCATAAAGAGAAAAATGCCAATAACCATGCTCCCCCTGCACCCCAAATTATAAGATCATCCTGAATTCTAATGTAATTACCTGGCACTCAAAGAATATCCTTTGTATAATTTTAATCCTTTCAATGCTATTGAGATTTGTTTTATGACATATATTCCATCCTGGAGAATGTTTTCTATGTTCTTAAAAAGAATACATTCTGCTATGCTTGGGGGGAGTGTGATATAAGCATCAATTACGTCAAGATGTTTGGATAATATCATTCAAGTCTTTTATTCCTGCCAAATTCTTTGTCATCATGTTCCTGGAAGCGTAAGTGTTGAAGTTTCAAATTATATCTAATATTTCCATTTCTCCTTTCAGTTCTCTCAGTTCTTGCCTAATGTGCTTTGAAACGGTCTTATTAGTTGCATTCACATTCAGAATTTTTATATCTTCTTAATAAATTGATCTCTTTGTCATTATAAAAATTCATCTTTATCTATAAACCTACTTTGTCTGATATTAATATAACCACACCAGCGTATACCTGATGAACATTCACATGGTATATCTTTTCCCATCCTTTTACTTTTATATCTGGGGTGTTTTTGTTGTAAATAGTATATAGTTGCATTTTGGTTTTTTATTCAGTCTCAAAACTTTTGCCTTTTATTATTTATTTATTTATTTACTAGAGGTGGGAAGGGGCAGGGGGAGAGAAAGAGAAAGAATCTGAGAGATCCTGAGATCATGACCTGAGCTGAAATCAAGAGTCAGAAGATTAACCGACAGAGATACCCAAGCACCCCAACATTTGCCTTTTAATTAGAATGTTAGGACCACTTATATATTTATTCTCTTTAGTACTATTTTTAAAATGAAAACTTTTTTTTGTTGTTTTTTTTAATTCTTATGTTAATCCCCATACATTACATCATTAGTTTTAGATGAAGTGTTCCATGATTCATTGTTTGTGCATAACACCCAGTGCTCCATGCAGAATGTGCCCTCCTCAATACCCACCACCAGGCTAACCCATCCTCCCACCTCCCTCCCCTCTAGAACCCTGTTTGTTTTTCAGAGTCCATCGTCTCTCATGGTTCGTCTACCCCTCCGATTTCCCCTGCTTCATTCTTCTCCTCCCACTACCTTCTTCTTCGTAGTAAATTGATTTTTTTTTTTTTTTTTTGGTGTACGGCTCTATAAATTTTAACACTTCAAACTCCCTGAAGCCCTCAAGCAATTCCTTTTTAATCATAGCCTCTTTTCACCCCTAAATTCTGACAACTACTGATCAGTGCTTTGTTACTATCATTTGTATTTTTGAGAATCTTATACAAATAAATCATACAGTATGTTAAATTTGAAACATTCCCTTGATAGTGACCAAAGTGGTTGAGTGTATCAATAGTTCAGTGTTTTTATTGCTCAGTAGTAATCAGGGGAATTGTGTTGATTTACCACACTTTGTTTATCCATTTATCCTTTGAAGGACATTGTTTGCAGGTTTTGGTGATTATGAATAGAGTTGCTATAAACCTTCATGTACAGGCTTTGGTGTGAATATAAGTTTTTATTACTCCAGAGTAAATACGTAGGAGTGGGATGACTTGTACGTATACACTGAAATTTTTAGAAACGTCCAAACTCATTTCCAGAATGACTATCATTTTGCATCTTCTTGACTCAGGGTTTGCATCAGTTTGTTAGTGTGAAGGATTTGAAGGTTAAGTCTCTTCCTCCCTCTTTTTCCGCTCATATCCACATGACACATGTTACATACTTAATAAGTTAAATATTTGTTAATGAGTTAAATAATAATACTATCTACTATTGCACATTAATTACATGTCAGACACAATACTAGGCACAGAGTCTCACTTAACATATAGGAGAATCAAAAGTCCTGGTCTAATTCTACTCATTGAGAGTCCATGACTATGGTAGATACATGTGAAAAGAAACATGAAGAAATTTTTATTGATTTTTATTTCTCCCTACTTTATTCTATCTATATTGAGACTATGAGTCCAGTTATAATATTCATTATAGGACCTGGTATCTAAGTCTTTCTTAATCCTCACAACAACATTTGGAGCATATTATTAACCCCATTTTATAGAGGAGGAAATTGGGCATCAGAGCAGTTGAAGGATGCGTTCAAGTACTTGTCAACTTAAATCTGTCTTATTCTAATTCTTTTGTATATATTCCCCCTTTATATTGTATAGTTACATCCCTACTCAATCTTTTTTTTCCATACAAAATGTGTGGTATTTGGGGCATATTTATACTGAAACATAATTTTCTATTTATCTGAAACTCAACTGGGTGGCCTATATTTTATCTGGCAACCATACTCTTTTTATTTGTTTATTCTATTTTTATATAGATAATTTTCTTGAAAGGCTATCTACTTAAGTCTTACTTTCAGTTTTTAAGTGCCATGAAGTGAAAATCACACAAGTCTGAGATATTTTAACAGTTTCCATTCACATTACTTTGGAGGATCAATGATTTCCAAATTAGAGCAAATTATCACATGTCCTAATCAATTACTAAATGATTCAAAATATCTTTATCTTTGATTTTTCCCCTTCAATATAGATATGAATCTTATATGAAAATTATTCTTGTCTTTTCAGGAAATTGAGTGATAGAATATTTTGAAGAGGAATATTATACTAAGACTTTTCATGACTTACTCCAAAGAAGAACATTGCCAAATTGACTTCATTTATATAATCTCAATTATTCATTTATGTATATGATGAAGTTATAATGGAATTAAACTATAATTGGTGAAAACTTCCTATGTAGCATCTGGAAATATTGATCAAGAGCATATTGTGGATAACTTATTTTCACTTGGAAAAAAATAGACTTAAATTTATACAAAGTAACTTAAAAAAAGAAAATATTGAATGGGTTCTAGTACTTCATTGCAGATTAAAAAAAATAGTGATAGCAGAATCAGTGATATTTCTACAGAAGTAAAATAGTTCTGTCTGATACAAATGATTCTACAAATTAAATTTCATTTGTAAATATGGTAGTATTTCATATTTTAAAAGTATAGGTAGTAGATGCCCCACAGAAGAAGAGATATTCCCATGCATAAATCTTATTTAACTTTGAACTGCATTCAATAAAAAAAAAAATGACCCACACACAAAAATCATGAAAAAAAAAAAACCAACAAAATTTTAAGAGATAAATGATCAATGGAACTAGACACAGAGATGATCTAGATGTGTGAACTCAGGAAATCTAAAATAACTGAAAAATAAATTAACATAATGTAATGAAAAAGGTGAAGAGAATTTATAGAGATAGATAATTTCAGCAGAGAAATGGAAACTATGAGAAGAGCCAAATTGAAATGACAGAAATTTTTAAAAAGAGGTTATCAGAGAGGAACAATTCTACTGACAGATTTATTAGGAAACTCAAAATATAGCAGAGGAGAAAAAAAATCAGTGAACTTGAAGTAGTCCAACAGAAATTACTGAAATGGAAACACAAAGAGAAAGCACATTAAAAAAGGAGATAAGACAGAGCAGTTACAGGGTGTAGGGCAATATCAAACCTTTTATGATAGTGTAGTCCAAGAAAAGGAAGAGAGATATGATGGGGCAGAAGAAATATGTAAAGAGATCATAGCTGAAAATTTCTCCCCTGGTAATAAAAGGCATTAAGCCACACATACAAAGATCTCAGAGAACCCCAAGCATGAGGGATAAAAAATAAGTTTATATACATTCTATTCAGACTGTTATTTATTATTAGAAAATATAAAGACATGCAGAAAGAGATAAAGATTTGAAAGGTAGAGAATGGTATGATAGTCTCATCTTGTAAAATAATCATACAATACTCTTTTAAGTTGAAGAAACAAGAAATAAATTTATTTTATTACTTAAATGTTACAAGAATGAGAGCCAGAGAGGAACTAAAATATCATAACATCAGAATTATATTAAAAGGTGTGGTCCTAAAGAGATTAAATCCTCATCAATCACAACAAGAAGTCCTTAGATAAGTAAATCTCTCTGTAGATGTCTAAATTTGATAAGTAGAGAAGTAGCACTAGAAATAATTTTTACATATATTAAGTAACCACTGGAGGAAACAGTTAAATAACTGAGATTTGTTTTGTTAATTTTCAAAAAGGTAAAATAACGACTCTCATTCAACTATAAAATGAAGGTGTGTCAAATATTTTATTCAACTCATTAATTAAAGAAGAAACTAGTAAGATGCTATGACCAGTTTATAGAACATTTGAGGTATTAAATATTGTTAGGCAATTTAAGAAAGAAATGTTAGGGTAAGATTGCTGAGTAAGATACAAAAATTGCTTAATGTCCTATAGACAATGTATCCTTTAGGATTATGTTTTATACTGAACCAAAATTGATTACATTCTCTTTTAGACAAAATTATACAGGTTAACATGTAACTTCACTAAGTCTTAGGCTTTTATCGTTAGCCTAAAGAGTTGCTTTTGGGGAATTAGTCTAGATATAGGAAAGAGTACTTTAAAAATGTTATTTAGCCATTTGCATTTAATGCCTTGATAAAAACAAAAATAAAAAGTAAAAAAATATTTGTCTAACAGTATCAGCTAACATTTATTTGATGCTCGGTATGAGCTAATAAGCAAAATATCTGCAAAATATTTTATATGTATTTCCTGGTTTAATTTTACCACAATCTTATGAGATATATGATATTATTTTCTTCATGTTACATATGAGAAAAAAGAGTTATGGGGAAGTTAAGAAACTAGGTCAAGGTTACATATACACCAAGTGTCATTTGCCTAGTCTGTAATTTTAACTGTGTTGGAAGGTGATAAAATTCAGAGAACGAGGAGAAGGGGGATGTTTCAAAATGTGAATAGAACACATTAAGATATGAGAATTGTTCTGGAATTTGAATAATTCATTAGGAAAATAAACAAAACTCCTTTCTGATTTGGTATTTGTGTTTAGGAGCAGCCAGGAACAAGAACTGAAGCAGACAACATTTAAAAGCTTCAGTACTCAAACAGTACAACAGACTTTTCATTTGAATATCCTTATTTTTCTCTTGCACAGTTTTAGCCTTGTAAGCTCATTTCAGCAGATTAGCTCTTTGAAAGTTAATAATAGTACATAATTATTAGCATCTTTAGTGAATGCCTTTGCTTATTTAACTGTAGTTTTCTCTGCATGATTACTCAGCCTACCAACTATTTTGCTGTTCAGAATTCGTTTTTCAATTACAATTTATGTGATTGTCTTTTGAATATGGAATATGTACTTGTTGCCAAATAGTTTTGTTTTGTTTTTTACTATAATGGCTAGTGTCTTAATATAGGTATGCTTGAGAATATTTTGTCTGTTTTAAAACGAGCTAATTTTTTAGTTTTGCTATTCAGAACACTATGCTAATAAATGAGTCAATGATATTTTAGTGCCTTTGTGTTTCTTCAGAGTTAGTGTTACTATGTTCTACTTAATGGTTATTGCCTAGAGAACCAAGTCTTATTACTGCTGCATACAGAAAAGGGAACATTAATGCTGAAAGAGGAGGAAAATAGACCTAGGTCAGTGTGTGTGTGTGAGAGAGAGAGCGAGAGAGACTATCTGTATCACCTACTAGTTTTAGCTGAAACCCACCCCACTCAACCCCAGAGGACTCTGCTTTCTGCTTGCTTTAGCAGCTTATTTCTTTCTCTCCTATCTCACAGGACAGTGTCAGGGGTGGTGTCTTTCTGCTTCCTTTCACTGCTGTAAATCATAACTTTGTCACTTGTCCACCTGTTCTTTTGGGACTAGAACATTTTCTCTCCATCGTTGGTGTCACCCCCTCTCCTTCTGTCATTCACCCTCACTCAGTGCAGACTATTGCCCCTGGACCTGCACCTCCTCCATGATACCTCTATTCTTTTTGCCTCTTTAATATCCCTGGGGATAAAAATTCTAACCCCCCAAATTATTTATTATTTGGCCTTTCATTGACAATAATCATTTTCTCCAATATGTCTTATGCTTTTTTTGTTCCTCAATTTTCCCATTGTTACTTTATTTTGTATTTTATAGGTATTTTTTATTATATATCTTTAATTTCTTTGTCACATCCTTTACTATATTTTTTTGTTATTCTCTTCCTGTTTTTTTTCTGGAGATTCCAGTTAGCATCTTAATTTATAATACATAGTTCAGATTAATATCAAATTAATTTCAATAGCATATAATATTTTCATTTCTATATAACTTGTCCTTCAACTTTTATGTTGTTATTGCCACAAATTATGTCTTTATACATTTGTGACTTCTACATTGTGCAATTGTATACATCAACTTCAATTTAAAATTGTTGCTTTATACAGTTCTCTTTTTAAATCAGATAAAAAAACTGAGTTAAGACAAAAGATACATTTAAACTGTATTTTATCTTTACCTATGTAGTTACATTTTCTAGCATTCTTTATTTCTTCATGTGGAATTGAGTTACTGTTTTGGTGTCCTTTCACTTCAGCCTGAAAATGCTAGTTAATGACTTCTCTCAGTTTTTGTTTACCTGGGAATGTCTTAACTACTCTTTCATTATTGAAGGATAGGCTTGCTGGATATAGAATCCATGTTTGACAGTTTGTTTTTTTTTTTCCTTTATCCTTTTACGTATGCAATCCCATTGTCTTTTGGCCTCAATGGTTCCTGATGAGAAATCAGATGTTACTCTTATTGGGCATCCCCTATATGTGACAAATTATTTTCTTGCTGTTTTCAAGATTGTCTTGGTCTGGGGTTTTTCAACAGTTTAATTACAATGTGCTTGGTGTGGATCTCTTGAATTTTTCCTACTTGGAATATTTTGAACTTCTTGGATATGTAGAAAAATGTTTTTCATCAAGTTTTGGAAGTTTTTGGTCATTATTTCTTCCAAAATATTTCTTCTGCCTCTTTCTCTTTCTCCTCTCCTTCTAGGATTCCAATGATATATATATATTGTTGCCCTGGATGGCATCCCACCAGTCTTCTAGGCTCTGTTCATTTCTTTTTATTCTTTTTACTTTTTGTTTCTCAGACTGGATAATCTCAAATCTCAACTGATTTATTTTAAAGTTTATTAATGCTTTCGTCTGTTGGCTCAAATCTGCTATTAAGTTCCTTTAGTGAATTTTTAAATTTCAGTTATTACATTCTCAGCCCCTTAATTTTTATTTAGTTCTTTTTTATAATTTCTATATTTAAACTGATGTTCTCTATTTGGTAAGACATTATTCTCATACTCTCTTTAGTTCTTTAGACATGGTTTTCTGCAGCATACTGAACATAATTAGAATAGCTGATTGAAAGTCTTTGTGTAATATCTGGGTTCCCCAAGCACTTTCTATTGATGGGTGTGTGTGTGTGCATGTGTGTGTGTGCATGCCACACTTTCTTATTTCTTTGCCTGCCTTGCAATTTTTTGTTGAAAACCAGACATTTTGAATATTATAATATGGCAACTGTGGAAATCAGATTCTCAACTCTCCCCAGATTTATTGTTGCTGCTTGTTATAGTTGTTGTTTGGTGACTTTTGTAAACTAATTTTGTAAATTCTATGTTCTTTGTTGCATGTGACCCTGAAAGTCTCTTCTAAAGTCTGTGTTCTGTTAACTAGTTATTTTACAGAGAGTTCCTTAAATGGCTATAGCCAAAAGTAAACAAACAAGCAAAAAATCTCCCTGTCTTTGCAATTTGACTTTGTGTTGGGAAATCCTTCTCACCTTCAGTGTTTAACCAGACTGTTTCAACTCTTCCTTAGCCTTTATTTCCTACTTCTACAGAGCCCCAAGGTGGGAAGGAAGTGAGATCTTAAGACCTTATGAGATCTTTTCTGAGCATACCCACAGGTCAGAGCATGTGTATGGACTTCTGTATTCCCAAGAGTATGTTGGAGCTTTTCAAAGCCCCTATGTACTTTTTATTCCCCAGCCTTTCCCTTCAAGCTCCCTGGCTGGTCCATAATGGTCCTTGACAGTCCTTGACAGACACCTATTGTTTAAGCAGCAGTGTTCAATATATGGGCCTTCAAATGTATTTTGGAATGTCCCCAGGAAGCAACTTTAACACTGGGTCAGTTTCAAATTAGGCAAAGTAAATCAAATTTTTTGAGCTGGTTCTCCAGGAGCCACCAGAAAGGTTTAAGCAAATAATTATAATTCTTTGTGAATGAGATCCATTCTTCTTCCTCTAGTATGGGGAATGCAGACTGTTATTTGCATGGCTACCACTGAACAGAGGAGAGGGGAATGAGAATGGGGCAAGTTAAAATGCCACAAATTTCACTATTTTTACTGAAAACCAGCTGTTTTCCTTGAATAAATGCTATTCATGTTGCTACACGTCGCAGTGTTCCAAATAAGTTGATTCTGACAGTGTTTGCCTTTTTTTTATGGAGTAGTAGAATTTGGAACTTCTTATTCTGCCCCTTTCACTGACATCACTCTGCATGCTAGATTTTGATGTTACTACTAACTGCCCCATCTCTGAAAATTATGCTATTGGGAGAGAAGCAAGCCAAATTGCTGGAAACTCAACATTCCAATGAACAATTTGAGGAACTCACAAATTTGCCAACTTGTTCAAAATATTTTTCAAGAAATCATTTTATTGAAGATGATAAATAAGTTATCTCAAGAATATATTTGATTTACTCTTTATTATCTTTTCACTGTCTTTTCATTAATATGTACCTTATGAATATATTCACGGATGTTTACTTTTTAATATGTTCAATGACAATGTAACAAAAATATAATCCATATGGGAACTTTTTAGTTTACATTAATTTCTTTTTAATCTCTTTTAAAGTCATTTTTGGTTTCACTTATTTCAAAATTTAGAGGATTAGCTGAACGTTTTCAGGTTGACCAATTTGTCAAATTAACAAATTCATAATCACCAAAATTTGTTTTAACTATTTCAAAAGTTTTTCAGATATTTAGCTCAGAGTGGTTTTGACAGCTTTTAATGTTTTAGCAAAACTTTAATCAGTAAGTTTTCATTATGTATTCAAAACATCTTTTCTTTTCATTATGTTATATTAATCACCATACATTACATTATTAGTTTTTGATGTAGTGTTCCATGATTCATCATTTGTATATAACCCCATATCCACATCCTAGATCTCTCTGCTTCTGCACCTACAGGAATAGGCAGCATAGACAGGGATTCTTTGGTGCAGTATTTTAAGAGAAATAAGTTAAAAGGAATAGAAATCATAAGGGTAAGTTGAATAGAGCAAACAGAGAAGACACTCCAAGGAGATACATGTTAATGGAGGCTTAGAAGATATGAGGAAGAGGTGGTCATGCAAAGCGTTTGGGGAACTACCTTCTAGTGAGAAGGAATAGCATATTTTGTTTTCATAGGTGTTTTCAAAGACCTAAAGCAGGAAAGATCCTCGTGTTTTTTGTGAGCTGAGAAGACCAGTGATTGCTACATAATGCTTTGCATGTGCAAATACTAGATATGTCTAATTGCATGCAACTATACATGCAATTACAGTTGATTCTTGTTATTTAAGGATCCTGTATTTGTTAATTTTCCTACTCACTGAAATTTATTTGTTATGTCAAGTAATACTGATGGCACTTCCATGGTCATTCACAGACATGCACAGAGTGGCGAAAAATTGAGTTGCCTAAGGTGTACATTTCCAGCCAAGGTCAAACTAAGTGACGCTCTTCCTTTTTATTTCATCTCTCCTATGGTAAATAAGTGTCCTCTTTGTGATCTATTTAGTGTTACATTTGAGGGTTGGTTTTTTTTTTTTTTTGCATTTTTATGTGTTTTATTGAAAGATTTTGCTGTTGAAAATGATTCCCCAAGTATATATTTGAAGTACTGTCTAGTGTTCCTAAGTACAAGAAGCTGTGATATGTCTTATGGAGAAAGTATGTGTGTTAGATAACTTTCATTCAGGCATGAGTTATAGTGCTATTGACCATGAATTCAATTTTAATGAATCAATACATTGTAAATGAGGTGTCTTTAAACAGAAACACACATAAAACAAGGTTATGCACTGATCAATTGATCAAAATGTGACCAGAGGCTTATAGGAACCTAATCCTATATTTCCCCTCAGAGCAATGATTTAATTTTTGCTAAGCTGGTGTTCCTGGCAACTTTATAGAACATGGCTACAGTAGATGAGAAGATTCAGTTGTACTATATCACATGTTGACACTTATATGACTACTCAGAAGGATAGGAGCTTTATTTGTCTATCTGTTCCCAGTCTCTAACATTGTACGTGCCCCAGAGGTAGTGTTTGATAAGTATTTACTTTAGTGCACAAAACAATGGGGACCATCACTGCATATCATATTCAATCATTTGTACTGTATTTGCTTTATATACTGCTAATCCAAATCACTGTTTATCCTAGAACAATACTTCAGCAACAATACTTCAACCCTACCACATGGAAACTAATTTAGCTTTGTTGCCTCATTGAAAAATGAGAGCATTTATGGATCTTTAAAATCAAGGTTATCACTAAAGTGTTGATGTCTGCTGCATAACCCAATATGGCTTTTGATTGTTATAAAAGTACCTTCTCTAAATAAAAGCAATAGGTTTGAAACTTTACACCGGATACATGCTGATGTGAGTAGAGTGGAAGGGCACTTCTGAAACTGGTAGCATGAGGGAATAAATCATAATCCTGATGTCTTTTTAGCCAATATTTCCTCTCAATGTTTATGAATCACTCAAAAGATTATGTATACCTCAGAGTGTTTTGCTGAATTGTTAGCAGGAAAGATTTACATACATTTTAAACTGATGATAAGTTGAAGCTAATTAAATTGATTCAACTGAAGTGACCCACTAGTGATTTTGTTTTTGTGGCTTTTATTTTACATTTGTGAAAATCTGCCATTGATCATATATCATGAACTGAATTATTATTAACTAAGTATATATCTTTCATATTCTTATTTTCATCTGTGTCTCAGAGAGTTTTATGTAGAACTTCCTTTTTCACACCTGGAATCACAAAGATAGATGAACTTGTTGGGCTCAGAATAGTGAGGGGGGCAACAATTTCCCTCAATTATTTTATCACAAGGAAATTGTAAGACAATTTCTCTATGTTTAGGGGGTCTCTAATTTTCTTTTCAAGAAAGTGACTTTGCCAGTCTAATCCAAATTTACACTTGTCACAAGTGATTTACCAATTTGGTCATATTGAAGTGAAACAATTTGTAATGCTGGTCTCTAAAGTCTGAAGAAAATTTAGTATAAGAAAATCTTTGACTTCTTTGGAAAAGAGTAAATTTTTTCTCTACAAAATACCTGAGAGAGGCCAATATATATTAATTAGCCTTTCCCTGAGTTTCATGCAAATATTGACAAAACAGCATTCACATTGAGGGTAACTATGATATAAATATTAAGGTTGAACCATGTGAATTGCTAATATTTGAGCATTTTTGATATACAAAATGGCAATTTCATATGATTCAACTTAATATGATATTACTTTCTAAACAATCAAATACTATTACTTTTCATCTATTTTGGGTATTGACAAGAAATGTTTGAAGATATCAGTGAAATACCTAGAAGAGACTGCCTATTAATTTGTGGCTATTTAAAATATTGATTATTACTGAGATAATCAGAATTGCTAGCAAAGAGCTTAAGGTACTTCCTTCCTCAACATTTTGAGTGTTTACAATATGGCAGGCATTGTATTAAGTAATTTATAAACATGCTATAATTTAATTCTCACAGTAATTTGTGAGACTGGTGTTATTATATTTCAGGTAAGAAAACTAAGTCTTATTTAATCCAAGTAACTTTCCCAAAGCCCCAGGGGAAACAGGTAGGCTCTTACTCCTTTTGCTTCAGATGTCACCTTGGGAAATCTTCCCTAACCTCCCTCATTAGGGGAAGAGCCTCTTCAGACATCCTGTGCTCCCATGGCATCATGCATCTCTACTTGCTTGAGCATCTATTTGATCACTAGACGATCCAGGAGGGTATGGTCCATGAACATATCTGCAACATTAACATGATACTGGGCATGTAATAAATAAGCTCTTCATAATTATTTGTGAAATGAGTGAGAAACTGGGGAAGCCACTGTTTGATATCACAAAGTTTGTTTTGGTATTGGTGCTCTTTACCACAATGCTGTATCATGCTTATATTTGAGAAGGACAATAAATGAAATGGTTAAGTCTTATATGCATATGAATTACAGGCTTTATTTAGTTTGAATAATTGCTTCTGGACTATCTCATGCATGTTAAGAGAAAGCAGACTAAAATTCACTTTCTCAAGTTATAGTCAAATGGGAAATTCACTGTTCAATATTCAAAAGTTCTAAGAAGCTAAACTAGTCATCTTTAAGATAATCTGCTACTTTAATTATCCCTATCATATTTCTATCTGAGAAAATTGTGTTTTCATTATGCATGTTGTATAAAATATATTGTAGAGATACCTGGCTAAAAGTGTAGTAGGAGACTAAATTTGTAATGGAAACTCCTGAATGGAAGGTGCATAAATTATTTCACAATTTTTTTCTAATTAAATTCCTTTGTAAGTTTGAACTTTGAAATATAATGAACTTGCAGTCAGGCAGATTTCAAATTCAGCTACCTTGGGAATTATTGACTCTATTCCATTTTTTAAAAATATGAGCTTATTACATACTTTTAAGAGTATTTTTCAATAACTTGATTCCATTGACTCATATTTTTATGTATTTACAAATCAAAATAGTTATAATCAACATAATTACCATATGTTTTATGTGTAAACGTATTTCTAAGTGTTATGAGATAACTGTATTTTATGTTTTTATATCATACTGCTTTATATTGGAAAATTTCATGTTCAAAATATGTTGTTTTATGTACAGTAGGAAGTAAAACTACTTTTGTTCACTGATAAAACTTCCTCTGGAAAAGCAGTAAAGAAACATATTTTCAGAAACTTTCAAGGCATATATTCATGGTTTGTGTCCAACAAATGGAAAATGATTTATAAATGATAGTGTTACTTAATACCTTGCAGTCGGAACCTTCAAACTTATAGAAATAAACCATCTGATTTAATACCCACAGTTTTTTAGTTGCTAAAAAGAAAGACAAGCTAAGCTAAAAATGTATAATTTTATATCTTTATTGTAATTACTTTACCTTTACAAGTCTTTGTCTTCTAGTGTTTCTTGTTTCATTAATATTCTAATAATTAGCTCCTAAGCAGAACTCAAGTCTCTAGAAACATCATTTTCTGGAATTCCACTGAGAATCTGAACATTAACAAACAAGACCCCTGGTAGCCATGTTAGAGGCTCTAAATTCCATATACCCCAAATCTGTGTATTTTGTACAGGGAATATTTCAGGCCTACACTCAGACCTAATTGATGTACATTTTAGCCTCAAGTTTAACAACTCAGTTATTTACTTTCCAAGACAACAAAAAATTAGAAATAATCTTGGAAGTGAAAATAAGAATCAGACATACTGAAAGCCATGATGGTGGATCTGAGAACTAGTATAGGGAAATGCAAATCAAAGCACAAACCAGAGATAATCCTCTCACAAACCAGACCAAACAATAGCAACAACAGCAAAAGAAACAATACCAACAAAAAGAACCACAGAAATGTAATTTAAGATCATTTAGTTCAGGGGATAACTTCTGTCCTTTAATCAGTTTCTTCAAGTATCACACTATAATAACTGATGTTTATAATTATGATACAAAATGTTAAACATGATTTAAATCAAGTTAAAATCGATTCATATATTCCAACTGTTTTGCCAATTTATTTTTAGAATAATACACCAGGAACTCTGGAATTCTTAATCAGCCAATACCTATTTTATAAGAACTTCCTATAATCATGAAGTCACTTTACAGTGCTCATTAATGTGATACATGAAGGGGGCCAAAAATAGAAAAGGAATCATTATGTTTTGAGTGTTTACTCTGGGCCAGTACTCTGCTGGACTTAAATATATTACTTAATAAAAATATTTTCCGCCCAATTTGTCCAGGTAATTTGAAACAGAAAATTAGAAGGTAAACTGGAGACACATATCATGACATATACTCTCAAAGGGTCTTGAAGAGTGAGGCATTCCAGCAACCCTCACCAGGGAGGAACAGTGAGCTGATTAGGTAAAACTGACCAGAATGTCACATCTGAGCACCATAGCACGCTCATGTTGGATCCAGCCTTGGATAATATGGCAGGAAAGGCCCAATCTGTGAAAGAAGGAAGGGGTCTTCAATGAAGCAGAAATGTGCATTATACAGTTTGTTAACTAGACTGTCACTAAGTGCCCAACTAACTTACAGTCTCAAGTAAAAGGGAACCTTCCACTGCAGTTCTGTTGAACGCTAAATGTAATGATAAGCGTAAAGTCTTCCCCCATAACTATATATATATATTTTATTGTGAGTGTCCCAAGATGGAGAGGAAAAGGGACTAGCAATCATAACTACTTTTGTTTGGCCCTTTCTGTATATCAAGCACCGTGCTAAGCACTTTAAATTCATGACTTGATTTTACCCGTAAAGTAAGGGGTAAAATTTTAGTCTCCATTTTACAAATAAAGAAGCAAAAGAATAGAGAGGTTACACAGCTTTTCCAAAGTCATGGAGTCAGATGGAGTAGAGTGGGCAGTCTGACTCTAGAGCCCATGCTCTTAAGAGCATCCTAAGTTTATTTGACCAGGGACATTTTGTTCACATAACAGTCACTAACATTTCTAAGAGTAAGGGTGTGTGGAAAGACATTTAAGAACCACTGGGCTAGACTGTGAACAAGTCCAGATGAGAAACTGTCCCATTCATCTTTGTGTTTCTAGTGCCTTAAGTAGTAGTTATCACAAAGTAGTTAACTAAAATCTAACCAGAATCTGGCCACTAGACATATGTCTTTTCAACATGTGATATAATGACATCTGTTGCAAATACAAGATGATTTCAGCTCTTGACATTGAACTGTACATGCTGTTGAAGGAGAAAAGGTACAAAATTTTTTTAAAATGAAGAAAAAATTAAAACATTTCAAAATGGTACAAAAGTTAATAAAAATATGTCCAAGATTTCCAATGGTCACACCTAAGGCATGATATTTTTAGCATTTTGAAACATGATTTATAAAAGCCAAGGACAACAAGATTGATAAAATATATTGGCCTGTGGTACCAGTGTTCCAGTAGATACTATCATGTCACTGTTAGGCTAGGTTGGGCCTATACGGCAGTGTAAGTTTCCTTGAAACTCCAATGGCTTCAGATCATAAAGATTTCTTTCTTTTTTTTTTTTTTTAGATTTTATTCATTTGAGAAAGTGAGAATGAGAGAGAGAGAACACATGAGAAGGGTAAGGGTCAGAGGGAGAAGCAGACTCCCTGCGAAGCAGGGAGCCTGATGTGGGACTTGATCCCGGGACTCCAGGATCATGACCTGAGCCGAAGGCAGTCGCTTAACCAACTGAGCCACCCAGCCGCCCCATAAAGATTTATTTCTTGCTCTCACTTCTGACCATTGTGGGCAGTCAAGGCTCTGCCTCACGTAGCCCCACAGGAATCAAATCTGATAGAGGTTCTACCATCCTTTAGTTGCCTCATCTGGAACATACAACCTTCCGGTCACTACCACAGAGAAGAAGACAGGCTGGATACTCACACACAGGCTTCTCACTGTCTCAGTTTGGAAGTGATGTGCATCAGTGTCACCTTCATTTTATTGGCTAGAAAGAGTCATACACTTCCATATAATTGCAGGAGGACTGGGAAATGTGAGAATAATTGGTGGGCATTTTTGGTTAGTTAGAGTAACACCGTCTGCTACAGGCATGTGCCCATGTATTGATAAAATTTTCACTCATCTAAAAGATAAATTGAGGTCATATGCCTGGTCATAATTTAGAACCATATCCAAATGTTGTTACAGAATATGAAGTAATAGTTTTCCAGAGCCAAATACAACCAGAGAGTAGAAAAAGAATATGTGCCTATCCCAAATTAAGACACTCAGTCCTCCAGCATTTGAACAGGAAATAGTCATCCATTTATCAGCAAATGGAATTTTGAAAATACTCTTTAGTAAGACGTTGTTCTGTTATTCCTGGGTCCATGTCTATGTCATTATGCAGCGATATCTGACGGAGACACCAAATATTTTGCTGCTGTCTCACAGATATGAAACAGTTATAAACAGTAATTTCAAATTAGATGTTATTTAAATTTTTCTAAACTGTTATGTAAGTTTTCAACCTGAGAACCAAAGTCTATTAGGTGGATCACAGATGTCAAAATTTTGAGAAACAGTTCTAGAAACAGTGTGGTTAAGCTCCAGAGGGTCCTCAAAGCATTTTAATTATATGTGAGATTTTAGTGTGAATGAGCATGCTTTCTGGGAAGAGTCATTAATTTCTGAGAGAATTAAAGAACATCACTGACTTTAAGCAATATTTGTATTAAATGAATAAAACAAATACACACAGGTATTATTTAATTAAGAATTGTATAAATATGAATTATTCAAGATTAAACAATATTTTGGAGCTATTCAGGCTGCAAAGATCCCACGTAAGAGTGTCTTAGTACAGCAGTGTACTTGTACAAGAGGGTTTTTTCAGGGCGTTCTGTCCTCTGAAACAAAGAAGAGAAGCAGGACCCCACTGGATTTGAGTACTATGTGAAGAAAGGAAGCAGGAAAAATTGACAAGGAGCAAAATGGTTAAGATATTTAAAAGTTTAAAACATTGCAACATCTCCAAGTGTATTATTTGTATCCAGTATATAAGGAGAAAGTACTAAAAACACATTCAAGACCCTGAGTAACAAATGAATGAGAAAGTAAGAAGCCTGCTCTTCTTCCACTTACATTTAGCAGGGAGCAGGTCTGGAAAGCATTTCTTTGGCAACATTTTAAAGAAATGATCAGAAGGCATTTAGTGATGAATGAATAGTTTTAAAGACTTCAGGAAACCTTGGATAAAGGGATTAGCTTGGAGCTAGGGGGTAGAACACAGCTTTCCCAAAGAATCAAGCACCTGGGCTTTAACTTTGCAACTTGAGTTCAAGGCCTTTTTGGCCCCTTTCCCACCGGTAGTCGCAGGCTGAAGAAAAACATCTGGACATTCAGGCACCCTGTTATTACTCCACATGAATCTGGGTCTAAGATTCAGGTTATATATTAGTAGGAACAATGGTAATTTCAGAAGAACAGCCAACACATCAGTCATGTTTACATTAAAAGAACCTTATTTATTCTATTTGTATTGCATGGGCATGTCATCCCGGTGGGTACCAGATGTAATTTTGACTGATCAGTACACGAGTATCAAAATACTTTGAAGATGAACTTTCAATTACTGGCAGTGTTAGTCAGCTATGTTTCTCCCTGTATCCTTTTCTGTTGTTTCCCTCAGTAAGGTTACTTAAGAACGATCTTGATAAATATTCAACTTGATAAATATTCATTCAATATTCAGTGGGAAGTGTTTTAAATGCCATGGGAAAGGCATATAGGGGTTTTGGAGAACATGGGGAAGGAAATGAACTCAGAAAAAAAGAGAGAACATAACAGATTTTGTAAAGGAAAGCTATCGGGAGGGTTTTGGAAAATAAGGAAGAGCTGGAAGGTGAAGATAAATAATGGAAGCAAGAGAACAGCATGTGTCCAATGAATGGTAGAAATTTCAGTAGACATGTGTGCAGTGCCTACACGGTGGAGACACTGGAATGAAAACAGAGTTTCATCTACCAGTCTCAGGTGGCAGAGCCAGATCATAAAGTCAGTGTGCCCTGAAGGGCATGAGATAATCATATTCAAGCGCTAGAACTATTCCGCTGGGCTAGATGGAAAGGGTGGAAGGGATGAGAGAAGAAAAGGGGCAAGAGGAAGCCTAAGGAGAGTTTCCAGTGGTCCGAGGTTGAAGCTGACATAATCCTGAGTAGTGAGGATGGAAAAGAGAGGAGGGGTTTAGAGATCTAAGTGGGGAAGTAGGCAGGACTTCATGATCTATGTGAAGTGGATGATGAGAGAGAGGCAAGAAAATAGAATGACTTCCAGCTTTCTGTCTTAGGTGATTGGGTTTCATTAGCTAAGAAAGAGAATATAATCTGGCAAATAACATGTTTTAGAAGCATCTGACAAAATTCTCTTTCATTATGAATACAATATAGCACATGCCAGACTGTAAATTATACCCAACATATTCTGTAACATGGAAATACTGTTAAGCTTTTTCTGCATAAAAATAGGAAATCTATAACTAAACATCCATGAAGAAATTGTTTCAGCATGGGAATCTTGACAGACCCATCCTCTCGAAAGACTCTGGTATAACAATGTGCTGCTGTGTATTTTGTAAGAGGAACGAAGACCTCTGTTTGGTTAAGAAATTTACAGAAAACAATTTTTAATTAAAAAGCGTCCTTTCAGCTCTTGCCAATTGTGGGGTAGAATGCAAAGTGTTTTTCTACCCCTCCTATTGCTTAGAATTTTTCTCGCTATTCTCTGTGCCTACGGATCAATAGGAATCACCACTGGTGAATATATTTAGTCCTGTTAAGGTCACACATTTTTTTTTTTTTTTAAGGTCACACATTTTTTAAGACAATTTCAGTTTGACCTTCTTATTAATTCATTTGTTTTTTCATCATTAGAGGTGGGATAACTAAGTTTGCTGTTTTGGCCCTCAAGAGATTTTGGGGTGGTCCTTAAAGTGATATTATGATAACGTTATCTCTATTTTACATTGTTAGCAAGAGAGTGATTCAAAGCCTGGCAGTGTTGTGGTGGTGACTGTAATGATCTGGCAGGCAGATGCATCCTTTGCTGAGGATCTGGCTATGAGTTGATATATCCCTTGGGTCTTCCTCCTTGCTATACTTGGCATTTTCCAGGACTCTTCCTGCATGCCTGCTTCTGGTTCTGCTGTAATTTCAAGAATTCAGCACTTCAAGTTAAAAAAAAGTTAGTGTTGTGACATAGGATCAGGCAATTAACACTAAACACCTAATTTTGTATTCTAACTCTGATCATGAACCACTGGAATATAAATTAAAATAGGATTTGGGGAAAAAAATCTACAGATGTTTGTCTTGATTCTAGCTATGTTTTCTTAGAGAGCATCTGCTTTTCTTTTATGTTTTTGCAGATATAAACAACAAGCTATTCAAATTAATAACTTATTCATTATTTAAAATTAGCAGTAGTCTAACATGGCATCTATATGCTTTATTTTTTCAAATAATTCACAAGTCAGATGAGGAACTAAGCTGATAAATGACTGAGGTCAGGATTTCTTTTCCATTGATATAATTTCATCTGTAGAATTTTCTTATTAAAATAAACAATGGAATCACACGGCCATTGTTCATGTCTTTCCATTTAAATTTCCTAAGTGTGTAGGAATACAGTTCAATTAAACAATAAATTTTTTGTTGTCCTTTAATCTTCTTTACATAAGCTTGATTATGACTAATCTGTACAATTGTAAATTGTTCAAATGTAATGTGTTTTGGAATTTTTTCAGAGAAGTTCCGGAAGTTCAAGATAAAGTAATGAAAAGATTAAATCTGATCAGATCACACAGTGTCTTTAAAAAAATATATATTCATTAACATTTTTACACTCTATCTCTTAGTCTTTATTCTACCCATTGTAAACTCCATTGGCTCTTGTTTTTGATTTGTTATTAACTTACATTGAAATTCCCTTTTTGGAACTAAAGGAGGTGAGATCTCCATAGTGTCTATTGAGGACTACTGAGGACTGCGGGATTGAGGCCTACCAAGTTAGTGTTTGCTGATGGAGATATGTCCCTCCCCCAGCCATAGTTAGCTTAAAAGGTTTTTGAAGTAAGAGTCAGGAGACGAGTTCTACTCTTAGAACTGTAATTTACATTTTATTGTCACTGAGAAAATCACTTCAGTTCTCATAGATCAGCTAATAGTTAGATCCCATCACCAACATCCATGACTGATTCTAGTGGCTATGTACATTACCTTACTGTGAAGTGAGGTCGTTGAACCTCTCGCTCTTCAGGCTGCTCATGATGCTTTCAAACCTGAGGCGTCTCCCTGCTAAGGAGGGAAGCACAGCCCACTTGATGGTCATAGGTCCTTGATGGTCAATATTCCTCCTGGATTGGTCTTGGCAAGGTATAATGATGTCTTTTTTTCTTCTTTCCCTCTCTTTTTTTCTTTATTTCTATAGCTCAGGAACCTAGCAGTCTCCTTAGCCCAGCCTCCCACACCAGGATGCGCCATGAGTTTCCAGCTTCTAGCAAAATCTAATAAATGTCTTGTTTCTAGCCCTTTGGGGGCACTTCAATATGCATCCTTTAGTAATAAATCAATGATGGCTTAGTGGCTTGGTGCTCTACTTGTTCTGGGCAATGTATTTATATTTTGAGTTTTAGGAAATAATAAACTCAAGGGAATGTCAAGGAAAGTTCTGACATTTGTCCCTGACAGGTGGGTATTAGTGAATATTAATTTCCAGCAAAAAAGAATATCCACTAAAAATAATTTAGATGGAGAAACACTACAGGAGCCTTAGGGAATCTTCCCATTTACCTGACTTCATTTTTAAGCTGCATGCCTGATTGAATCTATGAACACCATTAGGCTGTAACTGGAAGTTTTGTCATTAGAGTACCTATGAGAGTAGAAGGCAGTCAATTCGAATTGCTTTCTTTGGTTCACACATAATCTGAAGTTTTAAAATACCAGTTTAAAACATTGTGATTTCAAAAACCCCTCTGAGTATGCTCTAGGATTTTACTCACTGATAAGCTTAAAATTAATTTTTAATTTCTTTGTTTTTGTATTACTGTGTTAATTCCAACTTTCAGACCTTAAACTCCGAGAGGCTCCCTCTTAGGTCCTCCACAGTCATGAGTGTCCCTGTTGGAGAAATAAAGTGCTGTGGGTTGTAAGCCATGCATGCATGCCTGGAATTGGGGGCTGGATAAGATTGTACTAGCCTATGACTATAGGCATGAACAAACTAAAAATAAGATTTGAGTTCCTTGTAAGAGACAGAGGTAGGAGGGACACCTGGGTAGCTCAGTTGGTTAAGCGTCTGCCTTCGGATCAGGTCATGATCCCAGGGTCCTGGGATTGAGTCCTGCATTGGGCTCCTCGCTCTGTGGAGAACCTGCTTCTCCTGCTGCTCCCTCTGCTTATGCTCTCTCTGTCTCTCTGTCTCTCTCTCTGACAAATAAAGAAAGAAAATCTTTTTTTTTTTTTTTTAAAGAGAGAGACAGAGGTAGAAGTTTAGCATTAGAAAGTCTGTTCAAAACACTATTCTGAAACAAGAATTGGATCCATAGTGGAGGTTGACCATCAAGGTAAATGAGAAAAAATGAAGGAGATGAAATGTCAGCCATGGAATACGAAAGGAAGAGAAATGTGAGGAGAATTTACAGTGGAAATCTCTAGGAAGGAGATGACTGGTAAAGGCACTGAGCATGGTCAGAGACCTTCAAGTTCAGCAGATACTTATATTATCTTTAGTTTGATTTTCCCCATTAAATACAACTCATGTATTACTAAAGAAATGGAAAATGCAGAAAATGGAAGGAAATTTAAAAATATGAGAGTAAAGGAAATGGGTGTGAGACTCGATATGGGAATGTTTGCATAGACATGCAAGTTCAGATCTCTGAGCCCAGCTGCTGTGCTTCTGGTGCAGTTGGGAGTTTCTCTAAATGGCGGAAGTCAAGAAAGGAAAAGTACAGGGTTGGAGAAACTGTGGATATGAGAATGGGCAACCGCTCTTGTGTGCCCTTGTGTGTGAGCTTGTTATTTTAAAACATACTGTTTGGGAATTGAGAACAAGTAGAACTGTCCATTATAGAAGGAGGACTCATTGTCTACAACACTGAGGTTTTCAAAATTTTGAAGAAACAACCTGAGTTAATATGACAGACTGTCTCTTTCTATAAAGAATACAACGTGCCCTCTTGCAGCTGTTTTTGGACTGAGGTCCATGGAAGCTAGAAGGTTTCCTTCAGTGTACCATGTGCTTTTTGAGAGAGGGGTGTAGACCAGATGTCACTTCTGTCAGTTTTAGGTACAGTTTATACTGGGCTTCTTTTAATTTCCTACACAGAGCTTTAGTTCTTCTCTAAAACTCCACCCTGTTCTTCCTCCAGCCACAGGACTCTGTTGACCCATTCATTTTTTTATTCCCACGAAGTCCCAAATTACTCTTCTTCCATTAGCATGGCTCTAGTTTCCAGTGTCCTCAACCTCACCTTTCACACAGACAATTATAGATATTCAGAAATAGACATTATTTGTGAATGTGAAATATTTAAAACAAAAACATAGCAAAGAGAACGAGAAGACTAGACAATTAGGCTAGGAGTGTTTAAGTGCCATGATACTGTCTCTCTCTCCTTTCTCTCTCTCTCTCTCTATCATCTATCTATCTATCTATATCTATCTACGTATATATACAATTTATTTCTGTGGGTCTGGTCACCACTTCTAAGGACAAGTGGGACATCTCAGATATACCATTGTTGTGTCCAATGCACTGAAGATCTCCCTTAAGTCACACCTTCTGTCCTCCAGTCATCCATCCATTTAACACCTCTGCTAGGTTGTAGAATGTAGTGACACACACATCAGACACAAAGTCACTCCCTGTCCTCACAGGATCTGGTGGGAGTGGATAATAAGATTTCATGAAATCACCACACAAATATAAAATTCAAGCCATGCTGAATGATATGAGGAAAAAGTACAGTGAGCTATGATGTTTGTGTTGATGTTGCAAAAGCAATTACTCCACACATGACACCTAAGGCAAGAAGTGAATCAGCCCCACTTAACTTGGCTGGATTTGATATTTTGAATCATCATCAAAAAAAAAAAAAAAGCTACAGTAAATAATAAGTGAAGATTAATTCACTTATGATCCTTATATCTCTAGTTGGTTGCCTAACAACTTTATAACTTTCTTTCAGTTTCTATAAAAATCACTCTCTGCAAAAAGAGGTGGAATTTTTATTACTAATCATCCGGTATTTACCTGGGTTACATATATTCTCAATTTACTTGCCTTGGGGAAATCTCACACATCACCTAAAAAATATCATCTGGCATATAAATGAAGACCTTTTATGTTCAAAACCAGGAGACTGAATGTTCAGTCATAACCTCATAATCATGATAGGTACACAGTGTATTTGGTACATAGTAAAAGGAGTCATTGAACATTTCACTTTTGATAAATGTGTTTCTCAGTTCCTATGGTCTGGTCACGCTTGTGGTAAGACAACCCTGTAAGGTGAGCCAAACCATGCCCTCAAATTACATACTGAAATTCTCTAAAATTCAACTGTAGCTATTTATATGTTGCCTGATCACTATTACTATAGCTAAATATCTTTTTAGTTAATGGAGTTTTTTATAAGGTTGAGTTTATCTGCAAGAACTATTTTATATATAATACAGTATTTAATATATCATTATATATTACATGAAAAAATTTATATGAAAAACACAAATATTCAAGATAGCACATTTTGGATTGTTAATTTTTATTACTTTCTTTAACTGGCTGATATCTAGTATATAGCCACTAGCTTTTATTAGTTATGTAATAGCTAAGTTTTACACACAGAAAGAAAACAAGAAGGGGTAATTTAAAAGATAAAGAACACACTCAAGTTCATTTTTATTTTATTTTATTTTTTTTAAAGATTTTACTTATTTATTTGACAGAGAGAGACATAGCAAGAGAGGGAACACAAGCAGGGGGAGTAGAAGAGGGAGAAGCAGGCTTCCCGTGGAGCAGGGAGCCTGATGTGGGACTTGATCCCAGGACCCTGGGATCATGACCTGAGCCAAAAGCCGATGCTTAATGACTGAGCCACCCAGGCGCCCCTCAAGTTCATTTTTAGAGCTAGGCAAAGTATGGTATTTTCCTGGGCAGCTTTTCTTTGTGCTTTTGTCAATTAATTCCATCTGTATTTCTATATGAGAGCATATATTTTTACTCCCTTGTTATTAGAAAACACCCATGTTTGGAATCTAATACCAATTTTAGTTTTATTGCCACTTTTGGTTTTAACCTTAGCTCTCTCTCTAACTATGCTCTTAGAAGAATCCTATTCTCTCTGAATTTCAAACGTTTCATCTAAAAATGAGAATAATAACGTCTTCATTGAATACTTCAACTGGTTACTCTAAAGAGCAAATAAAATGACCTTGGTAAAACAACTTTGTGATCTATGAAATCCAATGCAAATATATTATTTAAGTAATCTCCTTTCTTCAATTTCCAATGGAAAAGCTGTCCTGTGGTAGAAAACTACTTACAATAAGATGTTCTTAAGATCAGTCATTCTCAACTTTAGGCTGAGTTTAGAAAGTACAAACCAAGGGTGGGAAGAGATTGAGGAAATGTTCTCAACATGAACAATGCTAGAATAAGTTGTTCTAAAAATCTCCCAAAATCTATTAGGATACTCTTTCACGTCATGAATAAAAGTTTTCCTTCTTTGCAGAATTGGTTCTAATTTTGATTTCTGGGCACAACTCTCCATACTTTCTTGTTATTTCCTAAATGACAACATTTTATTCTGTTACATATTGTCTTCCTAGATTTCCCTATCATTCTGTGCTATCCTAAGACCTCTTTGTATCTTATTTTAGTCAGTTAGTAAAAATGAGTGGTTTTCTTGATTCTAGGTCATTTTTGAAATTGATAAGCATATCAACTATATTTTTATTGCATTTTCTTTTCTTTTTTTTAAGATTTTTAAAATTTATTTGGCAGAGAGAGAGAGAGAGAGAGAGAGACAGTGCAGCAGAGGGAGAAGGAGAAGCAGACTTCCCTGCTGAGCAGGAAGCCCGACGTGGGACTTGATCCCAGGACCCAGGGACCATGACCTGAGCCGAAGGCAGACGCTTAATTGACTGAACCACCCAGGTGCCTTTATTGTATTTCCATAGGAGATTACATGGATGCGAGTATATGCTAGGTTCTGTGCTAGGTCTTGGGGAGAATGCAAAGATAAATCAAACTCATGGCACTTGACCACTATTTAGATTTCTTATAACCTACTGGCAAGAGAGAGATAATACATTGTAGTAGTTCAGAGAAAATAGTGAATTTATATGAAACAAGGCCAAAGTTATTCCGGTTGGCATGTAAGCCAACAAACTCAAGGCTTTAAAGAATGCCCTCTAAATGTAAATGATATCAGGAAGTTGTACTAAAAATTTTGCTACTTCTTTCTTTTACTTGTTTTTGATTAAATTTTTGTTTTATTCTAAGAAAGGTGTTTGTATTCCTTAAAAATTAAAATGTTGACATTTTCTGAATATAAGGGTTGGCAAGCGCTGAGCTGCCTAAGAAGTCTCAGGGAGGCTGTTTTGTAAGCTTAAAGATGAGCACTGGGTGTTATATGAAACTGACAAATTATTGAACACTACATCTGAAACTAATGATGTACGGTAAGTTCGCTAATTGAATTTAAATTAAAAAATGGAAAAAAAAGAATAAAGTGAAAATATGAGAGAAATCAAAGAGGATTGGGAATTTCTATGAGAAGAAGAAGAAAGAAACTGTAAGAACACAGGGACATTGAAGGTAAAGAAAAGGTGGTTCTTGTATTTGATTGATTCTTGGTTCTATGTTGAACTCATTCATACTCAGCCATTGTGCTAAAAACTTTATGTATACCTTGTTAATTCTCATGGAAGTTGTGATAGAAGAACTCTTATAATTATTTATGGATCAGGAACAAGGCACAGGGAAGTTAAATATATTGCCTCAAATCCCACAGCTGTTTAGTGATGGAGATGAGCTGCTGACTCAGCATCTAACTCCCAGGAGTTAACATTTTCCCTAGAGCTGCTCTGCTGGTGTTTACCTTTTCTGACATTTTTGAAGAGATTGCCTTAGGACAAAGCCAAGAGAGAAGGTGAGGGAAGGAATGAAAAAGTGAGAAATACAAACCAGAAGTGGAAGATGGGAAGAGACATCCCTGATTGTACTAGGTTAAGCTGTGTCTGAAGACTGACCTCTTTTGGAGTTTTGATTTCCTTTGTGGTTGTTCTTAGAATGACCTTAGAGGCTGTAACTGAAGGTTAAGACACATGACAGAATCTAATAATAAGGAGTTTTTAAATTATTAAGAGTCATAGATCTAGCTAATAAGAATAACATAAATTATTATGTACAAACAATGAATCATGGAACACTTCATCAAAAACTAATGATGTAATGTATGGTGATTAACATAACATTAAAAATTGAAAAAAAAAAGAATAACATAAATTAATGCAAGATTTCTTCAAATTAAAAGTGTCTTGAAGCCCCATGCAATAGCATTACTATCTTTGTAGAGGTCCGTCTAGGTTCACAATTTCAGAAGGCCCAACTCACATTATGGTCTATCATGCTTCCTGGAGTTGTGCATGTGTAATGTGGCATCCAGTCTTAGAGCTACAATAAATGACACACAAATATCTCTAGAGAGCTCAAGAATACAAAATCAACAGATCATGTAAGGAATTTAGTTGTATGGGTGTGCATATACACACACATATAGCTACATATATATGCAGTGTATGCACACATATACATTATACTATAATGTATCACACACACACAATTGTTCACTCAGAGAAATAGTAGTTTCTCTGAAAAACTTAAATTTCCTGGGATAATGTAGAATTAGGAAATGATAAGATTTAACCCACGATGTAGGCTCTGTGGACTTCTAAGCAAACCCCATGACATGTTAATCATAAAAATAAGTTTAGCTTAGTTTTTAGAGTCATGACAAAAATAACCCTGGATATCCACAATTCCAGATTTCACACCCAAGTCGAAACCATAGTTTTCAAGCCAAATGGTCTTCAAACCATTTCTGCCTCACCAGATGACAAGATGGTTGCCCCTTGTGGGTAAGTGTCATTAACTCTAAGAAGAATTAAAATTCTAGCTTTGAGAATTGAGTATAGAGTGATGAAGCAAAACAAACCTACAGTATTACATTTTCTTCATAGTGAAATATAACGTGCAGATTTCAGCATTTTAAGCTTTTTAAAAACTTATATGGGAGATTTTATCCTATTAGAGTAACAAATGAGTAACTGAGGAGCAAATTGACTAATTTGCTTATATGATTTTTGATTGAAATCTTATAGCATTTTAAAATTATATTAGCATGTGTAGGAAATCTCAAGGTTTATAAGTATAGGTTTATGAGTATTGCTGAAGTACACCAGTAGGCTTCTTTAATCAGCAGAAATCAAATATATTCCATGTGTAAGTACAACTTAAAAATATTTAAGGGAATGTACATAGTTATCTTATAAAACCTCTATTACAAATTATTATTAAAAGAGGCTCAATTGGTGAATAGAATAATAAGATTTATAAATTGAACTGAAAAATTAAGGAATGAATCTTTTGAATTGGTAACTTTAAAAATGGAATATTAGTATATTATGGTTCCCAGTAAATAATTGTTTTGATACAAAATTCCACCCCCTAGGGCATCCAAAAAACTCAACTTGACAATATAGCTATGCTTAAAGTCAAAACCAGCCTTGGACTTTTAGTTATATAAACCAATATGTTTTCTTTTTCTTTTTTTAAAGTTGGTTATCTAAGACTAAGAACTGAAAGTATTTTGACTAATATGCTCAGATTTTAGGGGATTTTGGAGTGTGGAGGCAAAAGAAATCCTTTGGGTGTTTGAGAATGGGAAAATAGGATTTTAGAGTAGTTTTGTGTTTATTTGGATAAAATTCCACACTGAGACCAAGCAATATTAGGAGTCTGCTTTTTGAGAGTTGTAGAGAAAATTTGGAAAATCCTAAAGCATATAAAATAATTCAGCCATGATTCCACCACTCAGAAGTAACCAGCATTAATAGTTTGGTATCATTTCTTATAGCCTTTCACTCTTTGTATGTATATATATTTGTGTTTATATAAAATATATAACAACAGCCTGGCTGGCTCAGTTGATTGGGCATCTGACTCGATTTTGGCTCAGGTCATGATCTAGGGGTTTTGGGATTGAACCCTGATGGGATTTATTTATTTATTTATTTATTTATTTATTTATTTATTTATCTGTAGTCAGTGTGGAATCTGCTTGTCCATCTCACTCCTCTTCTGCCCCTCCCCCCCACTCACACACACATTCTCTCTCAAACAAACAAATAAATAAATAAAATCTTTAAAAATATAATATCAATATATCTGTTCTATCTCTTTATGTATGTATGATATATATTATATGGACATATACAGTTTTGTATTCCTTTCTTTCAGTGAACTTAATGCTATAAAATATTTTTAAATCTATATATCAAAACTCTTTTTGGGGGGGTGAGCCTACCCTGGTTTTAATCATAAAATTGAATTCCTATCTATTCCACATTATGCAGATAAAGTGATCTAGATTCTCTCCAGGCTGAAGAGTGTAGATTCAACCATTTATCTATATCCTATGGAGTGTAACTGCCTAGAGTTTTAGGTTCCAAAGGATACTGGTCCTAGAATCCAGGCAGCTGTGAAAATGGTCCCCTTGATTTGTAAAACAGGCCATGTGTTAGAGTTGATAAAGGAGACACTGGTAAAGCATCTTGAATCCTTGACTCAGTTACTACCACCACCTACCCCCCTTTATGCCACCCACAACTAAGATGCTCAGTGTAAGTTGAATTTCAGATAAACAATAGATTTTTTTAGTATAAGTATGTCCCATGTGATATTTAAACCATAGTCAAAAATTAGTTATTTTTGTGAAATTCAAGTTTATTAGGTGTCCTCTATTTTTTTTTTTTTTTTCTATTTTTCTGTGCTCCATCTCCACACTCCACCACAACTCCACTAACTGCATCGGTTTGAAGCAGAGATGGGTCTCAGAATTCTGGTTAACATGCTCCTCTCTAGTCCATTTCCAAGACTTCCTTGTGGGTTGTCAATAATAGTTTAAAAGCCTGTGTTTATTTATTTTTATTTATTTATTTTTATTCTTATGTTAATCCCCATACATTACATCATTAGTTTTAGATGAAGTGATCCATGATTCATTGTTTGTGCATAACACCCAGTGCTCCATGCAGAATGTGCCCTCCTCAACAATACCCACCACCAGGCTAACCCATCCTCCCACCCCCCTCCCCTCCAGAACCCTGTTGTTTTTCAGAGTCCATCGTCTCTCATGGTTCGTCTACCCCTCCAATTTCCCCCGCTTCATTCTTCCCCTCCCGCTACCTTCTTCTTCTTTTTTTTTTCTTAACATATATTGCATTATTTGTTTCAGAGGTACATCTGAGATTCAACAGTCTTGCACAATTCACAGCGCTTACCAGAGCACATACTCTCCCCAGTGTCTATCACCCAGTCACCCCATCCCTCCCACCCCACCCCCCACTCCAGCAACCCTCAGTTTGTTTCCTGCAATTAAGAATTCCTCATATCAGTGAGATCATATGATACATGTCTTGGCAAGGGGATGCCTGGGTGGCTCAGTCGTTAAGCATCTGCCTTTGGCTCAGGTCATGATCCCAGGGTCCTGGGATCGAGCCCTGCATCGGGCTCCCTGCTCCGTGGGAAGCCTGCTTCTCCCTCTCCCACTCCCCCTGCTTGTGTTCCCTCTCTCGCTGTGTCTCTCTCTGTCAAATAGATAAATAAAATCTTTAAAAAAATAAATAAATAAAGTGAAAGGCAAGGAGATCCTGACCTAAAGGTGTTGTAGGAGGACTAGAAAAGAAGAAAGAGGAAAGAAGCATTTTGGATGTAGAATTGAAAGTATGGGTTCAAGGGTGACTCAATATTTTCACTCTAGGCATATAAGAAAATGGCTATGCCATCAAGAGTGACAGGAAAATTAGGAGTCAGGATCAGTTTAAAATGCCATCAGAATATCAGGTCGGACATGATTAGCAGATAGCTTGTGCAACACTGATTCCACTTCCAAGCTTTTGCCTTATAGCAAATTATTGAGGATTTGATTGGAACCACTTCAAAAAAGAATCTTTTTTTTTTTTTTTAACACTTGGAAGAACAAAGACCACAGAAGTTGGTTTGATGTATTCTTTCCTGCTTATCCTCCACTCCTCACTGTCTCCTACACAACTGAAATAAACAGGGGTTTTAAAGATTTATTTATTTATTTGAGAAGGGTGGGGGAGGAGCAGAGGGAGAGGGGGAGAGAAAATCTCAAAGCAGATTCCATGCTGAGCAGCCATAGGGCTCAATTCCACAACCTGGAGGTCACGACCTGAGACAAAACCAAGAGTCAGACACTCAACTGACTGCACCACCCAGGCGCCACTAAAAGGGGTTTTAAATAGGAGTGCTTCTAGAATGTATCTGACTTCTGACAACCAGGATCTTTATTTCAAAAAACATTAAAAATACTCCTTGGAGCTCAATAAGGAATGTACCCACTATTAAGACAAAATGAGATGTTATAAGATTAGGTCCCAGCTAGTCTGTGTGGCTGTAATCAGTTTCACTTAATAGATTTACGTAACCAGAAGAGCAACTACTGTGACTCATGGAAAGAATAGTGTTCCATACAACTGTCTATTCCTCACCTCTTTTCCCTCCCAAACAAAACTTGGCAATTAAATAAAATGTTAATGCCTAATATAGCTAAGGACTAGGGAGAAGGAATAATTTCATTTTTATATATAATCTTTCTGGAGGGCATTTTGGAAAAATTAATTAAGTATATTAAAATTCCTATGCCTCAGGGTACCTGGGTGCCTCAGTCAGTTAAGCGTCTGCCTTCGGCTCAGGTCATGATCCCAGGGTCCTGGGATCGAGCCCCACATCAGACTCCCTGCTCCGTGGGAAGCCTAGTTCTCCCTCTCCCACTCCCCCTGCTTGTGTTCCCTCTCTTGCTGTGTCTCTCTCTGTCAAATAAATAAATAAACTCTTTAAAAATAAATAAATAAAAAAATAAAAGTACTTATGCCTATAACCTAGAAATTCCCATTTAAAAAATTAAATTAAGAACATAATCGGAACATATACAAACGTGTTTACAGAATCAGTATTTAGGATAAATATTAGAAATATTTTCAGTGTTCATTAACATCAGATTAGTTAAACACCTTATAGTTTTTCATATAATATAATTTTATCTAGCCATTAACATACAGAATAGTAAATGAGTCAGGAAAATGTTCATAATGAATTACTATACTAAATTAAAAAGTTATAAATATTATGCCCACTGTATTCTACAATTTTCTTAAAAATAATACACGCATATTTTCCTTCCTTTAATGATGCCTCCAAAGCTGAGGAGTGGGAGGGATCATTAAAGGAAGGAAAAAATTGAAAACGGGGGCCAAGATAATGCCCTGAGAATGTTGAGATAAGCACCACAGTGGGCAAGAAATTAGTGAAAGAGACTGAGAAAGTGTGGTCAGAACAGGTCAGAAGAAAATGGCAATAGTCTTTAAATGAAAGGTGTTTTATGAAGGGGCTGGTAACAAATACTTTTCAGTTCTTCATAATTTTAGAAAGACTACCAAAGAGATTATGAAATATCTCATAAAAGATCAAGTAAGATGATGAATAGGTAAGATAATTAACAGTGTTTTGGGAAAGGACATTTTAAGTAGAGTGGTGGAAATATACACTGAATAATAAACAAGCTAGAAAAGATTGAGTATCTATAAAATCAAAAAACCAAGTGATATTTAAATCTCTCTCCTACACTGTTATTTTATAATAGGGAAAACCTCAGAATTTAAGATACTGAAAGATATTTATTAAAATATAAAAGTTAAATTTAAAAATAAATGCATAAATATTCATAGAAAAACTGGAAGGATATGAAATAAAATGTTAATAGTATTATCTGTGTGGCAAGATTATAAGTGATTCTTATTTTCTTCCACCTACTTATATTTTCCAGTTTACTACAAATACTATGTATTACCTTTAAAAATTAAAAAAAAAAAAACTATGCTATTTAACAAACAACTATTTAAATAAAATTACAGATTAGTACTGCATGCCTTTAAGTCTTAACTTTGGTGGTTAAGAGTTAAGAGTCCTATTAAAATCATTTGCTTATTGACTTAAAAAACTGAAAGTAGACTAGCAGGAAAGAATTTGGTTCTTCGAACCCAGGAGCCCACCTAAAATTCTCCCATTTGGAAAGGTGATCTAAGTTTGAGCTCATATAATTTTGCCAAAAGATGACCTCCGGCATGTAGAACGATATTTTAAAAGTTTCTCTAAAATGCTAGAAAGATTCTTTTTGGACTTAAAAATTGCTCTTTAAATAACATTTGATGACTTACATGTAAAGGAACTAGAAATATACTTCTGCCTTTAAGGCAGAATGCTTTGCAAAATAGCTTTTAGGGTATATTCTGACCCCGTTTGAAAAAGAACTTTAAAAAGTGAAGCTAACCTAAAATGAAAGTCACTGTAACTTGTAACTTGATGCGAATATCTAAAGCAAAATTCACCATTTTTACATGATTGACATAAACCAAGTAGATTCCCCATGAATCTATTCAGTCCCAAATCAAATGAAAATGATTTTAAACCAAGCTATAATGATGCTTAAAATAGAAAGTTTCTTGAGGTTTTGGGGAACCACAACCTTCCAGCCACCCAAAAAGCATTCTACAAGTAGGAATAGGAGTCTATTTTGGGTGAGATATTTTGAGTCCAATTTTCAGCAACAATGCTGAAGTTATTCTTTTGGGCATTTTTGGGGTGGTGCTAGGAAGAACTAATATTGTGTGTGGTCTGCGTTCCTGTAGTAATGACAACTGAATAAAAAGATCTCAGAAGGCAGGATAATGCACCCAAATCTCATTTGTGACAGTGTTCTCTGAGCAATGAAATCTTCAAGGGATGCCACAACAGATTCCTTGGACTTATTTTGTTAGTTTTAGTGGGTATCAATGTGATATCATGCCCCTGAAGTTTGTTAGGAAGAATAGTTATTCATTTTATACAACAGCTCATCATGTGGTTTGGAGACTTTCTCAAGATGGCAGCATAGGGAGATCCTGAACAGAAACCCTCCCATGGACATTCCAAATCTACAGATCATATTGATCATTTATCTCTGAAAAAGATTTGAAAACTAGATGAACTGCTTCTCCACAACAAAAGATAAAAAGACCACAATGAGAGGAGAGGCAGAGATACAGTTTCACCAAAAGCCCCAGTCCCAGCATAGTCACACACAATAAGGAGGGATCTCACCAGTCTGGTGCTTTTCCCTGAAGAGGAAGGGGTTGGTGCTCCACATTGGGCACCAACCCCTAGAATCTGCACCAGAGAGATGAGCCTCAAAATGGCTTGTTTAAAAAACAAACAACCTGATTTCCAATGGACCCCAAGTACTATAGGAAACTGAGATTTTAATTTTGAGGGCTGTGTGCAGTCTCACATGCTCAACATCCAATGAAAAAAACAGCAATTTGGAAAGCACCTAGACTACACATTTGAAGGAGATTAATTTGCTATATATATATATATATATATATATATATTTACATTTTCTAATTGAAAAGCATCTGCCGAAGGGGCAGGAGACACCTGAAATTCTCTCTGGAGATGGAGACACTGGCAAATGCCACTTTGGCACTTTTGACTACCCTGCCATCACAAGCAGATGAGCTCAGACACAGCACCCTCTCATCACCTTGCTAAGACAGGTGGAAGTGAGTGGTCACTGCTTTATTGGAGCTGGAGAGTCTGGGAAGTTGCAGTACTCCACTGCTTCCTGGCTGTGGCATGGAATTCTCCTGCCCTCTAGTAAAATTGGCAACTGTGGGCAGTTGTGATACCCCCCCACATGCTGGCTGGGGCTGGAGAGTGTGAGTAGTTGAGGCATTTTCCCACTTCCAGCCTAAAGTCAGTGCATATGCACAGACAAAGCACTCTTCTGCTGTCTTTCTCAAGCCAGTGAGTGGGCTGTGCCCCCTACACTCTCCAGTTGCCTAGCCACGGCCAACAGGTGTATAGATTCCACACAGGGATGCCCCCTTATTTCCTGACCCTGGTGGCCAAGGGAGCTGCCATCCCTGAGCTCCATGGGAATGTGACAATTAGAAAGACAGATCATGGCTGGCCACCACCACTGTGGTACTGCACAGACAGGAGATTGAAATACAACCCCAGTATTCCTGTGAGAAAGACTGAATTATAGCCTGGAACTATAGCCTGAGGGACAGGTTACAGGTTTCGCATACATGTAGAGGCTAAGGAGGCACTCTCAGAGAACATAAGTAGGGGGATACCATCCTTGTACACCCTTTTATCCTTGTCACAGCTCAACCCAACATCCCAGAAAGGAACTTATACACGTGCCTGGAGACTCCATTTTTGCATCTGTCACCTAGGGGACAGCTCCACATCTAATCTGGAGGCCAGGAGGGATTATGACACATTAGACTAGAAGGATTTAATAGATATATACAGAATATCCAGCCAAAAAGCAGCAGGATACACATTCTTCTCAAGTGCAATGGAACATTCTTCAGGATAGATCACACATTAGGCCACAAAAAAACCTCGATAAATTCAAGAAGATTGAAATAATCAAGCATCTTTTTTACCATAATTTTTTGAATGTAGAAATCAGTTCCAAGGAGAAAACTGGAAACACTACAAATATGTGGAGATTAAACAACAAGTTACTGAACAACTACCGAGCCATAGAAAAAATAAAGGAGAAATTAAAAAAAAAAAAAAAACCTAGGGGGCACTTGGGTGGCTCAGTTGGTTAAGCATCTGACTCTTGATTTTAACTCAGGTCATGATCTCAGGGTCCTGAGACTGAGCCCTCTGTTGGGCTCCATGTTCAGTGGGGAGTTTGCTTGAGATACTCTCCCACTCCCTCTGCCCCTCCACCTACTCATGTGCACTCTCTCTCTCTCTCTCAAATAAATAAATAAATCTTTAAAAAATACCTAGAGACAAATGAAAAATGAAACACAACATACAAAATCTCTGGGGATACAGCAAAAGTGGTTCTGTGCTGGCCTACCTCAAGAAACAAGGGAACTCTCAAATAGACAATTTAACTTTACACCTAAAGGAACTAGAAAAAGAAGAACAGATGAAGACAAAGTTAGTAGAAGATAGGAAATAATAAAGACCAGAGTAGGAATAAATGGAATGGAGACTAAGGAGACAATAGAAATGATCAATGAAACTAAGGGCTAGTTCATTGAAAAGATAAACAAAATTGGCTAACCATTAGCTAGACTCATTAAGGAAAAAAGAGAGAAGGCTGAAATATAAAATTAGAAATGACAGAGAAGTTACAACTGACATCACAGAAACATCAAGGATCATAAGAGACTACTATGAACAATTGTACATCAACAAATTAGAAAACCTAATATAAGTATAAATTCCTAGAAACTTACAATCTTCAAGAATGAACTATGAAGAAATAGAAAATCTGAATAGGTCGAGTACTAGAAAAGAGATTCAATCAGTAATCAAAAACTTCTCAACAAAAAAAGTCCAGGACCAGACAACTTCACTGGTAAATTTACCAAATATTCAAAGATGATTTGATACTTAGCCTTCTCAAACTCTTCCAAAAAATTGAAGAAGAGGAAATACTTCTAAATTCATTTGAGAAGGCCAGAATTACCCTCATACCAAGACCAGGTAAGGACACCATAAAAAAAGAAAACTACAGACCAATATGCCTAATGAAATTTGATTCAAAAATTTTCAACAAAATATTAGCAAACCAAATTCAACAACATTAAAAGGATTTCACACCATGATCCAGTGGAATTTAGTTCAAGGATGCAAGATGGTTTAACCTCTGCAAAACCATATTAACAAAATGAAAGGTAAAAATTATATGATCATTTCAATAGACTCAGAGAAAGCATTTGACAAAATTCAATATCTGTTTATGATACTCTTACCAAAGTGGATAGAGAGGGAACATACCTCAATATAATAAAGGTCATGTATGACAAACCCACAGCTGATACTCAATGGTGAAAAGCTTAAAGATTTTCCTCTAAGATGAAGACTAAGACAAGATGCCTACTCTCCTCACTTTTATTCAACATAATCCTAGAAGTCCTAGCCACAGCAATTAGGTAAGAAAAATAAAATGCATACAAATTGGAAAGAAAAAGTAAAACTCTTACTATTTGCAGATGACATAATACTATAGAAAACCTAAAAATGCCACTAAAAACTGTAGAACTAATGAACAGGTTCAGTAAATTTGCAGGATATAAAATTAATATTATGTAAAAATCTGTTGCATTTCTACACACTAATAAACAATCAGAAAGACAAAACAATAAGACAATCCTATTTACAGCCACATCAGGTAGAATAAAATCCTTAGAGATAAATTTAAACAAAGAAGTGAAAGACCTATATACTGAAAACTAAAAGACATTAATGAAAGAAATTGAAGAAGACATGAATAAATGGAAAGATATTCTATGCTCATAGATTGGAAAAATTAATATTGTGAAAATGGCCATAGTACCTAAATCAATGTACAGATTCATTATAATTGCTATCAAACTTTCAGTGTATTTTTCATAGAACTAGTACAAATAATTCTAAAATTTATATGGAACCACAAAAGACCTTGAAGAGGCAAAATAATCTTGTGAAAGAACAAAGTCAGAGTTTTCATGCTTCCTGATTTCAAACTATATAACAAAGATACAATAATAAAAACAGTATGGTATTGGCATAAAAAGAGACACATAGATCAATGGAACAGAATAGAAATCCCAGAAATAAACCCACTCATATGTGGTCAATTTATAACACAGGAGGCAATAGTATACGATGGGGAAAGAACAGTCTCTTCAATAAATGGTGTTGGGAAAACTGGACAGCTAAATGTAAAAGAATGAAACTGGATGACTATTTTACACCATGTACAAAAATTAACTCAAAATTGTAAGACCTGAAACTGTAAAACTCCTAGTAGAAAACATATATGGTAAGCTCCTTGATAATTAGCCTTAGCAATGTTTTGTTTTGTTTTGTTTTGTTTTTTTTTGGAGCTGACTCCAAAGACAAGGAAAACAAAAGCAAAAATAAACAAGTAGGACTACATCAAAATAAAAAGTTCTGCACAGTGAAGGAAACCATTAACAAAATGAAAATGTAACCCACTGAATGGGGGAAAATATTTGCAAATCATATATTCAAAAAGGGTTTAATATCCAAAATATATAAAGAACTCATACAGTTCAATAACAAAAAAATCCCCAGGGAAATGCAAGTCAAAACCACAATGAAATATCATCTTGCACCTGTCAGAATGGCTATTATCAAAAAGACAAATAAAAATTGTTGGCAAGGATATGGAATAAAGAGAATGCTCGTGACCTGTTGGTTGGTGCAGCCGCTGTGGAAAACAGTGTGGAGGTTTCTTAAAAATTAAAAATAGAACCATCATATGCTCCAGCAATTCCATTACTGGGTATCTATCTAAAGAAAACCAGAACACTAATTCAAAAGGATATATACACCTGTATGTTTATTGCAACATTATTTACAAAAGCTAAGATAGAGAAATAACCCAAGTGTCTATGGATAGGTGAATGGATAAGGAAGATACTGTGGGGGGGTGGGGCATGCATGCACAATAGAATACTACTCAGCCTTTAAAGAAGAATGAAATTTTGCCATTTGTGACAACATGAAAGGACCTTGAGGGTATTTTATTAAGTGAAATAAGTCAGACAGAGGAAGAAAAATACTGCATGATTTCATTTACATGTGGAATCTAGAAAAAAAAAAAGCAAACCTCAGACTCAGATACAGAGAACAGATTGGTGGTTGCCAGAGGGTAGGGATTAGGGGGGTGCAAAATGGGTGAAATGGATAAAGTATACATTTCTAGTTGTAAAATAAATGAGTCATGGAGATGTAATATACAGCATGGGGAATAGTCAATAATATTGTATTAACTTTCTATGGTGACAGTAACTAGACTTACTGTGGTGATCATCTTACAAAGTACACAAATGTTGAGTCACATGGTACTGTACACCTGAAACTAATGTAATATGTGCCAATTATATCTCAAAAAATAAAAACAAAAACAAAAAAAAACACAACTGCTTTCCCAACTAGGTTATTTTTAAACTTAGTGCATTGATCACTATTTATCATTGCCTAGTTTTATGGTTGCATATGATACTGCTGATGTGGTGTTTCTAAGCTAGTCTTCCTGTTAATAGCAGGACTTATGCTTGAGCTGTTTCTGGAGGAGATAATTTGACACATGGCTTCAATCTCCTTTCTCCAGCAGCTTGTGATGCCAGCCAGTTGGCAGATTTCAGGTCTAAAGTGGAAATATAAGGCTGCTATTCTTGCACAAGCTGAGGTTCTGTTGTTATAGCAGAAATGAGCTTCTCACAACAGGGAATATATTACCTGAGAGGAAAGAAAAAAAGCAGGGGTAGTAGAGGTGGAAGGTTTCATGGAGGCAAATATAAATTATGAAATATAGAAGAATAATATAAAGATGATTCTATCCATTGCATATGGGCAGCTATTGTGTAAGAATGGGGAGATCTCACTGATTCAGTTGCCCATGTAGTGTAGTGTCTATTCAACATTGTTGCAGTAATCTATTCTCTCTCAAGCTTCAAAAATTTTTTCCAAGATAAAAATCATTAAAAATATATTATTCCATTTCCTTGTTTCTTTGTATGGATGAAGTAATAATTGAACTGGAAAGAGTAAAAAATCTGGAGTTCTAATCTAGTTGCACTGTCTGTTAGTTATATGATAGTAAGCAATTAATTTACCCTCACTGGGCTTTAGTTTTTCTTATCTGTATAATAAAACATTTGGAGTAGATGATCTCTATTGACTCTTGAAGTTAAAACCTATTGTTCAGAATTTTGGCTTCCCATTGGAACACAGTGGATAGTGTTCCCAATCCCAATAACCTAAAAGATTAACTGGAAATACTTTATTAAATGATTTTTTAGCAGATAGAAAACTGATAACTCATTTTACTAAATGTTATTAATAGATTTTTTTTTCCTCCTAAAATTCTGACACACATTCTCATTTATCAATCTTTTTGCCAAGAGCTAAGCAGCTGTACATATTTGGAAAATAACAAGTGGAGCAACTGCCTTTTAAAAATTTTTTGGAAGTTGAAATTTCCTTAGCAAGCTCTGTGGTTCATATTGAAAATAAAATTTGATGGCTCTTTTTAAATTCTCTTTTGCTTTGTCGGTGCTTTGGCAATGAGTTGTGTTTATGTATTCCATCCCTGTTTTCTCTAGGGATTATACAAAAACTCGGCATCAATATTATTCTTGGTACTAATTGCCTCAGAAGTTAATTTGTTGATGGGTATTTGTTCATGGATTGATGTCCCAGAGTTAGTCCTGACATTCAAGATCTAGTACTTCATGAAATATTGTGGAAATATTTGTAAAATCTCAGGCATATTTTTTCTGCCTCAAAAAGATTTCATCATACAGTGACAAAAAGATAGCTAAACTGGGCTGTGGAAGGGTACCATTTTTCTACCCTAAAGTCAATCAGAGATGAATCTGGCTTAATACATTGATAATAATACATCTTAAAATTTCAGTCCCAGTGTTTTAATGTAGCTTTTATCAGAAAAAATAATGTGGAGTAATAATGGTGGATTATGCCTTTACTTTTCTAATCAGTTGAATGCACGTCCATTCATTATTTTCCCTTTTGTACTAAATTTTGATATAGTCAATAAAATTCTATAACTTATGATTTTTATTATTATTGATTTCTCCTTCCATGGCAGTCATGGGAAGTCAGTCACGCTTAGCCAAATTCTGTTTTTTTTTTTTTAACTTGGATCATACAATTGGAATATACAAAAAGCCTCACACTGACATTAGAGCTCCACGATATATTTGAGCATATGAATCCTATGAACCCAGGAAGATCAATAAGGATCTATTTTTTTAAGATTTCTGTGATTATTTTTCTTCTCTTAAGAATTTTTATAAATTTAGGGAACTATCACTTAGAAATTCTCTCTGATAATCAGCTAATTTTACATTGTATTCCAAAAATTATTAGGACCTCCGGAGAGTATATAACTCATTGGAAAAATATCCAACTGATCAATCATCAGTCAACTTATTGTTTTTTTATATTGAATACATAAATATGTGACTTGACAGATTACTACTTTGGCCCTTTTGGTGTTAGATTAACAAACTAAAACTGCATTTTCCTCTATTGATATTTATCCTGAAAGGGCCTATGTTTCTGGTTATTCATGATTTCTATTAACTCTGTCTAAAGGATGCATTTAGTTACAGCTGATGTTAATTTGATATAAGATGATAAATGCCAGATCAAAATATCTGGACAAGCTGTGATATTTGTGGCATATCTGTGAACTCTGGGCCCAACCTGACCTTGAGTTTACCATTCCTGGCCAGGGTCAGCTATTGAGTCCCCAGGCAGATAACAGTGGGTGTCTGTATATTGTAGATAGTCAGGCTGGGCCCATGACAGCCTTTCATGGAAGCCTTTCATGGAAAAGATTTTTTATACTTCTCTGATGAATCTTGTAGCCTTTCTGCAGCTTTGTAACTGTCACACCAGGAGTTGGAAGTCTTCTATAAGAAAAAGACCTAGGGGGCAATTGAGTGATCACAGGTCTGGGATGTAGCAATGGCAGATTCAGAAGTGGCAAGGCTGATCCTCAGAGGAGAAAATGACAAGGTAGAAAAAATTCAGGCAAAAAACAAGGGGAAGAGATGCAGAACAAATCAAGAAGCAGGAAGTGTGGAGGGAAGGGCAGGCTTTGAGGTTAGCAGACCAGAGAGAGGAGGCACTAGAACTCTTCTCCAGATAGAACTTAGAAGAAGCAGTTTTCACTTAAAAAGGAGCCAGGGACTTGTCCTGAAGTTGCATTTCAAAGCAAATGCATTCAGTTAGAGCAGTGGTTTTAAACTGGAGCATGCAGCAAAATGACTTGGAGGGATTCTTAAAACACAGGTTGCTGACTGCCACCCCCCAATCCCAGTATGTCTACTTCAGTAGGTTCCAATGGAGGGCTGAGAATTTGCATTTCTAACAAGGTCTTTGGTAAGAGTTCTCCTGCTGATCTGAGAACCACTAATATAGAGAGCATGTTATGTGAGGTGTTTGGAGAGTTCTGTGGAGATTTTGAGGGTACTAAATCCTGCCTGGCAAATGGCCAAATTTCTCCAGGCTTCACTCCCCTCATTGACAAGAGGAAATAATATCTACCTTGACTCTCTGAAGCAAAGATTAGAGATGACGCCAGAATGGCTAGAATAACAAAGACAAGAAACAACAAGTATGAGCAGGATATGAAGAAAAAGAAATCCTTGTGCACTGTTAGTGGGAATGCAAACTGGTACAGCCACTGTGGAAAACATATGGTGTTTTCTCCAAAAATTAAAAATAGAATTATTATATAGTTCAGTAATTCCACTACTGGATATTTACCCAAAGAAAATGAAAATACTAGGGTGCCTGGGTGGCTCAGTTGGTTAAGCGACTGCCTTCGGCCCAGGTCACGATCCCAGAGTCCTGGGATTGAGTCCCACATTGGGCTCTCTGCTCGGCAGGGAGTTTGCTTCTCCCTCTGACCCTACCCCCTCTTGTGCTCTCTCTCTCAAATAAATAAATAAAATCTTTTTTTAAAAAAAGAAAATGAAAACACTAATTTGAAAAGATATATGCACCCCTATGTTTTTTTGCAGCATTATTTACAACATCCAGATATGGACACAACCCAAGTGTCCATTGATAGATGAATGGATAAGATGTGGGATATATATATCTCTCACACACACACAATGGGATATCACTCGGTTATAAAAAGAGGGAAATCTTGCCACTTGCAGCAACATGGATGAATCTAGAGGGTGTAATTGTAAGTGAAATAAGTCAGACAGAGAGAGGCAAATGCTATATGATTTCACTCATATGTGGAATTTAAGAAACAAAACAAACAAAGAAAAAAGGAGATAAACAAAAAACCAGACTCTTAAATGCAGAGAACAAACTGGTGGTTGCCAGAGGGGAGGAGGTGGAGGGATGAGTGATATACATAAAGGGGATTAAGAGTACATTTACATTAAGAGTATATCATGATGAACACTAAGTAATGTATAGCATTATTGAATCATTATATTGCATACCTGAAACAGATATAACACTGTATATTAATTATACTTCAATTAAAAAAAAGAAAAAATTAAAGATGACAAATGTCAAGTGCCTAACATGGTGCCAAGTTCATAGTAGGAATTAAAAATATGGTAGCTACAATTAGAATTCTAAATATGGTAGGTAAAATTAACAGATGCAAATGAGGGGACCTAATTGCAACATTGAAATTTTCAGCACCTCTGGAAGTTCTGAGGCTTCATAAAACAACATCCTGATAGTCTTTGTTGACTTCATGCACTTCTAAGAAGCTTCTAAGAACAAATTTATTTTGTTAAAATACATCTTGTATAGACTATTTCTTCTGATGTGTAAAACCTCCCACCCCATATGCAGTTATTTGAAAGCAGAATCTAAAGGGAAGAAAATGAATGGCTATTTTTCCTGTGAAATTTGTACAGGAAAAAAATGTGTTTTCTTTGTTTTATTGTGAACTGATCTTTTATTAAGTCTATCACTTATGGTCCTAATATTGTGATTGCTACATAACATTCTATTCCAAAATATAAGCACGGAAGGGTGATTGCTTTTAATCCAAACACATGTTTTACTTTTTCAAAAAAAATAAACTGTTTACAAAGAATGATTTTTCCTGCCTCCACACCCTTCCAAGTCTCAAACTTTGCTTTCAGATTTTGAGCTTGTTATCAACAACTTGGTTCAAAGAGAATCTTTTCATTGTTCAGAATGACAACTGAAACAATTTGGAGGTTTTTATGATTAAAGTACATGCACCCTTCAGCAACAGTGCTTACCAAATTAGTCTGTTTTACTTCACAAAATGATTTCAAAGCCAGAGTTTTTGACTAACATTTTCTGAAATCATAGACCATGATTGTATGAAGTTCCAGATGTTTTCTGATTTTGCTATAACTGGGAAGAAGAGTAAACAAGAACACCTGAAAGACACTGGGCTTTGAATGAGAGGCTATGACTGTCAGCACAAAACTAGAACTTTAAGTCCTAACATGTTCAGATTTGTTCTTTAGATACAGAGTGTTTAAGTCCCCCTTTATCATGGATGTTACCAAAGCAGCAAGAGAAATATGTTATCTATGTGAGTACTCTGTCCATTCATTCAGCACTTATTTTTGAACACCTTCAAGGCCCTAGACACTGTTCTAAGATTAGATTTATACATTTTGTGGGTATAAAGACATTAATCAAAAATTTAAATATATTCATTCATTCATTTCACATTTATGGACAATTTATCTTATACCAAGCATGACACTTGCTTTTAAGGAGTTTATGGTGTAGCAGGGAGAGAAACCTAAGCAATTAATTAATTAAACAAATATTTAAGGAGCATCCATCATGGATGGGTCAGACAGGGAGGTGGGACTGGAGGATATCCTACTGCAGCATCTAGTCAGACAAGAGTCTTCCCTCACAAAGCCCTCATGTTCTAGGGAAGACACAGAGAATGAGCAAGTGAACAAATCAACACATAATATTTCCTATATATGGCAGAATGGGGTAATGTGATCTAGAGTAATCGAGGAGGGACTACTTTATATAAGTGATAAGCGACTCTTCTATAGGTTATATTAAGCAGAGACATGAGGAATGACAATGAGAATGCCACATGGGAGCTAGGAGAAGTTATAGAGGAATGAACAAGGACAATTTGGACTGTTTGAGGAGCATAAGGATTCCAGTGTTGTTGGAGAATGATGAGGTGTTGGGGGTTGGGCGTAGCGATCTGAGATGAGGCTGGAGAGGCAAGATGAGCCAGATCATACAGGCAACAGATGAAACAGGAACATATTAAAGGACTTAAAGTGGTTATTGATCTAATTTGATGACATTTTTAAAAAGATCACTCTGCCTCGAGTATGGCTTGGAAAGGAATGGAAGGTGCCAGGGTGGAAGAAGGGAAATAAGTTAGGAGAGTATTGTAATCAACAAGACCAGAAATGCTGTTGGCATGGATTGAGATGAGTGGTAGTAAAAGAGATGAAAAGAAGAGGGTAATTTAAGATATGTTTTAGAAGTAGAACTAATGGGGTTTGCTGATGGATGGAATGCAAATTGGTATATCCACTCAAGTGTTTATCGGTATTATGCTAAATGGCCCAAATGAAAGAGTGGCCAATCCTTCTCAGAGTGTGTGGCACACCAGGAAAAGGCTTGAAAGAAGAACACTTAAGCTAAGTCTATAAGATGAGTTTGTGATCACAGGCAGTCAGGGGATGTGCAGAGAAGGGTAATTTGGACAGATGCACTGGCATGAGTGAAGGCAGAAAAAGGACGGGAAGGTGGTGACTGAAAGTAGACATGGAAGGGCAGGGTCAGCCACTGCTGGTCACACTGAAGAGGTTAAGTGTCATCTGGCAGGTTATGGGGAGACTCACTACCTGGAAGAAGATGGCATAATGGTAATGTAGGGAAAGAGTAGTAAACATTTCTATCAGTAGAGAATCTTTTTTTTTTTTTTTTAAGATTTTATTTATTTATTTGAGAGAGAGAGAATGAGAGAGAGCACGAGAGTGGGGAGGGTCAGAGGGAGAAGCAGACTCCCTGCCAAGCAGGGAGCCCGATGTGGGACTCGATGCGGGACTCAATCCAGGGACTCCAGGATCATGACCTGAGCCGAAGGCAGTCGCTTAACCAACTGAGCCACCCAGGCGCCCCCAGTAGAGAATCTTTTAAACCTAGTGTTAAGCTCAGTTGTCAATGAGCTTTAAATCCTATTAGTTTAAATACTGTATTCTTAAATTTTTATAGTATGTAAATTTTAAGTTCTCTAAGTTGCTAATGTTCCCTAAGCAACCTGCTCTTTACCAATGAATAACATTTACTCTGGCAAGAAAATCAGCTTCATTATTTGTGGCAAGTAAATATAGTACAAGGACAGCATAGATCCTTTATATAAATTAAAATATCTTTCTTTTACAATTTACTCCCAAATTTCATTATACCAAGGCAGATGCTAATTGAACATTAACATTGATGAACTCAGAAGTTTTTTTGTATTTTCTTCTCCCTTGTGCTCATTAGGTGTGATTCTGATCATTGAAATAACCACAGTAGTCTGAAATCTTCAAATTTTGTAGCTAACTAATCTCTGATATCTTTAAGGCTTTTTTTTTTTAATAAGAGGTGTTTTTCCCATTTTTTAAATGTAAAAGGTAAACTTAAGTCTGTTATGTTGTATGAAAGTTTCTCAATGGAGAATTTTGAAAGCAATTGTAAGTGAAAATGGGATTATATCATAAATTGCCTTGAGACTATAATGAGGTAAAAGTGTTTTGTACCACAAAAGCTAGAATCATATTCATTTCAGCATGACCAGCATGTCAAGCACTTTCAAGGTAATGAATGCATTCCAGAAGATTGTTTGTATTTTTTCCACACTTTAAATAGCATGAAGATGGTTGAAACAATTTTCTGTGGCATCAAAGGCATCGTAATGGGCGTTGCCCTCACAATTCCGAGGCAGAATTTAGCTTTGGCGAAAAGTGGGTATTTTAATGAATACTAGCTTACATTTTTCTTGGCATTAGGTTTATATAGGGCCATATTTCTCCCCCTTTGGAAAAAGATACAAAAATGCAAAAAAATGACTATAATGGTTAACCAAAATGAATGTCCATTGCTGCTAGGTATTTTAAAGAACATCAGGTAGCATTTTGTGAAAGATTTAGTGACTTGTTACTATCATGTGGGTGTTGTTTAAGTGAGAGAAACAATTTTGAAAATGTCAGTAATTTTTTCTCAGGACTTTATTACATACAATAAGGTAAATTTCTGAAGAGTATTATATCTACAAAAGTTATGGAAGTAGTCAGAAATTTGAGTTGCTGGTATTCTGATCTGCTACATTTGGGCACAAAAAGAGCTACCATTCTTTTAAGTGGTAAATACTTGAGTTTCCCCAAATGATATCCTGGGCAGCCTTGTTGACTCCATAATCCCACCTGGGATTATTTTTATATGATATTTAGGCACTTTAAGGAAACAGGTTTAATGTCAACCCAAGTAAAGATTTGATAATAAATTTGAGACTTTAGGTTGTCTCTAATTTTAGTCTTTTGAAAAAATAGAAGAATATATTATTCATAATATATTATGTGTTGAGAGAGAACATCTCTCAACACATGCCATATGGGTATGAGGGACAAAATTCTTTCCAAGATTATGTATTTAATTGTACAAAAATCTTCTAACATTTTAGGGAATTCTTATGGACTTTTTTTGAAGTATCCTACTTCGTAGTCTTTATATTTTCAGCCCTATTGTATGCTGACATTTGGTATTACTTTTCAAGTTAAAGCTGTAATTTTTTTTCTTTTGAGAGAAAGAGAGAGCGCATGAGCAAGGCAGTGGGGTGGAGGGAGACAGAGGAAGAGGGTGAGAGAGAGAATCAAGTTGGCTTCACACTCAGCATGGAGCCCTATGTGGGGCTCAATCCTAAGACCCTGAGATCATGATCTGAGCTGAAATCAAGAGTCAGAGCTTAACCAACTGAGCCACCCAGGCGCCCCAGTTTAAGCTGTAATTTTAATTGTGGTTTTAATTGTTCATAATAATTTACTTGAGAAATTTTGTGAGCCCACGAAACATAGGAGAGAAAGTCCTAACATAGAACTAAGAATATGTGGCTTGCAAGTTTTATATTATCTGGCTCAAGGATCTAAATTAGATGGCAACAGGGAGAAGAAAAAACCCTATCAGGGCTGAACTAATGGTATTTTAGTCTATATAGAGCCCATATGAAGGATAGAAGTATAATTTGAAGCATAAGCATTCACATTTTATCAGCGTTGTAATGAGATACATGGTGTAGCATTATTATGATGTAATATTATCTTCAGGTAGGATAAACAAACAAGCAAATCAAATAAGCAGATGCTTTTGAGACAACTTCCATGTGTGTAGACTGTCTTCGGTGCAATTGGAGAAGGAATTACCATTAAGATGCAGTTTCCTCTCTCAAGGAGCTTCTAAGGTACTAGGCTCATATTTTCTTATATGAACTAAAGATAATACAGGTGGATATGGTAAGTGACATCAGGGTAAAAAAGTACAAAGAGGTTTTAGAGGTGAAAAGCATCACACTGATTGAGGGGAGCTAGCTGAGGTAGCATTTTAAATGGGATTTGAAAGATTGAAAAGATTTTGATTATATCAGGAAGAATACATTTCAGATGGATAAGCAAAAGTGGAACTGTCCAGGGCATAGTACAAAAGAATGAGTGGGTGGATTTGGCTGAGACAGGTTCTGTAGAGGGTAGCATGAGGCTGGAGCAGAGGGCTGGGTTTCCTGTGGAAGGCTTTGACTAGAAGACAGGTGGATCCTTAATTCTCTAATCAGTAGGGACATTAATGAATTTTGAGGGTACTGACATGATCAGAGTTTTCTTAGACAGATTAAAATCTCCAATAGTATTCAGGAAAAACAATTTGCTCAAGGAAAACGCTGGAGTCAATAAGACAACGTAGGAGGTTTCTGCAATAATCTTGGTGAGTAGCAAGCATCAGATGGCATCAGGAAGATGGGAAACTGGATATTGATCCAAGGAGTCCTAAGAATTTGACCATGGGAAGTTGGGATTCACAAATGCTGTAAGCTCTTTTCCTTTTATGTCCAGAATTTGTCTTTTACTTTAAGAAACATACTCTATAAAAATTTCATGCCCAAGTTGAAATAAATTCCTTGTAAAACAAGCTGAATTCTCCAGTTTATGCATAAAACTTAAAAAGGAAAATAGTGAAAAGATGCTCTCACTTATCAATTTAATCTGTTCCTTGGTGGGTAGTCAGCAAAAAAACAATAAACCAGTAATGTGGATAATTAATCAAATCAATGCATTTATGTACTATTATACCTATTGGTTTAAATGTAAATTATTTTAAAAAATTTGATAGTGTTCTTTTTTTTAAAGATTTTATTTATTTATTTGAGAGAAAGAGAGAAAGAGCTCACAAGCAGGGGGGAGGGTAGAGGGAGAAGCAGACTCCCTGCTCAGCAGGGAGCCCAACATGGGACTTGATCCCAGGACCCAGGAATCATGAAGGCAGACGTTTAACTGACTGAGCCACCCAGGCGCCCAACAAATTTGACTGTTTTCTTAATAATTTTTCAATAATTACAGTTTTTTTCCTTATCAAGAAAATTTCGACCCATATGCTATCAATAAAGATTTCAAGGATAGATGGGGATGAATAGCATATTTCAGTCTGTATTGAACACTTGAAAAATTATTAAGAAGAGTAAATAAAATAAAGCCTTGTCTTTTTATTATAGACGCTTTCCTAATAAAGAAAAAAATCATTGACAAGGAAGTTCAGTTTTCTTTAACCTTTTTGAATCAGTAAGATGTAAATGCCATCCATATTAAATCCAAGGTACACATTGTATTGCCCTGTAATTTCTCTGTGAACTCTGTTTATATCTTTTGGCTCATATATAATATGTATATATTAATATTTGCTGTCTAAAATGGCAAGCCTTGATTGTTAGCAAAATAATATCATTTCTCAAATTACACCTTGACATTTACTCTAAAGCACTTGACCCTGGTCAATCTATTTCATAATAAAATCATAGTCAAGGTAGCACAAATAGTTGTAAAGTTTTTGAAAATGCATTGAAATAAAAAGATAAGAATTTGTTTTTCCAACAATTCTCAGATTTCAGATAGACAATAAACTGTGTGTAAATCAGAATGATATATATTTTTTAATTTGCTGAAAGCATAGTAAACACTTGAATGAATATGTAGAATGTAACTATAAAGGTCGATCATTCAGTGGGGAGTCCACTTCTCTCTTTCTCTCTGCCCCTCCCCCTCCCTGCTCGTGTGTGTGCGCACGCATGTGCGCGCCCTCTCCCTCACTCTCAAATAAATAAATAAAATTTAAAAAATGATATTAGCTATGTGGCATATTTTCCTTTGCACCAGTTTGCTCTCACTTTAATTTTGGAAATCGCTTCAGTGCAGGGGCATATTAGCAAGATGTTAGCCCATGGGACCTGTGTTGTAGCCTTCCTCCTCTGCCCCTGTGTGAATTAGGGGCGGAGTTTCCCTTTAGCACTAGAACGAGTTTCATAGTATACACAATACCTCTGAAACCAAGGCTTCTTGTACCACCTGAGTTTCACTCACCTTTCTACATCTACAGTATCTGCTGCTGCCTTTCTTAGCTCATTTCCCTGAGATTACTACCTTATGTACTCAGTGACAGTTAAAGGTCATCCGTGTTTATCTGGACTCTCATTCTTCTATTCTTGACAAGCTCCGTCCGTTTGCTCACTTGTCCTGGATGTGGCTGAGGAACGATGTGGACTGAATTGCCATTTCCACATTGTCTGTTTTTACTAAACCAATAGAAATAATAAGAAATTTCCTAGACTCCAAGATATTATTGATTATAAAATATATCTTCAATGTAGGAACTTTATGTTAAATATATGCAACAATGTTATTATGAATATACATTTATTCATTCTCAAAAAGCCTCTTTGCTAGTGCCATAGTTAATGCCTTCTTTCATAATCCATGCCAGATTCATTATCTCTGAGGATTACTAAATTATTTGGGAGGTATGAAAGTATATTCTTAGCTTAATATAGGAATCATTAATTTGTGGCAGACTACTACTTTAAGACATCTTAAAATATGTAAGCTTCTTCTGCAACGATCCTTTCCTCAATTCAGAGTGGAGACATGAAGTTTTCCTTTGATGGGGGTCATCTGGAATCTAAATCTGCCAGATTGTTGACATCTGAGATTAAATATGGGTAATGGATAGAGAAGCTTTCAAATAATATTAAAATGAAGCAATCAGAGATGCCTGGGTGGCTCAGTCAGTTAAGCATCTGCCTTCAGCTCAGGTCATGATCTCAGGGTCCTGGGATCGAGTCATGCATCGGGCTCCCTGCTCAGCAGCGAATCTGCTTCTCCCTCTGCCTCTGTGATCCCTCTCCCTCTGTGATAGCTTTTGCTCTCTCTCAAATAAATAAATAAAAACCTTTAAAAAATAAAATAAAATGAGGCAATCTGATAGGTTGGCTTGATCCCCTCTATAGTGTGGTCAACCACTCCAATTTGCCTAGGACCAGGTTTTCAGTGCTAAAAATTGGGAAAGTCCCAGACAAATGGGACACTTGGTCATCCAACCTATCCCTATACTGCTTTTTGCCTTTAGACAGAGGCTGAGGGGTCAGGGAAGTGTAAAAAAGCTAAGGTGAAGACAATGAGGGTTTGTGCTACCAAAAGTAATTCAGGCGAAGAGAAGAACAGGTAGAAATACAACTGGATTTTCGCTTGATTTTTTTTTTTTTTTCAGGGGAATTGGAGAGTATAGATGTGTATGACACTCTGTTTTACCTAGATTTCTAATATATGGAAGCCCAGCAGTTGAGCATCACCCCATGAGGGCTTGGGGAGATACCAAGAGTGACCCAATGGGAGGGCAGTGGAAGAGAAAGAAAGCAAGCACCCTGCCTTGCATAAAGATTAGAAATGTTTGAATGTTTCGTTCCTATAGGCTGACATGGTAGAACAGAAAGTATCATAGGAGTGTATTAGTCATGATTCTCCAGAGAGACAGAACCAATAGGGAAATTACACACATGGAGAGATTTATTTTATTAAATTTATTTTTTTTAAGATATTATTTATTTATTTGAGAGTGAGAGAGAGAGAACAGAGTGAGAGCACGAGTAGGCGGGGAGGGGCAGAGGGAGAGGGTGTAGCAGACTCTCCGCTGAACAGGAAGCTCATGTGGGGCTCGATCCCAGGACCGTGGGATCATGACCTGGGCAGAAGGCAGACGCTAACCAGCTGAGCCACCCAGGCACCCCATGGAGAGATTTATTTTAAGGAATTGGCGCATGTGGTTATAGGGCTGACAATTCTAAAATCTGTACTGCAGGCCAGTAAGGCTTGAAATTCAGGTAAGGGTTGATGTTGTAAGCTTAGCTCAAAACTTGCAGGCTCAAAACCCAGGCAAGGTATCTATGTTGCAGTCTTGAGGCAGAATTGCTGCTTCTTCTGGAAGCCTCAGTCTTTGCTTTTAGGCCCTTCTACAGATTGGATGAGGCCCACCCACATTATCAAAGGTAACCTGCTTGACTCAGAGTCTGATTTAAATGTTAATCCCATCTAAAAAATACTTTCACAGCAACATCTAGACTGGCATTTGACTAAACAACTGTGCACTGTAGCCCTAGTCAAGTTGAGACATAAAAATAATCATCACAAGGAGCAAATTCACTGACTCAGTGAAGGGAAAAGCTATGGACTCTCAGCTAGGTTCTCCCTGATGCAGAACGCACCTGGGCCTCAGGAAATTACTCATACCAAGAAGCAGTACAGAGGCCTAAGGGACACCCACACAGTCCCCAGTGTACCACCTGATAGAGCCAGCATTAGCTATCACTCCCACTTGAGAAAACAGATGGCAAAAGTTTCAGGAGCTAGACCTGTAGTAGACTTGAGCAAGCAAAACGACAATAACCTGTGCTCTCCTTACAATGAATGCGGGCTCAATTTTTGAAGAGGTCCTTCCTCATCCCTCTGCTTGAGAATGAGCAGCAGGGCCAGGAATGGAGGAGGGAGAGAAAGATTATAAGGAGGTTGAGATAATAACCCTCAGCCAGCTTTTCAAACCATTGGCTGGATGTGAATTTACCTGAAAGCATCTAGGTATTATTGATTATTTAATTTAACATTTTTGCTACCAGCAAAACTGGGGTCTTGAGAGTTAATTTCAGATATAGAGACTTTTAAAAGAAAAACAACAAATCTCTATCTTTATATTTCTGGGTTTCTCTGATTTTCAGTCATCATAACTGAAATAATCACACTTGTTACACTGAAGACTTATTGTTGGAAGTTAAACAGTTTATCTTGAAATTCATCCAGAAGTCTTACCAACCTCTTCTAACTTTGGAAAGTATTCTGCCAATTGCTTTTCAAACCTGGATGCATATCAGAATCACCAGGGGGTATTTTTTTAAAACTTCAAATGCTCAGTCACCTCCCACACTCTTCCACAAATCTGATTTAATTGGTCAAAGGCAGAATCTGGAGCATTGGTACTTAAAAAAAAAAAAAAAAAGCCAAGTGATTCTAATACACAGGAAAGCTGAAGACCGCTGATAAGAATATGGTGATTTCTATGCCTTTCATTGTGTTGGCTAGTAAGTGGCAGGCATCTTGTCATTTCAGTTGAAGGCTGAAGATCTATTATACTACAGTTAGGGGATCTGAATTTAAATTAAAATTCAACTGTGTGAGGTACCACTAATACAAGTAACTCAAATGTGGTATAAATTGAATGAACAGAAAACTTTTTATTAAAGATTTTATTTACTTATTTGAGAGAAAGAGCAAGCACAAGAGGGGGGAGGGTCAGAGGGAGAAGCAGACTCCCCGCTGAGCAGGGAGCCCAGGGATCACCACCTGAGCCAAAGGCAGATGCTCAACCGACTAAACCACCCAGGAGGCCCTGAAAAGATAACTTTTAATGTTCTCATTTAAAAATCATATCTCAAACTGTATTGACACATTTGTAGAATGCTTTATCTTCTGACTTATAAATTTGTAATATTTATATTATAGGTATTATCTCTAAAATATACGCAAAAGAAGAAAAATTTCATAATGTGTTAAGATACTTCAAAATCCAGCTGTAAACTCAGAACTCACTCCTAACTTCTTGTTTCTTTCCTGCCTTTTCTCCTTCCTTTTCTTTTCAATACTGAGATTATAAATGGTCCATTATATTAAAACTGCTATTCATACAAATATTTTAGGTTATAGAACTCTTCAGAAATAAATCATGAATTGGGGGATTTCTTAACTTAAATCTATTTTGAATGTTTTCTATTACAATACTCATATTAAATGTAGAAATAAAAGTCAGTCCTAGAGTGTATTTTCTAGGTATGGCTGGGCCAAGCAGCCTGATACAGGAAGAGTGAAAAATACATCATCTTCAAGACAGGAGCCAATTCTTGATCTGAGTCACTTTTGATGTGGCTGGCAGTATATGAAGTGTTCATATTTTATTTTTAAGTATTTACCTCTGACCTCTGAGGATTTGATAGGATCAGAAACAGAAATACAGATGTCTCAGATGAAAGTCATTTTGGAAAGATATTCTGCCTAGCTCTTCAGATTCAAGATGTTTGGACTTTATATAAGCTAAAGAGGAGCATTTTAATGGAATCAATTCAAGCCTAAATGTCATGGCATAGATGTCTCATCCAACTGAAAAACGAGTGTATCTATTTTTTTAATTTGAAGTGCAATATACAAAAAGAAAATGCAGAAATTATGGGGGTACACTTTGGTGAATTATCAGAAAATGAAAATTTATGCATTATTAGCACAGAGATTAAGAAATAAAACATATCTGTATCCCATTGTACCCCCTCCTAGTGCTATCCCCCAAGGATAACCACTGTTCTAACTTCTAACACTATAGATTAGTTTTTCTTGTTTTTTTGAATGCTTCGTTAAAGGAGTTGTACATAATGTATTCTTTTGTGCTTGGCTTTTTAAATTAGTGTCAATGTTTTAATATTAATTCTTTGCTTTTAAATGTATACCGTGTAGGGTAGTATAGTGAACATAAATGTTTAAATTGGGCAAGCTGGAACGCAGATCTGGAGTCTGCCATTTGCTAACTGTATTAGCCTGCAGAAAGGTACTTAACCTGTTCGAGCCTCAGTTTCTTCACCTGTAAAATGGAAATGGTAATGCTCTCTTAAATGACTGCTGAGAGGATTAAATGAGATACTATGTGTAAAGTACCTGGAAAATCGTAGAAGCTTAATAATTGCTAGTCTCCTCACCCCGCATTCCTTCACCCTCCCACCTTTTCTCTTTAAATGTAGTGGTGGGAAAAAAAGTTATTATTCCACTTGCAAGCTCAAAAGATTTTGTCATGGGAGATCCATGTGTTGTTTAAAAGAGCACAAAAATCTTTGCTGGAGTTTTTAAGGAACCATCGTATTTTTTTTCTCTTTCTTTAAATTCTGGCAAATTAAGTATGTTGCTGTTCTATGATGTAATGTTGGAAAGACTTCATGTTTTAGTAAATGCCAAAGGAAATGTCAAGTGACCTTATGAGCTGTGCTAACTGTAGGAAGTTATGAAGTAAGGAGACTGAATGTAAAGTTCTACCTCCCAGAGGTGATTTCGTTCCTCTCTCCTTCTCAACTGCCTAATGAGGGATTATCAGACATTATTTTAGTCTTAAATTTAGTGGAATAAGTGTTTCTCTCTGAGACATCAGTGTATTCAAAATAGGGTATAATGTGAATAGCTATATTTATTATCATATTCATATTAAAAATTAATGCTTGAAAATGATCAAATGAGATAAACTTATCTAATTCAAAATATCAATGAATTTATATATGTTCTGAAAATTATTTCCTTTTTTAAAAACACTGAGTTTAATTTTCAAAAAGCCTAAAAGTTACTTTTTATAGAAATGAAAATGATAAATATAATGTAACTTAATTGCTAATAATATTATCTAGGGCGCCTGGGTGGCTCAGTTGTTAAGCGTCTGCCTTCGGCTCAGGTCATGATCCCAGGGTCCTGGGATCGAGTCCCACATCGGGCTCCCTGCTCCGCGGGAAGCCTGCTTCTCCCTCTCCCACTCCCCCGGCTTGTGTTCCCTCTCTCGCTCTCTCTCTCTCTGTCAAATAAATAAATTAAAAAAATTAAAAAAATAATAATATTATCTAATTATCCCCTTACTAGGAGGGCATCTTAGTATTTTTGCTGTTTTAATTTAAGTATAATTAGAGGTAGCTTTGTTTTCTCACAAAGTAGGAAGTATATCACTTGGTGTTCTTCCTTACTTATTATTATTGTGAGCCTCAAAAGATTATGTTAGGGCGCCTGGGTGGCTCAGTTGGTTAAACGACTGCTTTCAGCTCAGGTCATGATCCTGGAGTCCCAGGATCAAGTCCTGCATCGGGCTTCCTGCTCGGCAGGGAGTCTGCTTCTCCCTCTGACCCTCCCCCCTCTCATGCTCTCTCTCTCTCATTCTCTCTCTCAAATAAATAAAATCTTAAAAAAAAAAAAAAAGATTATGTTAAAGCTCTTTCCTAAACAATATAAGATGAAAATATTTAGAAATATTTAGATTTTTCTTTATATGTAGGCACGATTTACTAGTATTTTAGGTAAAGCATGAATATCTGCCTATGCCAAACAATATCCCCAAATTTTATCCTTTATTCATAAAATGTTAGTATGGTGTAAGTCTTTTCAACGACTTGTTCTATCTGCCCAGGCCAACTATCCATATCTCTCACCTAAACCACTGGCTTAGAAAATTGTTAAAAGTTAAAAAATCAGACAGGGACTGTGCAGAAGCCTGATGGCTCAGCTGAGCAGTAGACTGTAGCTGTTTCTCTTCTCTATCACCAAAACAACTAGTCATTTCATTGAAAAAGATCAGTCTCGGAGGAACGTATGTTATTCTTCTCACACATAGATGGCGCTACTGACTCACCATCAGAGAGACCTTCACTCAGTTTCACTATTGGCTTTGGATAAACGTCAATCCATCTATGTCTGGTCCCCAGATAGTTTCTATTTCTGGAGAGTTAACTGGGGTTAGGGGTGGTTATTATTATTAGTGGTTATTAGCTGTTATTATTATGTGTAACCAACCGTGTTAGTATTTAGAAACAGCAATATATTGGTTGACTGAACTTTTCATGTTTCAACTGATTAATTGGTTGATATTGTGAATGAAAGTGAAGGAGCCTGATTTGGACCCTTTTGCTTTAGTGAATTGTTTATGAGATGCTGAGTACTGCATCTTCTTTGCATCTGTTTTGTCATTTGAATGGGAGGGAAGGAACCAACATTTGTCCATCATCTGGTACATACCAGTCACTGGGACTACTTATAAATATCTTATTTAATCCCCTCATCCCTGTGGGGAATGGCTTGTTATCTCTATTATCCTGATTCCACACATAAAGATGAAGGTCAGGGATACTGTATGGCCTGAGATCTCCCAACAGATAAGTAACCAAGCCTAGTTATATGACTTAAGATCTGACCTCAAATGTTCTTTCTATTTAAACCTATTCTGGGAATAATACTACTAATCTTATAAAATAAGCTTAAAACAAACCTTGTACTAACATTGGCTTATTGCTGCCACGGGGAAAGGTAAATAATAGCCCTGTGGAAGGATAAAATATATCAGAAGCTCTTCTAAAAGCCTTCACTGAATTGAGTCATCAGATTAACCAATGTTTTCTTTTCTTCCTTATGGAATATACTTGCTGACTTGTGTGAGTGAAGATTTAGAAATATATAAAATATACCCCCCCAGTTGCTTTATATTATCTAGTGCAAACTTACCAGCTAAAAATGTGATTTTTAAAATTTATGAACAGACATGCACAGTTTTATTAAGGATTCCAAGAAGTTGGACATTTCTAAGTTCATGAGAATTATACATACACACATGAAGATATGTAATACATACATATAAATTTCATTTTTGGGTTGAGAGAAAGCAGTATATCAAAATTGGCTACTTTTAATGATTTGATATTTTACTTTATAATTTATGATGACTGCTTCTAAAAATTATCAAGACCATTGTCTTTAGAGACAGAGGGGATAAAAGATTTGCTACCCATTAGTTTGAAATTAGAAAATATCTAGAAATGCCTAACTAGGTTCTCTTTCATATACCCTGTCTAACATAATTATATCAGATATACTTATTTCTCATTTCTAAGACCAGGTTAGTGGGATTTCATAAAACATAATGCTTCTTCTTCTATTTTTTTTTTCTGAATAAGAAAGGTGTATTTTGATTGTATTCTGTAATTTGATTATATTGTTCCTAAGTCTCTATCATTTGGTTAAATTATAAGTTCTTCTCAATTCTTTGCATTTAAGCTACTTGTCATAACCATTTAATAAAGAAATCCCAGGACAGAATCTATGGCGATCCTTAGGGAAGGATGCCTGACAAAAATCATCAACAGCCAGTGATTCTAGGCATGGAGATATGAAGACTTTGGGGCTAAGGAAAATTTAAAAGTGAGATATCCTTTAAGAGGTAAACAACAGACAGGGAATGATCACCAAGAGTCAAAAGTTCAAAGTGACTCAAAGAGCTCTGATGTTCATTTAAGCAGATATACAGCTGGCTTTTGGTAAATGGCTCTAGACAAGACCTTGTGATCTTGACAACTAGAAATGTAAAGATAGATAAAATGTAAGGCCTCAGGCAGGGAGATAGGGTGATGCAGGAATGGAATGCCCAACTAACTGGGGTAACCAGATCTTAGGGAACTTGATAATTGGGTAGAATATTGACAAAGAAACTCAGAACTTAGATAATAGAGCAGGGTTTTCTTGTTTGTTTGTTTGTTTTTAACCTGGGAAAGAAAAGTTCCACATACAATCTCTTATATTATCTTTCTTTGCTGGAGATACACTTCTACTTATACACTGGCTCTTATTAATTTTACTTTTGCAAGCACTTTTCATCTATATTTATTTTTCTCCTTCTTCTACTTTAGTTTCTTCCTCTTTCTTGGAATATTCTTAACAACATTCCAAGATTCAAATATATCCAAAATCTTTCTGTATAATCAAAAGAGCTCAAAATTTTCTTCATCACAAGTCTGCTTCCGGATTCTACCACATTTCAATATTTTCCTTAGTAGCATAAGCAAACAACAGAAACAACAAAAAATCCAACTTCTCAAGAGTCCTTTACATTTCCAGTCTTCATTTTTCAACTTCTCATTCACTCCCCAGTGGTCTGGTTTCCATCTCCATGCCTCTCTAAAATTGTTATTTCATGGATACCAATGATTCCCATGTTATCATATCTAAAGGATACTTTTCTGTCTTCATTTTCTTGTACTCAGCAGTATTCAACACAGATGACCACTCATTCTGTATTGAAACAATTTTTTTCTTGGCTTCCAGCACACCATATTCCCTTGGTTATCCATACAAGGAATAATTTGACTTTGGAATAGCAAAAGAGATTTCTGGATATTAATGTCATTCTGGAATCTCTGGGAATTGACTGGATTCTATGGGACCTGTGACCCTTGCCTTTGAACAATTTTATAACTGGGAATTATAGATAACTGAAAACAATGGAAATAATTCTTGTCTATAGACATGAAAATAAGTTCTGCCTGGTAGGAGAAACACCCTCCTCCTCCCCCCTGAAAAAACCAGTTTGGGGTCCATTTGTAAATTTATTTCATCATTCCTTTACTTTATATAAACTTGTGGTCCTTTAGCTTCTCCTTCGAATTGGTCATGACATCTTTCTGGATTCCTTCAATTAATGAGTTAAGTAAGTTTTAACACATATTCATTTTATATGAGAGTTAGGGATTTCACTTTTTTAAAATTATTGAAGTATGATTGACATAAAATGTTATAATAGTTTCGTGTGTACAACATTTGATTCAACAATTCTATACATTACTCAGTGCTCACCATGGTAAGTATAGTCACCATCTGTCACCATACAACATTATTACAATATTGTTGACTATATTCCCCATGCTGTATTCTTCAACTCTGTGTCTTATTTATTTTATAACTGGAAGTTTGTACCTCTTAATTCCCTTTATCTATTTTGCGCATCCCAGCACCCACCTCCTCTCTGACAGCTACCAGTTTGTTCTCCATATTTAAGAGTCTGTAACATCAATTCTCCTTAACCTGACCTTAGTCAGTCTTCTTAATCAATCTGACCACTTTGTGATGTTCTCATTGTATGGCTTCTACTTCTGCTACTGACAGTTACCTTCTGCCAGATTTTTTCTATAAGTGATATCAGTCAGGTAATCTCAGTTTTCAGTGATATCTTTCTGCTCATTATTCCCAGAATTTATCTATAGCCCTAACCTCTCATCTGAGCTCCTGAATCATACGTCCAGTTCATAATAGGAAAGCAAGATCTTATTGATATCTCACATTTTACAAGAAAAAAATGGAATTCTTGAATTCTGCTGTCTCTCTATCAATAAAGCAACAACAATAATGAGTAATCAATCAAAGATAACCTGTTCTCTCCCAGGCTTCCCCATTTCAATGAATGTTAATACCATCTGGCCAGTTGCTCAAGGAAAAAACTCAAAACTCTTATCTCCTTTTACCCATCTGTCTTCTATCTTAAAGTATCTCAAATTTGTTACTTGTCTCAGTTTTCACTCTCAACACCACATCATCTCCTGTCTGGACCATAGTGATGGCTATCTAGTTTGTGTTGCTCACTGTTCCTATTCTTGCTCGTCTATATTCTATTTGCTACCCGAGCAACCACACTGATCTTTTTATTTTATATTTTATTTTATTTTAATGTATCTATCCATCTATCATCTATCTATCTATCTATCTATCTATCTATCTATCTATCTATCATCTATCTATCTATCATCTATCTATCTATCTGAGAGAGGGAGAGAGACAGAGTGCAAGTGGGGAGGGGAAGAGGGAGAGAGAGAGAGAGAGCCTGACATGGGGCTGTACCTCATGACCCTGAGATCATGACCTGAGCTTTCAAAACTCAGAGTCAGATGCTTAACTGACTGAGCTACCAAGGCACCCCAGACTGGTCTTTTTATTTATTTATTTATTTTTTTTATTTTTCAGACTGGTCTTTTTAAACATAGATCAGATTACTACACTTTAATACCTAAGACCTTTGATACCTCCCAGTTTCATTTGGAATAAAATTCAAATTCCTTATATGAGGAATCCTACCTTGATCTCTCTGCTATAGAAGATAAAATTAGCTTATAAAGTAATTTTTGTCATTATTATATTCCCATGATGGGTATCATAGTAGGTGCTAGGTAAATTTTTTAATAAATTAATGAATTAAGTAGTAGGTGATAGGTAAATATTTTTAATAAATTAATGAATTAAGTAATATACTTCTTACATAAAGGACTTACATATTCCTTTGTCTATTTCCCCAAATCATCTCTTATTAATCTCTACCTTGTTTACTATGCTCCAGCTATAGAGAACTAGTTCTTTTTTTTGAATAATCACAAATGTTCCTGTTTTTAGAACTTTACCCTTACTGTTTCTTGTATCTAGAGTGTATTCTTTCTGGCTTTTCATAATTTGACTCTTCCCTGTTTGAATCTGAAAAAAGCATCTTCAGATTTCAAATCACTTTCCTCAAAGAGGGCTCTCCTTACCCTACCTAAAGTAGCCTCAGCTCTTCTTTTCCATAGTAGTCTCAGTCTTTTCCCTTCACATTTACCACAAACCACAATATCTTTTTTGAATTTTTAAATTTAATTTTATTTGGTTATGCCCAATTCTGCCTTCTCTCCTTCCCTCTCCCTCCACAGAATACAGAAATCTTGCCTGCCCTTTGCCTCCCCCTAGTCTCAGAATCCAGGTTATACCCTGGATCATAATGCAGACCTAAAATTCTTTTTAAAAATGAATATGTGAAGTGTTAAGCTTATACTTTTAGTGTAATAATTTGTCAATATCTACCTTGATCTCCCTGTTATAGAAGATGAAAAGTAACTTGTAATTTTTTACTCATTATTATATCCCCATGACTGATACCATGGCTGGTCCCATAGTAGGTGTTCATTAAATATTTTTAAAATGAATGAATGAATGAATGAATGAATGAATGAAGTAGTATAATCCCAAAGCCAGAACAGATTCCTTGCTGCTACTTTACTACCATAGGCCAGTTTATAGTTCTAGTCTATGAGGCCAAATTGTTGCCCAAATCTGGGCAGGACCGAATCCGGAGATGAGGGATGATTAGACGTGGGCCCCTTGGTTAGAGGAGTAGGCAGGAAACAGACAGACCATTGTACTACTTCTAGCCCATTGGTCATTTTTTTTTTAATGGCTCATTTTTGACTCAAATGGGATCTCAAATTCTTTTCATCTATGAAGTTAGAGTTCTTTTATATTCTTCTCAATTAATAAATAGACTTATATGGTTTACATTCTATTTATACAACTAGATTTAATAATGGTATACATTCTATTTTATACAACTTTCTCTCCAACCAGATTTAATAATGGTATACATTCTATTTTATACAACTTTCTCTCCAACCAGAAACTTTCCTGATTAGAGGAATAATTTTGTTGGCTATCGGATGACCACATTCATAAGTTTTATTTGAGTTTATTTTAGTAGTTACAAGAGTTGAATTACACTGCCTAAATCATGATAATTTTTTCTTAACTCCAAACACTGAAAAACATCCAGTTAAAAATTCAATACAATCTTAACATTTCTGGGAAAGCTTAAGAGAAACTACATTAAAGGTAACAGAGATTTCAGATGTATTTTAAATATTTTTCTGGAAGTTATGTATAAAAATATAAATTATTTGTAGGAAAACCAGACAAGGCTAATTTTTTATTGCATTCATGTTTCTTAAAAAACACAAAAACTGAAATACCTGAAACAAACTCCAAATGGAGGAGGAATGGAAGGATATAGCACATGATTTCTTTTGTTTAAAACAGAAATCTTGAATGGGGAGCCTTTTTAGGCAAGTAGAAAATTATTTTTAATTATTTTTAATGAAACCAATACAGCATAGACTTACACAAATCTATTATATAAATGATGTCTTATCTTGCTTGATTCTGATTGTTATATTTTAGAATCTGGCTGGGTAGGAAAATTTGAATTTGGATAATTTTTAAATATAAATATTGATATTTTTAAAAAGAGCCTGTTTTACTTTAGAGCAAAAGAAAATTCTGTGTTGTTGGTGATGGTTCATTAATGTAAGAGTAGAAGAATTAATATAAATTCAGAGAAGACCTAATTCCTTAAACCTATCCATAATTTAGGAATAATTCCTTGGTAGAAATTAACAATATATAAACATATAAAGTAAAAGGATACAAATTAAGTAAGAATTTAATAAATTCAGGGGCGCCTGGGTGGCTCAGTTGGTTAAGCGACTGCCTTTGGCTCGGGTCATGATCCTGGAGTCCCGGGATCGAGTCCCGCATCGGGCTCCCTGCTCGGCGGGGAGTCTGCTTCTCCCTCTGACCCTCCTCCCTCTCATGCTCTCGGTCTCTCATTCTCTCTGTCTCAAATAAATAAATAAATAAAATCTTTAAAAAAAAAAGAATTTAATAAATTCAATGACTATCAGGTCCAACTAAGATAACTTCTAGGGGTAATTTGGGATAATGGAAAGGATCTTAGACCAAGAATGAGAATTCTGTATTCTAATTTTAGGACTCACCTTAACTTATTTTATTTTAGGACAGGTAAATTTATTCACGTGAACTAGAAATCTTCCTCTACAAAATAAGGGGATAAGTCATCTTAACTTTCTATGTTTATACTTAAAATTCAGTCCGTTATTGAAAAATAGGATATGAGTCATGATCAAGCCTTAATATATCCACTACTGTACTTCAAGTTTATATTCATATTGAGAAAAAAAAATCAAAGAAGCTAGTCCAAGGGTCTTTTTGTACATCATACTTCTTGAGAATTATCTAAATGATTACTTTTGCTTTTTTCCCCACTTTTGATTTCCTCATCCAAGTGGGTCTTATGGCTATGATCAGTTCTTGGATTCCATATTCTTAAGGATAATAAGGTCAAAGGAAAGAATAGTCTTGATTCTAGAAATTTTTTTCCACTTACTGTCCTTGAAATTTTTTGTTTAATATACTGCTTCATCCACTCTGCTACTTACCTGGATTTATTTATAAAATTTTTAAATTAATTATGTTTTTTCTTGCTTATAAACTCTTTAAAGAATATTGGAACATATGTGTCTATGAATATAGAAAATATAACTAAATACAGCAAATAGTTATTGGACATTTAGAAAAAAATTATAACCTCATGCTAATATCATTCTTTTTTGGACAAAAAAAGTAATATAGCTGATTCAATAATCTTGTGAAGCATATAAGAAATGTCTTCTATTGCCTGCACACAGATGAAAATAAAATAACAAAATGTAAATAAATTACCTAAGATACTTAAATGAGTCAATGGAAAACAAGGAAATTAACTTCATAGGTGGAATTAATATAAAAACACTAAGACAGTGTATTAGATTACAGCTTAGCTTGTTTTAAATCATTGGAAGCTTGAACTCATTATGCATCACACAGTATATAAAGTGATTCATATAAATAGATCAAGAAAACATATGTCCTATTATTTAAATTAATCCAAACCATTAAGGTTGGTTAATAATGAATGTTGGAAAGGAGAAGGATAAATATTATGGTTTAGAGCAGACACAATTTAATGTTAAGTTTTTCTGTGGAGGAGAATGAACCTGAAACATCATGATCCAGTGTGCCTATAGTAAATTTATAATTTTAACAAAGGCATATAGTTTTCTCTGAATTTCTTTTGGAGAAACCATGTTCACTACACTGGGAATTTTTTTTTTTCTAATTTCATGCTCTATGAATGACAACTTTTATGGATTGAATGTTTGGGTTTCTTCAAAATTTATATTTTGAAAAATCTTAATCCCCAGTGTGATGGTATTTATTAGGTGGTGGGGCCTTTGGGAGGTAATTAGGTCATGTTGGTGGAACCCTCATGAAGGGAATTAGTGCCCTATAAGAAGAGACAAGAGAGAGAGGTTTCTCTCTCCCTCCTTCTCTCTCTCTCTTTCTTTCTGCCATGTGAGAAGCCAGTCATCTGCAAACCAGGAAGTGTATTCTTACCAGACACTTGATCTAGCACCTTGATCTTGGACTTCCCAGCTTTCAGAACTGTGACAAATAAATGTTCGTTGGGGCGCCTGGGTGGCTCAGTCAGTTAAGCATCCCACAGTTGGTTTTGTCTCAGGTCATGATCTCAGGGTTGTGAGACTGAGGCCTGCATGGGGCTCTGCACTCAGCAGGGAGTCTACTTGAGATTCTGTTCCTCTCCCTTGGCCCATGTGCATGTGCTCTGTCTCTCTCTCTCAAATAAATAAATAAATAAAATCTTAAAAAATATATAAATGTTTATTGTTTAAGACCCCCAGTCTTTGGTATTCTTGTATAGCAACCTGAACTGATTAGGACAACAACTTATTAAAGTTATTTCATAATTACAGAATTTGCCAACAGCACCTCCCTGTGCCAAAATCTATTATCTATGCTCAGTTACTAAGTTTTAGAAATGGAGCCTCTTATTCAATCCTGAAACTACTTAAACTGTTGTAGTCTTGAAATAGCTTGGTACTCTTGATCTTTGGTCATGAATTCATTTTGACATAATCTGCAGTTTTTCCCAACTGATATATTCATGCCAGTTCCTATATCAACTACTTTATGGACGTTATTTTGCCATAATGACTTTTATCACCTCACAATAAATGGATTTGCCATATTGTGTTGGTTAGGCCAAGTAGACCAAGATACAGTAGAGACCTCAGACCAACAGGAGCCAATGAACCCACAGTATAAGGAGATCTCAATAACCGGGTAGCCACAAAACTGTAAAAAAATGATTGTTTTGTGGAAATAGTCTAGTTGAACTGTTTAAGCTTGACTTTATTGTAATAGAATTATTTGAAAGGTAATTGTGGTTCCAGGTATTTGATAGATAGTTCAGGCATTTAGCCATTTTGGATTTTTGTATTAAAATTTTAGTCTTTATGAGTTATGTTATATAACTATCTTAATTTACTTTCCAATTGAATTGTTAAGGTGAATAATTTTATTTTGAATTTAACATGCCAGAAAGCATATTTTTGGTGTGAATTGTCAAAGTATGTTTTTCTTCCCTACATGAAAATAGCTTGCAGATTTGGTTGACATTTGATATAAAGTGATTTCTATAGTTTGAAGCACAAGTGAACTTCAATTTTAACCTTGTAATGATTATACATGTTTATGGAAAATTAGTTGAAATGCAGAACTGCAATAATTATCTGCGTTTTTCAGGTTTTGCCAGGTCTAAATGCCTTTTTATTTAGAGAATTTTCCATGCCTTTGGGTTACCAAAAATCAAAATAATGTAAACTGGTACATTTTTATTTGGTTAAATCTCTAGCCAAATAGGCAGTGACTATGAGCTTTATTCATAATATCATATTTTGCATGGGCTTTGCCTATGGCTCTCGGAACACATTGGTGGCATATCAGGAAAAAGGGAATAAACCATTCTGGAGGAATGGCCTGGCTTAGGGCTGACAAACAAGGAGGGAGGTTAGAAAGCAAAGTTACAGTATTTAAGAGCATAATACAGTCTCGGACTATTTGTAGTGGTGCTCATAGTTAAAAGGCAAGTAAATACATGGGTATTTGTTCATATTAAAACACTGCCTTGCTTTCAAAAGGATCAACTTCAATCTTTTTAAAAATTATATTTTAGAACAAACTTATTTTTACAAAAGTTTAGATTTACAGAAAAATTGATAGGATAGTACAGAGGGTTCTCACCCCACATATAGTTTCTCCTAATATTAGTACCTTACAAGTGTGGTATGCTTGTCACAATTAACAAACCAATATTGATACATTATTATTAACTAAAGTCTATAGTTTATTCAGATTTCCACAGATTTTAAAAGGCCCTTTTGCTGTCCCATAATCTCATCCAGGATACTACGTTACATTTAGCAATCATGTCTTCTCAGGCTCTTCTTGGCTGTGACAGTTTCTCAGATTTTCCTTGTCTTTATGAGTGAGAGTTTTGAGGAGTACTGGTTGGGGTATTTTTTAGAATGCACTTCCATTGGGATTTTCTGATGTTTTTCTCTTTTTTTAATTAAAAAAGTTTTAATTATGGTAAAGAACAAATCACATAAAAAATATGTTGACCTTTTTCCCAATATGAACATATCCCTTACATCATAGAGTTACCTTTTTTTTTTTTTTTGGTGAGAGCATTTAAGATATAGTCTCTTAGCAATTTTAGTACACAATGCAGTATTACGAACTATAATAACCATGATGTAATTAGATCCCCAGAACTTATTTATTTCATAACTGACCGTTTGTACCCATTTGACCCGCATTCCTATTTTTCCCATCTCCTGATACCTGGAAACCACTGTTCTACTCTCTGGTTCTATGAGCTTAACTTTTTTAGATTCTATATATAAGTGAGATCATACAAGTATTGTCTTTCTGTGTCTACCTTGTCATAATACCCTCCAGTTTCATTTGTTGTTACAAGTGGCAAGATTTCCTTCTTTTTATGGCTGATTAATATTCTACTCTATATACATACTTTATGTATATCCATATATATGGATATATCCCACTGTGTATGTATCACATTATTTCTTTTTTTTTTTAAATTTATTATTTGAGAGAGAGAGAGTGAGAGAAGGGGGAGGGACAGAGGGAGAGGGAGAGACAGAATCTCAAGCCGACTCCGTGCTAAGCACAGAGCCCAATGTGGGGCTCTATTTTGAGACCCGGAGATCATGGCCTGAGCTGAAACCAAGAGTTGGACGCTGAACCGACTGAGCCACCCAGGTGCCTCTATAACACATTTTCTTTATCTATTCACCCATCAACAGACACTTAGGTTATTTCCATATCTTGGCTATTATGAATAATGCTGCAGTGAACATGGGAGTGCAGGTATCTTGTTGAGAAAATGATTTCATTTCTTTTGGATGTATCCAAAGTGGAATTGCTGGATTGTATGATAGTTCTATTTTTATTTTTTGGAAGAGCCTCCACCTCTATACTGTTTCCCATAGTGGCTGCATCAATCTACATTTTTACCACCAGTGCATAAGAGTTCCCTTTTCTCCATACTTTCACCAAAACTTGTTATCTCTTGTCTTTTTGATATTAATCATCCTAACAGATACAAAATGATATCTCACTGTAGTTTCAATTTGCATTTCTGTCATTGGTAGTGATATTGAGAATCTTTTCATATACCTGTTAGCCATTTCTATGTCTTCTTTGAAAAAAAAAGTCTAAGTTTTTTGTCCATTTTATAATTGGGTTATGTGAGCCCTTTGTATATTTTGGGTATTAGCCACTTACCAGATAGATCTATTTTTTCCCATTTTGTAAGTTGCCTTTTAATTTCATTGACTGTTTTCTCTGCTGTACAGAAGATTTTTAGTTTGATGTACTCCCACTTGTTTACTTTTGCTTTTGTTACCTGTGCTTTTGGTGTCAGATTTAAAAAAATCATTGCCAAGACCAATATTAAGAGCTTTTTCCTTATATTTTCTTTTTTTTTAATTAAAGATTTTATTTATTTATTTGAGACAGAGAGAGTGAGAGAGAGCACATGAGAGGGAGGAGGGTCAGAGGGAGAAGCAGACTCCCCGCCGAGCAGGGAGCCCGATGCGGGACTCAATCCCGGGACTCCAGGATCATGACCTGAGCCGAAGGCAGTCGCTCAACCGACTGAGCCACCCAGGCGCCCTTCCTTATATTTTCTTCGGAGAGTTTTATGACTTCAAGTCTTACATTTAAGTCTTTAATCTATTTTGGGGCACCTGGGTGGCTCAGTCAGTTGAACATCTGCCTTCAGCTCAGGTTATGATCCCAGGGTCCTGGGATCGAGCCCCACGTCGGGCTTCCCTGCTTTGTGGGGACCCTGCTTCTCTCTTTTACTCTGCCTTCAGCTCCCCCTGCTTGTGCTCACACTCTCTCTCTGTCAAATAAATAAATAAAATCTTTTTAAAAATGGCTTTAATCTATTTTGAGTAAATTTTTATATACAGCATGTGTCCAGTGCATTCTTTTGCATAGTGTTTTTCCAAGACCACTTATTGAAGAAACAATCCTTTTCTCATTGTGTATTCTTGGTATTCTAGTCAAAGAATAAAAATTTAAAAAGTTAACCATTTATGTGTGGGGTTATTTCTGGGCTTTCTATTGTGTTCCATTGGTCTAAATGTCTGTTTTTACGCCAGTGAAATACTGTTTTGATTACTATAGCTTTGTAATATAGTTTGAAATCAGGAAGTGTGATACCTTCAGCTTTGTTCTTTATCAAGATTGTTTTGGCTATTTAGAACCTCTTTGATCCCATACAAATTTTAGAATTTTTTTTAATTCTATGAAAATGCCATTAGTATTTTCATAGTTTGCACTAAATCTGTAGATTGCTTTGGATAGTATGAATATTTAACAATGCAAATTTTTCCAATTCATGAACATAAGATATCTTCCCATTTATTTGTGTCTTCCTTAATGTCTTTCATCAGTGTTTTATACTTTTCAGTATTCAGATCTTTTACCTCTTTGGTTAAATTTATTCCTATGTATTTTATTTTTCTGATGCAATTGTAAATGGGGTTTTTTCCTAATTTCTTTTTTGGATAGTATGTTGTTAATGTATAGAAATAGAACTACTTTTGTATCTTGATTTTGTATCCTGCAACTTTATTGAATTTTTTTATTAGTTCTAACAGTTTTTTGGTGGAGTTTTCAGGGTTTTATATATATAAGATTATGCCATCTGCAACACAAAAACACTTCTTCCTTTCCTGCTCGGATACCTCTTATTTCTATTTCTTGCCTGATTGCTCTGGTCAGGACTTCTATTATTATGTTGAATAGAAGTGGTGAGACTGAGCACCCTTGTTTTGTTCTTGATCTTGGAGGAAAAATTTTCAGCTATTCACTGTTTAATATAATATTAGCTATGGGCTTATCAGATGGCATTCATTATGTTGAGGTACATTCCTTTTATACCTAATTTGTTGAGAAATTTTTTCATGAAAGGATATTCAATTTTGTCAAGTGCTTTTCCTACTTCTATTGAGATGATCCTATAGTTGTTAATCTCTCATTCTGGTGTATGTGGTGTATCACATGGATTGATTTGTATATTTTGAACCATCCTTGCACCCAGGGATAAATCTAACTTGATCATGGTGTATGTTCCTTTTAATGTGCTCATATTTTATTTTCAGGATTTTTGCATGTGTGTTCAGCAAATATATTGGTCTGTAGTTTTCTTTTTTTGTAGTGTCCTTGTCAGGTTGTGGTATGAGGGTAATGCTGACCTCATAAATGGGTTTGGAAGTGTTATTCTCCTCTTCAATTTTATGGAAGAGTTTGAGAAGAATTGACATTAATTATTCTTTAAATGTTTGATAGAATTTACCTATGAAGCCATCTGGTCCTGGGCTTTCCTTTGTTGGGAGTTTTGTTTTGTTTTGTTTTTGTTTTTTGTTACTGCTTAAATCTCCTTACTTGTTATTGATCTCTTCAGTTTTCTATTTCTTCATGATTTAGTCTTGGTAGGTTGAATGTTTCTAGGAACTTATCCATGTCTTCTAGGTTATCCAATTTGTCAACATTTAGTTGTTGATAGTAGTCTCATAATCCTTTGTATTTCTGTGGTGTCAGTTGTAAGTTTACTCTTTCATTTATAATTTTATTTATTTGAGTCTTTTCTTTTCTTGGTTAGTCTAGCTAAAGGTTTGTCAATTTTGTTTATCTTTAAAAAAACTTACTTCTGTTGATCTTTTTTGTTGTCTCTCTAGTTTCTATTTTATTTATTTTTATTCATGTCTTTCTCATTTCCTTCTGCTTACTTTGGGCTTAGTTTGTTCATTTTGCCAATTCCATGAAGTATAGTTAAATAGTTTATTTGAAAACTTTTTGTCTTAAAGTAGGCACTTATTAGTACAAAAATTCTTCATAGAACTGTTTTTCCTGTGTCCCATAAGTTTTGGTATGTTGTTTTTCTATATTTGCCTGTTTCGAGTTTTATTTTAATTTTATTTTTGATCCTTTCTTTGATTCATTGATTATTCAGTATGTGTTAATATCTTCTTATTTGTGAGTTTTCCAATTTTACTTCTGTTATTAATCTCTAGTTTCATACCATTGTGGTCATAAAAAGATACTCAACATGATTTCAATCCTCTTAAATTGTTAGGACTAGTGTTGTGGCCAATGATCTACATGATCTATCCTGGCTAATTTCCATTTGCACCTAGAAACAGTATACATTCTGCTGCTATTGGATGGAATTTTCTATTTATGTCTATTAGGTTCATTTAGTGTTATGAAAGTCTGCTGTTACCATATTGATTTTCTCTCTGAATAAACTTCCATTGTTAAAAGTAGGGTTTTAAAGTCCCCTATTACTGCACTCATCTTTTTCTCCCCTCAGTTCTGTGAATATTTGCTTTAAATATTTAGGTCCTCCAATGTTAGGTGCATATATACTTATAAGAATTATTTTCTCTTGATGAATTGATCTTTTTATCATTATATAGTGACTTTTGTCTTTTGTGACCAATTTTGACTAAAAATCTATTTTGTCTGTTGTAAGTATAGCCACCTGTGCTCTCTTTTGTTTATTATTTGCATGGAATATCTTGTTCTATCCTTTTACTTTCAGCCTATTTGTGTCTTTAAATCTAAAGTGAGCTCCTTGTAGACAGCATACAGTTGGATTTTGTTTTTTATCCATTCATTCATGCTGTGTCTTTTGATTGGGAAATTTAGTCCATATTCATTTAAAGTAATTATTCATAGTGAAGGACTTAACTTTTGTCATTTTCTTGTTTTCTGTCTGTTTTGTAGTTCTTCTTTCCCTCTTCTGTTTTCTTTCTTTGTGATTTAATTTTTTTTTATAATGGTATGCTTTGATTTCTTACTCTCTTTTTGTATCTGCTAGAGGTTTCTTCTTTTTTGTGGTTGCCATGAATTTTGCATAAAACATCTTATAATAGTCTCTTTTAAGCTGAGTTAAATGTAATTTATGTACTACAGTTATAGAATTTGGAATATTCTAAGTTTGACTATATACTTACTTTTAACAATGAGTTTTATATTTTCATATGTTTTCATGTTACTTAGTGCCTTTCCATTTAAACATGAAGAACTTTTTCTAATATTTATTTTTCCTATTTATTTATTATTTATTTATTTCATGTAGTGTTCCATGATTCATTGTTTGTGTATAACACCCAGTGCTCCTTTCAATACATGCCCTCTTTAATACCCATCACTAGGCTAACCCATCCCCCCACCCCTCTCCACTCTAGAACCCCCAGGTTGTTTCTCAGAGTCCATAGTTTCTCATGGTTCGTCTTCCCCTCCAATTTCCCCCCCTTCATTTTTCTCTTCCTACTATCTTCTTCTTTTTTTTTTTTTAACATATAATGTATTATTAGTTTCAGAGGTACAGGTCTGTGATTCAACAGTCTTACACAATTCACAGTGCTCACCATAGCACATATACTCCCCAAAGTCTATCACCCAGCCACCCCATCCCTCTCACCCCCCACCACTCCAGCAACCCTCAATTTGTTTCCTGAGATTAAGAATTCCTCATATCAGTGAGATCATATGATACATGTCTTTCTCTGATTTACTTATTTTGCTCAGTATAACACCCTACAGTTCCATCCACATCGTTGCAAATGGCAAGATCTCATTCCTTTTCATGGCTGCATAATATTCCATTGTATATATATACCTCATCTTTATCCATTCATCTGTTGATGGATATCTTGTCTCTTTCCACAGTTTGGCTATTGTGGACATTGCTGCTATAAACATCGGGGTGCATGTACCCCTTCAGATCCCTACATTTGTATCTTTGGGGTAAATACCCAGTAGTGCAATTGCTGGGTCATAGGGTAGCTCTATTTTCAACTTTCTGAGGAACCTCAATACTGTTTTCCAGAGTGGTTGCACCACCTTGCATTCCCACCAACAATGTAGGAGGGTTCCCCTTTGTCTGCATCCCCACCAACATCTGTCATTTCCTGACTTGTTAATTTTAGCCATTCTGACTGGTGTGAGGTGGTATCTCATTGAGGTTTTGATTTGGATTTCCCTGATGCTGAGCAATGTTGAGCACTTTTTCATGTGTCTATTGGCCATTTGGATGTCTTCTTTGGAAAAATGACTGTTCATGTCTTCTGCCCATTTCTTGATTGGATTCTTTGTTCTTTGGGTGCTGAGTTTGATAAGTTCTTTATAGATTTTGGATACTAGCCCTTTATCTGATATGTCATTTGCAAATATCTCCTCCCATTCTGTCGGTTGTCTTTTGGTTTTGTTGACTGTTTCCTCTGCTGTGCAAAAGCTTTTTATCTTGATGAAGTCCCAATAGTTCATTTCTGCCCTTGCTTCCCTTGCCTTTGGCGATGTTTCTAGGAAGAAGTTGCTGTGCCTGAGGTCAAAGAGGTTGCTGCCTGTATTCTTCTCTAGGATTTTGATGGACTCCTGTCTCACATTGAGGTCTTTCATCGATTTTGAGCCTATTTTTTGTGTGGTGTAAGGAAATAGTCCAGTTTCATTCTTCTGCATGTGGCTGTCCAATTTTCTCAACACCATTTGTTGAAGGGACTGTCTTTTTTCCACTAGACATTCTTTCCTGCTTTGTCGAAGATTAGTTGACCATAGAGTTGATGGTCCATTTCTGGGCTCTCTATTCTGTTCCATCGATCTATGTGTCTGTTTTTGTGCCAGTACCGTACTGTCTTGATGATGACAGCTTTGTAATAGAGCTTGAAGTCCGGAATTGTGATGCCACCAGCTTTGCTTTTCTTTTTCAACATTCCTCTGGCTATGCAGGGTCTTTTCTGGTTCCATACAAATTTTAGGATTATTTATTCCATTTCTTTGAAAAAAGTGGATGGTATTTTGATGGGGATTGCATCAAATGTGTAGATTGCTCTAGGCAGCATGGACATTTTCACAATATTTATTCTTCGAATCCATGAGCATGGAACGTTTTTCCATTTCTTTGTGTCTTCCTCAATTTCTTTCATGAGTATTTTATAGTTTTCTGAGTACAGATTCTTTGCCTCTTTGGTTAGATTTATTCCTAGGTATCTTATGGTTTTGGGTGCAATTGTAAATGGGATCGACGCCTTAATTTCTCTTTCTTCTGTCTTCCTGTTGGTGTATAGGAATGCCACTGACTTCTGTGCATTGATTTTATATCCTGCCACTTTCTTAAATTCCTGTATGAGTTCTAGCAGTTTTGGGGTGGAGTCTTTTGGGTTTTCCACATAAAGTATCATATCATCTGCAAACAGTGAGAGTTTGACTTCTTCTTTGCTGATTCGGATGCCTTTTATTTCTTTTTGTTGTCTGATTGCTGAGGCTAGGACTTCTACTACTATGTTGAATAGCAGTGGTGATAGTGGACATCCCTGCCATGTTCCTGACCTTAGGGGGAAAGCTCTCAGTTTTTCCTCATTGAGAATGATATTCACTGTGGGTTTTTCATAGATGGCTTTTATGATACTGAGGTATGTGCCTTCTATCCCTACACTCTAAAGAGTTTTAATCAAGAAAGGATGCTGTACTTTGTCAAATGCTTTTTCTGCATCTACTGAGAGGATCATATGGTCTTGTTCTTTCTTTTATTAATGTACTGTATCACACTGATTGATTTGCGGATGTTGAACCAACCTTGCAGCCCAGGAATAAATCCCACTTGGTCGTGGTGAATAATCCTTTGAATGTACTGTTGGATCCTATTGGCTACTATTTTGGTGAGAATTTTTGCATCCATATTCATCAGAGATATTGGTCTGTAATTCTCCTTTTTGATGGGGTCTTTGCCTGATTTGGGAATCAAGGTAATGCTGGCCTCATAAAATGAGTTTGGAAGTTTTCCTTCCATTTCTATTTTTTGGAACCGTTTCAGAAGAATAGGTATTAATTCTTCTTGAAATGTTTGGTAGAATTCCCCTGGGAAGCCATCTGGCCCTGGGCTCTTGTTTGTTGGGAGATTTTTGATTACTGCTTCAATTTCCTTACTGGTTATTGGTCTGTTCCAGTTTTGGTAGTTTATACACCTCTAGGAATGCATCCATTTCTTCCAGATTATCTAATTTGCTGGCATATAGTTGCTCATAATATGTTCTTATAATTGTTTGTATTTCTTTGGTGTTGGTTGTGATCTCTCCTCTCTCATTCATGATTTTATTTATTTGGGTTGTTTCTCTTCTTTTTGATAAGTCTGGCCAGGGGTTTATCAATCTTATTAATTCTTTCAAAGAACCAACTCCTAGTTTTGTTGATCTGTTCTACTGTTCTTTTGGTTTCTATTTCATTGATTTCTCCTCTGATCTTTATTATTTCTCTTCCCCTGCTGAGTTTAGGCTTTATTTGCTCTTCTTTCTCCAGTTCTTTTAGGTGAAGGGTTAGGTTGTTTATTTGAGAACTTTATTGTTTCTTGAGAAAGGCTTGTATTATTATATACTTTCCTCTTAGGACCACTTTTGCTGCATCCCAAAGATTTTGAATAGTTTGTTTTCATTTTCATTGGTTTCCATGAATTTTTTAAATTCTTCTTTAATTTCCTGGTTGACCCATTCATTCTTTAGTAGGATGCTCTTTAGCCTCCATGTATTTGAGTTCTTTCCAACTTTCCTCTTGTGACTGAGTTCTAGTTTCAAAGCATTGTGGTCTGAAAATATGCAAGGAAATGATCTCAATCTTTTGGTACAGGTTGAGACCTGATTTGTGACCTAGTATGTGATCTATTCTGGAGAATGTTCCATGGGCACTAGAGAAGAATGTGTATTCTGTTGCTTTGGGATGGAATATTCTGAATATATCTGTGAAGTCCATTTAGTCCAGTGTGTCATTTAAAGCCTTTATTTCCTTGTTGATCTTTTCCTTAGGCGATCTGTCCATTTCAGTGAGGGGGGTGTTAAAGTCCCCTACTATTATTGTATTGTTGTTGATGTGTTTCTTTGATTTTGTTATTAATTGGCTGTTCTGATGTTAGGGGCATAGATATTTACAACTGTTAGATCTTCTTGTTGGATAGACCCTTTAAGTAGGATATAGTGTCCTTCCTCATCTCTTATTATAGTCTTTGGTTTAAAATCTAATTTGTCTGATATAAGGATTGCCACCCCAGCTTTCTTTCGGTGTCCATTAGCATGGTAAATTGTTTTCCACCCCCTCACTTTAAATCTGGGGGTGTCTTTGGGTCTAAAATGAGTCTCTTGCAGACAGCATATTGATGGGTCTTATTTTTTTTATCCAATCTGATACCTTGTGTCTTTTGATTAAGGCATTTAGCTCATTTACATTCAGGGTAACTATTGAAAGATATGAATTTAGTGCCATTATGTATTTATTGCCTGTAAGGTGACTGTTACTGTATATCGTCTCTGTTCCTTTCTGGTCTACGTTACTTTTAGGCTCTCTCTTTGCTTAGAGGACCCCTTTCAATATTTCTTGTAGAGCTGGTTTTGTGTTTGCAAATTCTTTTAGTTTTTGTTTGTCCTGGAAGCTTTTTATCTCTCCTTCTATTTTCAATGACAGCTTAGCTGGATATAGTATTCTTGGCTGAATATTTTTCTCGTTTAGTGCTCTGAATATATCATGCCAGTCCTTTCTGGTCTGCCAGATATCTGTGGATAGGTCTGTTGGCAATCTAATGTTTCTACCATTGTAAGTTACATATCTCTTCTCCCGAGCTGCTTTCAGGATTTTCTCTTTGTCTCTGAGACTTGTAAGTTTTACTATTAGATGTCGGGTTGTTAACCTATTTTTATTGATTTTGAGGGGGGTTCTCTGTGCCTCCTGGATTTTGATGCCTGTTTCCTTCCCCAAATTAGGGAAGTTCTCTGCTATAATTTGCTCCAGTGTACCTTCTGACCCTCTCTCCCTTTCTTCTTCTTCTGGGATCCCAATTATTCTAATGTTGTTTCATCTTATGGTATCGCTTATCTCTCGAATTCTGCCCTCGTGACCCAGTAGTTGTTTATCTTTCTTTTTCTCAGCTTCTTTATATTCCATCATTTGGTCTTCTATATCACTGATTCTCTCTTCTGCCTCATTTAGCCTCGCAGTTAGAGCCTCCATTTTTTATTGCACCTCATTAATAGCCTTTTTGATTTCAACTTGGTTAGATTTTAGTTCTTTTATTTCTCCAGAAAGTGTTTCTCTAGTATCTTCCATGCTTTTTTTCAAGCCCAGCTAGTATCTTTATAATTGTCATTCTGAACTCTAGTTCTGACATCTTACTAATGTCTGTATTGATTAGATCCCTGGTAGTTGGTACTGCCTCTTGTTCTTTTTTTTTTTGAGGTGAGTTTTTCTGTCTTTGTATTTTGTCCAGAGGAGAATAGATGAATGAGAGAACAAAATGCTAACAGGGTAACACTGACCCCAGAAAAATGTACACTAAACAAATCACAAGAGACCCAAAACCAGGGTATAAGAAAGGGAAAGAAAGACAAAAGAAAAAAAAAGAAAGAAAAAGAAAAAACAGGAAATGATCCAATATGATCAGGTTGGTGAATAGATCAGTGCCACACACTAGATTTTGGGCATATTTTGGTCTGTTAGAAGAAACTGCCTCCCAAAATTTTAAAGAAAGAAAAACTTATATATGTAAAAAAATAAGGGTAAATATGATGAAGGGATGGAATATGATTGTAAAGATGAAAATTATAAAAGATTTTATAAAAGGAATTTATAAGAAGTTGGTTGAAAAAAGAAAGAAGAGAAATTTAAAAAAAAGGGGAGAGAATGTGATCAGGCAGGAGACTAGAACAAAACCATACACTAGAGATTTAGGGTATATTTTGGTCTGTTAGAAGAAACTGTATCTCAAAATTTTAAAAGGAGAACAAATTTTATATATATATATATACCAAAAATAAAGTTAACTACAAGGAAGGGATAGAATATGACTCTAAAAATGAAAAATAAAAAAGATTTTTTAAAAAGGAGATTGATAAGATGTTTGTTGAAAAAGGGAAAAAGAAAAATTCAAAAAATAAATAGAAAAAAAGAAAATTAAAAAAATTAACTTTGAAAAACTAAAGAATCATGGGGAAAAAAAACCATGAATTCTATGTGCTGTATTCTCCTAGCGCTGGAGTTCTTCCATTCTCATTGATCGTTAAACTTGGTCCTGGCTGGCTGTTCTTGCTGATCTTCTGGGGTAGGGGCCTGTCCTAGTGGTTCTCAAATGTCTTTGCCCAAGGCAGAATTGCATCACCCTTGCGGGGGCTGGGCTAAGTAATCTGCTCGGGTTTGCTCTCGGGAGCTTTTGTTCCCTGCAAGCTTTCCTTACAGCTTTGGAGGTCGAGAGTGAAAATGGCGAGCTCCTAATCTCCGCTCCAGGGGAGCCGAGAACTCAGGTCCCCACTCCTGAGTGAGTCCCTAGAGAAAAGCAGTCAATCACTCCCAACTCCCCAGTCTCCGGCTGCACTCCGTGCTCACCTGTCCTGTGACTAAGTGTTTCTATCTCTGGCACACAACCCCGTTTGGAGTCTCCAAACCCAGCAGATTCCTGCAGTGCACTCCCATGCCACTCTTCCCAGGGGAGGAAGAGGAGTCACCTCATATCTGCCACTTGTTGGGCCCCTGCTGGAGGAGTAGTGCCTGACTGTGCTGTGGATCATGGTTTATGGCAACCCTGAGAGCCCACTCTTCCACTCCATCTCTGCAGTTGGCTTCCCTGCTCTGATACCTGGGAGCTCTGCCACACTCAGGCACCCCCGGTCTTTCTGTGACCCCGAGGGTACTGAGACCACACTGTCCCACGAGGGATGCACCCCCCGCTAAGCCACTAGAGCCATGTCCCTCAGCAGAGCCGACTTCTAAAAGTTCCAATTTTGTGCTCTGTGGCTCTAAAACTTGCCAGAAGCAGCCGATGGAGGCCCCCTCCCCCCACGGTCTATCTTCCCATATATCCCCTCAGATTCACTTCCCTGCACATCCTACCTTCCAGAAAGTGGTTGCTTTTCTGTTCAGAGAGCTGCTGCTATTCTTTTCTTCAATCTCCTGTTGAGTTCATAGGTGTTCAGAATGGTTTGATACCTATCTAGCTGAATTCCTGGGACAAGACTAAATTTAGGTCTCCTACTCCTCCACCATCTTGCTCATGGGCCCTCTCTAATATTTTTTTTGTAAGGCATGTCTAGTGGTGATGAACTCCCTCAGCTTTTGTTTATATGGAAATATCTTTATCTCTCCTTTATTTCTAGAGTATAATAATTTTGTTTTGCTTTTTTTGTTTGTTTGTTTGAGCACTTTGTCTATATTCCACTCCCTCCTGTCTTGCAAAGTTTTGGCTGAGTACACTGATAGCCTTATGTGATGAGTGTCTTCTCTTGCTACTTTTATAATTCTCTTTTTATCTTTGACTTTTGAGAATTTATTTATAATGTTTCTCGGGGTAATGTTCTTTGGATTTATCTTGCTTGGCATCCTCTGAACTTCATGTGTCTTAGTGTCCATATCCATTCCATGACTTGGGAAGTTTACAGCCATTTTTATAAAAATAAGCTTTCTGTTCCTTTCTCTGTCACTTTTTCCTGGACTCCTAAAATGCTTGATGGTGTCCTATCAGTACTATATGCTTTCTTCACTCTTTTTTATTCTCTTTAAAAAATTTTTGCTCTTCTAAATGGCTAATTTCAAATGACTTGTCTTCAAGTTAGCTGATGATTTCTTCTATGTGATTGAGACTGCTGTTGAGCACTCTACTGAGTTTTTCAGTGCTGTTATTTTATTCTTCACTGCCAAGATTCCTGTTTGGTTATTTTTTTTTTTAAAGATTTTATTTATTTATTTGACAGAAAGAGACACAGCAAGAGAAGGAACACAAGTAGGGGAAGTGGGAGAGGGAGAAGCAGGCTTCCCACTGAGCAGGGAGCCCAATGTGGGGCTCAATCCCAGGACCCTGGGATCATGACCTGAGCCTAAGGCAGATGCTTAACGACTGAGCCACCCAGGTGCCCCATATTTAGTTATTTTCTTATGGTTTCTATTTCTTTATTAAGCTTCTCATTTGTTATGTATTATTTTATTGATTTCATTTTTTGTTGTCTATTTGTGTTCTCTTGCATCTCACTGATCTTTAAGATGATTATTTTGAATTCTTTGTCAGGCAATATGTAGATCTCCATTTCTTTGGGGTTGGTTACTGGAGCTTTATTGGTTCCTTTGGTGGTGTCATGTTTATGTGATTCTTTGTGATCTGTGTAGCCTTGTATTTGTGTCTGTGCATTTGAAAGAACAAACACCTCTTCTAGTCCTTGCAGATTTGGTTTCAGCAAGTAAATCTCTGTTAGGTCTCTAAGCTAATCTCCAGGATTACAATTACGTGGGTTGTAGCTGGGTCATATGGCTGCTGCTGGGACCAGAGCCAACAAGTCGGCTACCTGGACACAGCCTACCTTCTCCTTGGTCTTGGGTTCCACCAGTGTTTCAATCTGGTCAGATCTCCTATCTGGATCCCAAAGCTCCCTCAAAGACAATTTGTCTATGGATAGCTATCAAATTATTGTTGCCAAGGGGGAATATGAGCAAGGCGTCTCCTATTCCAACATCTTGCTGATGTCACCTCCCATTCTAACCATTTTTGAATGTACAGTTCAGTAGTTTATTATCTGTATTCACATTGTTTTGTAACAGATATCTAGAGCTTTTTGATCATGCAAAAATGAAACTATACCCATTGAACAACAATTCATTTCCACCCCATCCCAAGATTCTTTTAGTTATTAAGTTTGCTTAGGAGACTTAAAATACAATTTGATTTTATAGGCCATAGGAAAGAATATTGAAAACTACTATGTTCCAGGCATTTTGTCAGCTACTTTTTTTTTTTTTCATGTGAACACTGTTTTTATTATATATTTTTTTCCTTTTTTTTTTATTCTTATGTTAATCCCCATACATTACAACATTAGTTTTAAATGAAGTGTTCCATGACTCATTGCCTGTGCATAACACCCAGTGCTCCATGCAGAACGTGCCCTCCTCAATACCCACCACCAGGCCAACCCGTCCTCCCACCCCCCTCCCCTCTAGAACCCTGCCTGCCCTTCAGTGTCAGCTACTTTTAAATATGTTTTCTTATTTAGTTCTTATAAAAGTAGAGTGAAGCTGTACTTACTGTCCTCATTTTTCAGATTTGGGAACTTTGGCTTTGTTGAGTAACCTGCATAAGGCTACATAGCAATTGATGAGGCAGATATTGACCCCAACCTGGACCTGTAGAAATGTAAATGAGTAGAGTGATTAAAATATTTGAGGAAATGAAGAGAGAATCTGATTATTTAATTCATATTTTATTACTTCAGTGAAATATGTAGAGGTTGTACTTTAAGCATTCAGCATTTTGGAGTTGGAAAACCCCCTGCTTCAGGGTCTGCTGCACTCTGGACCATTTCACATTCCATTCTCATGACTGACTGATGTGCATGACTATGACAAATGCTTGGCAGCTTCATTGGGCGGGGCTTGTGACTGTGAAGACTCAAACTGTCATTAAACTAGGGCCTGGTGCCAAGGACTGAGTGCATGCTGAAGACACTGCTCCAAGCTCCACCACCCTATTGGCCAAAGCACAAGTGCAAACTGTGCTTGTGAAATTATCATAAATTATTTTTCTAATGGAACATTTTAAATCAGACAAAGAAAATGCTTTCCCTCTGGAATGGAATCCCACCCTATTGCAATCTGAGTTTGACTTGATAGATAATGGGACAGGCTACTGAGGGAGATTACAAATTGTATCTCTCAAAGGGTTTTAAAAAGAGAATAACCATCTGTCCATGATGAGTCGAAGGTAGAGTTGTGTCTATGAATCTGAAAAACACATGGTATTGTAAAAAGAGTATTTTACTAATCGGAACACGACCCCAGCTTTAGTTCTGAGCTTTCCAGTAACTCTTCTTGTGACCCCAAGCAAGTAGCTAGAATTCTGTCACCATATGGTTGTCACCTCCAGAGAGCAGGTCCTCTAATTTATATGCTTCTGGCACCTAAATATCAAGAAACAACTCTCACTAAATTATAATGAGAGGTTGGACTAAAATGTGTTCTGTGAAAACTAGCTCCATGGGAGGTAAGTAAGTACTCTATTAGAGAGATGTTCTGTGGTAAGATGGGAGACAGTGAGTAGAATAAAATTAAGACACCTGCTAAGATGTCTCAGAGTCTTGCATGTGCTAAGGGGTAGAGTGATTTTCTGAGAATTAACTGTCATTAAGTGTTTCCCAAACATACTTGACCATGAAACCCGTTTTGTGCAATATATCATAGATTTAGTGTTCTGTGAATCATTTTTTGATAATCACAGATTTCCAACTCAATACTGTAACTTCCAGCTTTGAAAATTCAGTACGTGCATGTTTTCTAAATATCCCTGCTCATTTTAGTACTTATCAGGAGAAGTATCACAATTAATTCATTCACTAATTTATTCAGTAAGGATTTATTAGCACCCATTATGTGCTAGGAAGTGCCAAGAGTTGAGAACATGTCAATGAATAAACAATAACAAAATTTCTGTCCTCATGAAGCCTATATTTTAGTGCAGTAAGGCAGACAATAAATAAGTAATAATATGTAAATGTGCTATGGAGAAAAATAAAGAGAATTCTGGGTTAACCTTAGTAACTTATAATAAATTAGCTTAATAATAAAATTTAGTAGAAGTGAAACTGCGTGATTTCTGAAGGTAAGTCAGAAAAGGCCATTCTGCTTTCTTTGATTATCTTGGAGTGGCCACTCTTCAGATGCTTTTTCATTGGCTGTTGTTTCTGGGAACACATGGTCTGGAAATCCCAAGCCACAGGGAGAGATCACATGTAGGTGCTCTGGTCAAATGGTCCCAGTTGCCCCTATTCTTAGAATCATTTCAACCAAAGGGCCCAACATCTCGGTGACGATACCTCCATGGAACTTCAGTACTCAGGTATGGGAGTTACTGCCAGCCATTTGAGCCTTCCCAACTGCAGCTGTAGAAAAAGAAACAAGATATCTTTCCCGTGCCCTCTCAATTCCTGACCTACAGAATCCTTGACCATAACATGTTTGTTGTTCTATGCCATAAAGAATCATTTGTGATTTAGCAGCAGAAGACTTTGTAACAAGGGTCATATCTCTTTTCTTTCAGGTCACATCTGAGAGAATAGCTATGATTTGCTTCAACAGGCTCTTTTTTGTCACTTCTTGTTTCAGAGTTTAGGTGACAATTATGAGGTTAGATAGTATCTGAGAAAAGCCTGGTTATCTTATGCATTGGTGAGGGTAACTCAAAAACTGTGCCTTGCTTTTGTGTCAACTATCAATGGCTTGGAAAACCTGAACTCATCATAATGAACATCATAAAAGACTGATATATTAAGCAGGTTGCCTACTTAGTAACTCATAGTGATTTATAACATAGTATGAACTAAGATACTCATGATGCTGATCTATCATCTCTGTTCAGAAATCTTTATTCAGGAAGTCAGATTGTTCAGACACCATGAATCATTTGATTGATTTAAATGGCTAATAAAATTAAGTTGTGATAAACTAATAATCCATTCCCATAAGAGGCATGAACCTCTCACAGTATCAGAAATTGAATTTAATTAACTGGTTCCCTTCTCTACACAGTAGGTAACCACTGTAAATTTTGTTTCACTATATATATGCTTTCTGTTCTATGCTGATCTCCAAATTTTGAGATATACAGGAATTCTTTATAATATCTCGATACCATTAATTGTATTATCATAACATCTTTCTTTATACCTAAAAGCCATTCGATCTCTATAAGGTGATTTTATTTTATTTTATTTTATTTTTTTATATATTTTTTAATTTATTTATTAGAGAGAGAGTGAGAGAGAGAGCGCAAGAGGGGGTAGGGTTAGAGGGAGAAGCAGACTCCCCACTGAGCAGGGAGCCCGATGTGGGACTCGATCCCGGGACTCCGGGATCATGACCTGAGCCGAAGGCAGTCGCTTAACCAACTGAGCCACCCAGGTGCCCTCTATAAGGTGATTTTAAATATATTTCATTTCCTAGTTCATATCATCGATTCAGTATTCAAATTCTCAATACTCTAAAAGCCAATGAACATTACCTTCTTTATTGAGAAAGGTGGAATATCTATAATTACATGGGATTTTAAGAAGGCAAATTTCTGAAAAGCCCCATGAAGCCAACAAGAAGGATAAAGTTTTCCAAAGAAATCTATGAAATGATATATTTATTTTTAAATTTATTTTCTTGCAGAGGCAATTCACAGAAATAAATGTGATCTATGATAATATTAGTCTTTATAATATGACTGATTCTTGATGTGAATGAACACTTTGGAAATTATTCTTTTTTTTTTTCAAGATTTTATTTAGAGAGAGACACAATGAGAGAGGGAACACAAGCAGGGAGAGTGGGAGAAGGAGAAGCAGGCTTCCCGCTGAGCAGGGAGTCTGATGGTGGGCTTGATCTCAAGACCCTGGGATCATGACCTGAGCCAAAGGCAGATGCTTAATGACTGAGCCACACAGGTGCCCCTAGAAATTATTCTTAATGGCTTCGATGACAGCTATAGTACCCATACTTTTCTTTCTACTGATCCCTACAAGAAGTCTAATCAGCTTTTAAAAACTTAAGAATGTAAATTCTTCATTTTCTAGGTGTGGAAATTTCCATGCCACTAAAATGCAAATCAACATAGCTATGCAATTATTTCATGTATAAGGAAAATTGTTTAGCCTCTCAGTTATAGTCCTGGGGTCTAGTCCTGGTCTCTGCAAGACTTCAGAATCAATTAGCCTGCAATTATGACTGTGTATATATTTATTTGCAAGTAGTCTTCATCTTTGATTATCATAAATGACTGTGTATATATTTATCTGCAATTAGCCTGCAATTATGACTGTGTATATATTTATTTGCAAGTAGTCTTCATCTTTGATTATCATAAATGAGCTATTGTCTCTTTTGCCTAATGTCCTACAAGAAGGAAAAAATAAATGATATGACAAAGAGAAAAAGCAAACATTTATGTAGCCTATACAATCTCAAACAATCATAAGAACTGTAAGGAGACAAACCTGTCAGATAATTCTGTCCATCATTCCAAATGTATTGCATTATTCTATATTCAGTGTGCTTAGTTGTATAATAATTATTCTTGTATTGCTTCATTTGGGGATTCATTCCATAGAATAAGAAATGTTTTGATTAGGAAAAAACAGACAGTTTTTCAGTATCAATTTTATTATAAAATACCACATCTTAAAGGGTGGTATTTTGAATACAGTGAGATTGATATAACTGTACAAAGTTAAGGTAGCTTTTAGGAAGTACATAAAACCAGATTTTAAAAATTCCATTCCACCAAACTTTTTTTTTGCTTTGGTATTTGGTGAGGTTGGAATGATTATAAGTCAACCTACCTGTCTACTGTATTTCTTTTAGGCACACATTTTTCAAATTTCATTGATTTCATGTTGAATGCGAGTCAGATAGTTAACTTGTATCTAGGTCCACAGTGTTGAGGTCTTTTCTAAGCAACACTGGTTATTGGGCATGTGTATTCAGATTGGCTCAAAAAGGAATAGCAGGAGAAAAAAGAAATTATAGTCATAAAAACAAAGAGATATTGAGTTCAGGAAGCATGATGGGCCTCAGTTACATACTGTAATGAAGCACAATCTACTGGAAGATGATTATTGAGGTCAGAATACAGGAGGATCTAGGGGTAGATTTGGATTCCAAATTCACAATAGTTTACAGTAGGAAGTTAGGATGGAGACTGTAAACATTAGGAGGTCACAAGTGGCTTGTTTTTATGCTATGATGCCTGTATGGTGGCAGGGTAGAGTCTGTAGACTTAGAGGATCTTGTAGGGTCAAACATCCTTAAGCTGAAAAATACCTTAGTTCCCAAAGCATTTTATTGTGAAAATTGGCCCAGGTATTTATAATATTATATTATTTCATACTTCAAGAATGCCCCAAAAGAATTTCTAATAGGTAAACAAATGCAAGACTGTTTTTTTTGGTTACTCCTTGGCTCCATTTTTTTCCTAAGCTGGGATACTGTGCACATTTTCCCCTCTCAAATAGCCTTGGTGATACAACCTGCTCTCTCTCCTTCATGGTTACCCTATTACTTCTTTTTTTCATTTATTAATTTTCAGCACATGTGCATTGAGAACCTGTTTTGGACCAGGTACTGGGAAAGTAGTGGATAAAAGCAGACATACCCCTATGGGGTATAAAATCCTAGTAGGAGAGATATGCATTAAATCTAGGGCTGATGTAACAAAATGTAACATTCAGCAGTTCTGGGAGTTGATGCATGGGTACTTGTTGTATTATATTTTTAATGTATGAATAATAATATTTACAAAGTACCTATTGTATGCCAGGCATTGTGTTAAATTCTTTACATGTGTTAAACAATTTAATCCTTACAACCTCTTATGATCCTATGAGATAGGTAGTGTTATTATGTCCATTTCCAGGTGAAGAAATTAAGATTTAGAGAAATTAAATAGCTTTCCCAGGTGTGCATAACTTGCAACAGTCAAAGTCAAGACTTGAACTTACAGTAGGTAAAAAAAACATTTCTCTGTTCTCTCTACCCTTTTTTTAAAGTTTGTTTATTTATTTATTTATTTATTTATCTATCTATCTATCTATTTATTTATTTATTTATTTATTTATTTATTTATTTATTTATTTTAGTAATCTCTACACCAAACGTGGGGCTCAAACTCACAATCCTAAGATCAAGAGTCATATGCTCTTCAGACTGAGCCAGCCAGGTGCCCCTCTCTCTATCCTTTTTATCTCCCCTGCTTCCCAAGGACAAACTAATCAGAATTGGAACTAAGTTTAAGCTGTGGTTGGTTAGTACCTTGGATAGCTCTCAGGGCACAGTTCCCAGATGAAGTTCAAGGCCTCATTGGGTCTCTTATTCTCAGAGCATCCCAACTATTGGTGTTTGTCTTTCTTCTTTCCCCAACTCAGTGGGTCTCTGGATATTAAAGAGGCTCAGCCAGCTTCATTTAATAACTCAGTCATCAACACTCTTTAAATATTATCTGCAAAGTGCTATAGTGGAAAGTTGGAGGGAGGAAATATGGAGGCAAATATGCCAGTATATAGAGTCTGTCACAAGGGTGTTTCTCATTCTCCAATACTCTTTCTTCCCCAACACAGATATCATCCATTAGAAGAGAAAGACAGAGATTTTTAGCTAATAAGGTATTCTACAGAAATTTTATGACCCCATGAGCTCTGACAGACTTGTAATAACACATTTTGAACAGTTAATCATGAGTTTAACCAACAAGGATTAAAAAGTAGAAAATTAAAGTAATTTCACAACATGGGGTATAATTGGTTTCTTTTGTGCTTTGCTCTGTTCAGCCAAAGATATCATGCAATCACATATTTGCTCTAAAATAAATTTTGTTTTTCTTCACAGAACTGCAGTGAATAATCTAGCTATATATATTTTATAATGTATTTATTTATTTATATATTTATACATTTTTTTTCTGTTCATAAATATAACTGCCTCTGACTTTCTGATTATTTATGGGGAAAAAAACCCTTCTTTCATTGCTTTACTCATGAACAAGAATAATGAGGAAAAATATGCCTGGCCTATCTCCCCCCCACCCCGGGGGGAAAAATGCTGCCACTTTTACTTTTTTCATGTGCACATAGTAGTTATTCTGTCTCAAAATTTCCTCTTGTTTAGATTTCTGTACTTTGTCCTTTCAGACTCAGAAACAAGAAGGATTACTAAAGAATATAATAAGTTAATAATGTATGGACTTCCGAAGCTCTTTGCTTTAAGGTTACTGTTAAGCCAGATGTGTACTGTCCATCAGAGGCTTTGCCCTGTTCTATAATCCCACTGGCAAATTTTTGTATCTGTTTCTTATCATATCCTGGAAGGAATTCCATGAAATAACTTTGAAATGGGAAAAAAAAAGAACAAAAACAGATCAAGATTCTAATGAGACTGCATTTTAAGGAAAAAAATAAAGTGAAAATCCCACATATTTTGAGTAAGTCTAGAGTATCTTGATTTTAATTTGGGATTTTTACTATAATTGGGCACTAGTTCTAATAAAACTAATCTGCTCTACTTCATTTGATCCTTGCAAGAGAGAGAATTATTGACCTAATTTATAGATGCATTAACTGATGCTCACAGAATATTAAGTGTTTTACTCAAAACAGGTGAAATGTTCTGACTTTCTAAGTTATTTTTACTTCACTAATTTGTTCATGCATAATAAAACTAAATTATCTTTTTTAAGCATGAAGTAGAATATTATGAGTTAAATTATGAGGCAAAACCAACAACCAAACCAAAAATCAGTGCTAAATATTTGAGTGTCTGTGGTTGATTGAATTACATGACCATTAAACATGCTCAGAGTCTAAAATAATGTGTCACCTACTATAAAACTTTTAAATTTAGGCTAGTATGGAGAGATTATCTTGCTGAATTATAGAAAAAAAAGAATAGTGTATTACATTTATATCAATGTGGGCAAAGTTAAAAGTGTATGATTGATTAAAAGATGCTTTTCTATAATAAATACGATGGGTAATTTATAGTCAATTGTTATTAAATGTATGCACATCTCTAACATTCCTGAGTGCCATATGTTCTTTTAAATAAGTTGAGTGTTTTATACCATGAGTTTGTTTTAGCATACATATCCATGTAAATAGCACAAAAGTATTTGTATCTGTGGCCAAATTATAAAGAAAGCCTAAATTAATTTATAAAAGCCAGTGAAACACACCTCCATGTTATTATAGTTTAAGATTATTGTGCAAATATTCATTACTACTAGTCAACAATGATTATGTAGAAGAAAGGTAGCATTGGCCATATCTATTTTAAAACTAGCACAATAGTGGTTTTGCTCACTCAATTGGTCGCAGCATGAGCAAAGGTTTTTGTTAGGCTAACTGACAGGAGTTTTCTTCACTACAAAATAGGGGTTTTAAAATTTTGTCTCCTGTCTAATTATCCATCAAATATTAAAAAAATATTGTTTATGTCCTGTGGCAATAACTTTGTCAAGCCTCAAAAGCATTCAAACATTTCAGAAGAATAATCATTTTAAAAAACTGATATTCTGATTTTGAAAGATTTGAGCTATTCATCTAAGTACAAAAAGGAAAAATACACTCAGAATTTCATTACCCAGATGCAATATATAATTAATAGTACACCATACTACATATTTCTTTATGTGTGTAAACTTATAGTTTTACATGGATGGATAGTGTATCAATTAACATTGCTTTCAACTGCACATTACTGAAAACTAAATCAATAGTTGTCTAGGTAAATTGAGGTTACTTTTTCCCACATAACAAGAAGTTAGAGATGATATAGAAACTCAGTGATAAAATTAAAAAACTTTATCTTTTAACTGTTATTATTAGTATGTCCTCCCACCTCCTTTTTTTTTTTTTGTCTCATAGTGGTAAAATGGCTACTTTACATCCAGGCATCTATAATCAAGACATGAACAAAGGGAAGTACCAGCCAAAGATTTGCTTCTCCTTTATTGCCAGGAAACAAAACAAAATTTCCAGGCAGTTCTTACCTGAAGTAGACTTCTGCTTATAGCTCACAGGCCAGAACTATATTACAATTCCACTCCTCACTGGAATTGGGTCTGAAAAAGTGAGAAAGTAGCTTTTGCAGCCTTTATAAAAGATGGTAAAGTACAAATATATTTTTATTAAAAAATGCATAAAATGCAATCATATTTAATTTTGGTATTTTAAAATAAAATGTTTCATATTTAAGTTTACAGAAGAAAAAACCTAAAGTAAAATTCAAGGAAATATTGAACTTCTCATAAATATATTCCCACTAAAATATACTATTGCTTTAAAGATATTTGTAAGATTAGAAAAAGTCAGTGAAAACTTTTAACAGTTTTAAATAATGTTTTTTAAAACACCTTGTTTATATTTTTACTGAACTAATTATCTTGTGATATAACAGAAGATTAGCATGTTCATGTCCTTTGTAGCTTGATTTTTAAATTTATATTGACAGTTGAACATTGTCAAGATACCAAACACTTATATTCTCCTGTGACTGTAATTTCCATAATTGCTTATATGCATGTTCAAACTGATCGATGATTTATCTAGTCATTGTATGACAGCTTTTCCCTCACATTTGTCTTTGACTCTGAATTAGCTTGATTATTTGATAGACATTTTTTAAAAGACATGTTCTTAGGTGATGAATTCTCTGATTTACTTAGCCTTTGAAGATATCTATTCATTGCTTTTATGACAAATGGCAATAGTGACCTGTTATAATATCTTGAGTCATGATTTCTTTCACTCATAGCCATTCCTACTTGCCTTTTGGCATTGTGTGTTCTATGTAGAACCCTAGGCTAGCTTGTTTATTATATTTTTCCCTCTTTTGATGAATTACTTTTTTTTTTTGCTTGGGTTCCTGGAATAAAGTAACTACTTTTGAGTTATTAACAGAATATAAGATCCAAATTATAACTTACTTAAATAGCATTTATCTTCAAATTGCTTTAATTTCATTTCATTTACTCTCCACAACAAGTCTGAAGTCTACAAGTGTAGACACTCCTCTTACCTCTCTAATGTGGTCCTTCTTGGTCTCTGTTATCCAGGGAGTGCTTCAACATCATCCCCAGGTTCTGGGATTTTCACACTGGTATTTTGTCTATGCAATGTTGCTAATTCATCTTCAACTAGGGGGAACTGAAGTCAGGAGCAACCCACACCACCATTTTGATGTTGTCACTCTTAGGTTGCCTATTTTTTTAAGAAGAAATAGTTGTCATTAATGAGAAATGAAAAAGAAAAGTCTTTCAGTTAGAATGGATGGTGTTAAAATGTGAATAGTAATTTTCAAATCAATAAAAATAATTTTATGCACATTTCTAGAGAAACTATCCTTATAATTGTATATAAAAATGCGTATAGGGTTAGTAACATATGTTTTTCCTCAGGTGCTTTTTTTTTTTATTATGTTATGTTAATCACCATACATTACATCATTAGTTTTTGATGTAGTGTTCCATGATTCATTGTTTGTGTATAACACCCAGTGCTCCATGCAGAACGTGCCCTCTTTAATACCCATCACCAGGCCAACCCATCCTCCCACCCCCCTCCCCTCTAGAACCCTCAGTTTGTTTTTCAGAGTCCATCATCTCTCATGGTTCATCTCCCCCTCTGATTTCCCCACTTCATTCTTTCCCCTCCTGCTATCTTCTTCTTCTTTTTTTTTTTAACATGTATTATTTGTTTCAGAGGTACAGATCTGTGATTCAACAGTCTTGCACAATTCACAGTGCTCACCATAGCACATACACTCCCCAATGTCTATCACCCAGCCACCCCATCCCTCCCACCCACCACTCCAGCAACCCTCAGTTTGTTTCCTGAGATTAAGAATTCCTCATATCAGTGAGGTCATATGATACATGTCTTTCTCTGATTGACTTATTTTGCTCAGCATAACACCCTTCAGTTCCATCCACATCATTGCAAATGGCAAGATCTCATTCTTTTTGATGGCTGCATAATATTCCATTGTATATATATACCACATCTTTATCCATTCATCTGTCGATGGACATCTTGGCTCTTTCCACAGTTTGGCTATTGTGGACATTGCTGCTATAAGCATCGGGGTGCACGTACCCCTTCGGATCCCTACATTTGCATCTTTAGGGTAAATATAAATATCCAACAATGAGGGATTGAATATTATGGAATATTATATACTCATTAAATAATCATATAAAAGTATAACACTGATATTAAAATATCTTCCTGAAATATTTTTCAATGTAAATTATAGGCTATAAGTAATATTTAAAGGGTATACTATTATATGTATATATACTATTATAAGTTAGTGTAAATTCATGAGAGATGAAAATATAAAATAGCTACAATTTATTTTAGTGATAATTATAATGTAAGTACGTGTTAGAACAGCTCTGTCAAACCTCAGAGCTTTTCTTTCACAAAGCTTCTCTTGAAGCTAAATAATGGAGGAAGAAGATGAGACAGAGTAAACATAGTTGGAACTGGAGCTCAGACAGATAAGCATGTGGTATCGAAGCCCAGTGCATTTGGATTCACTGCTTTAACCTGATAGACACTTGATAAGCACAGATAAAGAAGGTTCATTTTACACATTCTCAGTTCTTCTGTTATACCTTTAACAGATACTATTAGTTTATATTATTTTCCAGCATGAGATAAAAATGAATATGACCTTCCACCCCCACCCAATAAAGTAGGTCATATTCTCCCTTGGTGTCTACTTGTTGTTTCTGATTTATTAGACCTGATAATTTATGGCCCCAACTAAGGAATTGATTGATTTGGCGTTAGTCGCTCCCTGCTTTCCAGTTATTTGCTATCATTTTATAGCCATGGAATCAAAGCCAGCCAAGCAATCTGCCTCTTAACCTAGTCACTTTTGTTCCTGGGCTGAATCCAGTCCCACACATGGATGAAAACAAATCTCATTTGAATTCTCAACCAGGGGGAAATGCCTTTTTGGTGTGATCCAGAAGAGATCTAAATAGCAAAACTGAGTTATGAGTAAGGTTTGCTAATATCCAAAGAGTTTGGCAGAATTTTACCTCTCAGTACCCCATGAGGGTGCTTGTGAGTATAAAGTAGGATCTTATGCAAGAGTCTAAAGTTTATTAGTCATATTTACTTACCTTACAAAACCAAAATTATATCTCTCAATTATTTTGAAGACAGCTGCAGCTAACATATTTATCCCTCTGGGTACTCTCAGACTTAGGTTATATTTTCTCAATTCTTTGGAATAGTTGGGACCCTGGCTACCACATTGCTGTATTGCAGCAAACAGATTATTCAGAGCATATTATTATTATGATTCACTGCAGAGAGGGAGCTTCAGATTTAGGAGATCTCCAATGTTGTATGGAATGGAAAACCTTGAAACACTGGCATAAACATTTCTGATTTTACTGGGAAGGCAACTATTTAGAATGGACCATTAAATTTAAGATACTGATTAGTTTTTTATTATTTTTTAATTTAAATTCAATTAATTAACATATAGTATATAATTAGTTTCAGGGGTAGAGTTCAGTGATTCATCAATCTTATATAACACCCAGTGCTCATTACATCACGTGCCCTCCTTAATGTCTAATGTTAGCCCATCCTTCCACCCCCGCAGCAACCCTCAGTTTGTTTCCTATGATTAAGAGTTTCTTATGGCTTGTCTCCCTCTCTGATTTAGTCTTGTTCTATTTTTCCCTCCCTTCCCCTATGATCCTGTTTTGTTTCTTAAATTCCACATAATGAATGAGATCATATGATAATTATCTTTCTCTGATTAACTTATTTTGCTTAGCATAATACCCTCTAGTTCCTTTCACGTCGTTTTTGACTCAAAAAGTGATTCTTAGAGAAGAACAGTATACATGGGATCTAAGATTATAAAAAAAGGGACCCAACCTGCATCTGGACTCAGAGACTCCAGTTTCCTCATAACTCAGGACTCAAATATCACTTTGATAGTTCATATCAAATGATGTGATATCATATCAGGGATGTCCAGTACTTACGGTATAATAATAACAAATTGTAAAGTAACATATCCCACTTCATTTTTATGTCATTGTAGTATTTATTTTTTTAAGTTTGAATTTGTTGGTTTAGGCCAGGGGTCATCAACTCTTTTTGTAAAGAACCAGATAGTAAATATTTTAGGCCTTGGGGGACACCACAATCTCTGATGCAACTACTCAACTTTGCTATAGTAGCTTGAAAAGAGCCAAAGACAATATGTAGGATGAATCTTTCTAACTTAATCTTCCCAAATACTCTCAACACATGGATTAGGATGAATAATCTAAACATAGGGCTTGTTTTAGGAAGACTTAATATTGCAAGACTAAGTCAGCCAACAATCACTAAAACCATTTAAACAAAATCTGTTGAATTTCCTCCTAGTAAATGTAAGAATATATATTACCTGTATTTATATTTATTTAAATACTATATTTATAGTATTTATCACACTATGGGTCACATTTTTCTCTAGTGCTCATCTCCTCTTCCTCCTCTTTTTTTTTCTTCTATTAACACATTAGAGATGTTATGGCATGCAGATAACTTGAACTCTATAATGGAAATTGTGGTCTGTGGACAGTTAATTAAATATTATACAAATTTAGTGAGCAAATTCTATCAAAAGAACAAGTTCTCTATAACTTAAGGTTAAATTCTGACTTTACTACTGATTTATAGTTGTTTTTAGTACTGGAAAACATAGGTTACACTCAAATTTTGTTCATTACTATGCAAAACTTTTGTTCTTGCATACCCCAAAAATAGCTTCACAACTTTCTAACTTCCTTCCTTCCTTCCTTCCCTCCCTCTCTCT
>NW_023270807.1:39986147-40035254 GCF_011800145.1 Mirounga leonina
TCTTTCTTTCTTTCTTTCTTTCTTTCTTTCTTTCTTTCTTTCTTTCTCTCTCTCTCTCTTTCTTTCTTTCTCTCTCTCTCTCTCTCTTTCTTTCTTTCTTTCTTTCTTTCTTTCTTTCTTTCTTTCTTTCTTTCTTTCTTCTTTCTTTCTTCTTTCTTTCTTTCTTTCTTTCTTTCTTTCTTTCTTTCTTTCTTTCTTTCTTTCTTTCTTTTTCTTTCTTTCTTGTCTCTTTCTCTCTCTTTCCTTCCTTCTTTCCTTCTGCCCCCCTGCCTTCCCTGCCCTCCTTCCTTCTCCTGAGGTGTCATTAACTATAGCCATGTGGACATAACATAACACTGGGTGACAGTTGCAAGAACTAGGGTTAATGTGCCCGTAACCTCTTACAAATTTCTGATGAGATCAGAGCCCTTTGTAAAAGTTGCTGGGCTGGTTTCCTGAGTTTAACTTGTAATTCCAACGTAAGCAGATGAGAAGACATCACTAAGAATAAACAAAGTTCAGGCATTTGGGTGGCTCAGTCAGTTAAGCAACTGCCTTCGGTCAGGTCATGATCCCAGGGTCCTGGGATCGAGCCCCACCTCAGGCTCCCTGCTCAGCGAGGAGCCTGCTTCTCCCTCTCCCTCTGCTGTCCCCCCTGCTTGTGTTCTCTTGCTCTATGTCAAATAAATAAATAAAATCTTAAAAAAAAAGAATAGAGAAAGTTCCAGGCATTCTTCCTTCATTTCTGATCTCTGAGAAATTGTAACATATCTTCACCCTCTTCCAAGACTCATCTGTTGGTTATCTGACTTGCTGTAAAGATCATTGCTCCCCCAGATTCTTTTTTTTTTTTTAAGATTTTATTTACTTATTTGACAGAGAGAAACACAGTGAGAGAGGGAACACAAGCAGGGGGAGGGGGAGAGGGAGAAGCAGGCTTCCTGCCAAGAATGGAGCCAGATGCAGGGCTCGATGCCAGGACCCTGGGATCATGACCTGAGCCGAAGGCAGACGACACTTAATGACTGAGCCACCCAGGCACCCCTCTCCCCCAGATTCTTGATCTTGTTCCTTGATTTCCACAAGGATTCTGCTAAATTCTGATCTCTAGATTTAGAGTACAGCTCAGTAACCTAGTCCTTATTCCTGACTACATACTTTAATGATTTGAAATGTTTGACTATGAACCAGATATTCCACATGGGTTTTCTATTTTGATCCTCATTAAGGAAGTTATTTTCATATGTAACACAAACCCATGGGTATATCTAGATTTTTGAAATAATGCCCCAATTTCCTCAAATCTTATGAGTAGTAAAACAATTAGTACCACTGATTCTTTTTCTGGCATTGCAACTATAACACACTTTAGGAGAACATGAGTAATGAAACTATGGTACAAGAGGTTATATAGGGATAAATTTGAATTCTTGTTAATTTATTATAAAACAAAATATAGCAAATTTTGCTTTCTTAACTCTTATTTACAACACATCTATTGTAAACTGGTTTTGACAAACCAGTTTATTGAGAATCAGTGGGTGTTAGCCAAAGACAAATATTCTCAGAGAGCTCTATATTCTCATAATAAGTGGAATGAGGCAAGATATGCTTGAACTTCTTCCTTTGTAAGGTGAAAATACTTATAGCAGTGTGCAAACCAGATCCTTTAAAGGAAAGGGTAAAAGAGAGCTGAGCTAATTATTCATGTTTCACCTGGTTATCATCAGAAGAAAGCACATTACTCAAAGCAAATGGGATAGGCAAATTCCATATAGTCACCTAAGGAGAGGGCTCACTTTTCTAGCATTAATCAACTTTGGGAAACATGGACTAGATGAGACTAAACTAACTAGAAAGCCAGGACAAAAATGCAAAGCATTTTGGAGAGGGGCATTAAAAAGGAGAAACTTAGGAAAGGTGTTCATAGTCCTTACCAAAAGCAAAATTTAAAGCCAAAATGCTAATACTTATAACAATTTTTAGAATTCTCAGAAATCAAGAAACATGCTTGAGTTGAGTCCACATTAGCTCCCTTGACACGAATTGTACAGATACCAGTCTTAGGAAAATTAATTGAAGGACATACATTTTTAAGAACAAAATTGTCATTTATTTGAGCCACAGGTCATATAAATTTGGAATTAAGTTTATGGCCTAAACGATGAGCTTATATGAATGTATCAGAAGGTATTGAGGATTTTTCCACTATATGTCCTCCTATGGAAGAAACAATGCTCTGAATTGCAAATAGGGTCTTTCACCAAAACAAACTATGGAAGTAGGATAACTGGGAGAGAATTCTAAACCGTTTGATAGATATGTTTAACGTGATATTCCTTTCCCTCTTCCAGTGGGTGAAAAGAACATAGACTGTTACCTTTTGAGATGTAGTTTTTAATCCTCTTTGTGATTTCTTTTTTATGAGCTGCTTTTGCATTTCTGTCAAATGCTCACTATGATTATTAAGACTATATTATATTGATTTACTTCACTGGATTCCAGTGATGATCAAAAGATGCTCAAGGCCTTGCTTTTATCATTAACAGGTGAACAATAACTTTTAGAATTATCGATGAACTATCTTCATCGTTAGAGTTATAGTTGTCCTAAACTTAGTGTTAAATCTGGAATGAAATCAATACTCCAGTATGAAAAGGGTTTTTAGACGTTTTACATTTTTCCTATGTGAATAAACTTCAAAAACCAACCCATGTTCAGAATTATCATATTTTGAATGTAAATTATAACTCTCTAAATGGTTTCAGAGCAACAGATAGTTGCTACTTCTGGCACATTTGTCTTATGAATAATATCATTCACTTCTATTAATTTAGTTCTGTTTTTTTTAAAGATTTTATTTATTTATTTGTCAGAGAGAGTGAGAGAGAGCACAAGCAGGGGTAGCGGCGGGCAGAGGGAGAAGCAGGCACCCCGCTGAGCAGGGAGCCCGATGCGGGACTCCAACCTAGGACCCTGGGATCATGACCTGAGCCTAAGGCAGCTGCTTAACCCTCCGAGCCACCCAGGCATTCCAGTTCTGTTTTTTTTTTTTTTTAATGTCAACTTGGACAATTAATTTAACGTGAATTTATTGACCGATATGTATTTATCCCAGAAGGCACACAAAACAAATATGAAGGAAATTGTCCCAAGTTTTCATCTGTGTGTCTTCGTGGGTGACAGATTAAACTCATTTATCTCTTTTATTTTGCTTTCTTTTCTGTCTCTTACTACACAAGAATTCTAAACAAGCACCGAAACAAAACAAAATAAAACAAAACAACAAAAAAATGATGTTAGTCTAGGTTCGTCTTTATGAATACTTACAGAATCCTGGTCATTTCTTCAGGTTAAAGTTTTTTTTTTTTTTTTTTGAGTAGTTTTAGGTTTACAGAAAAATTGAGCTCAAAAGCAGATTTCCCACATATCCCCTCGCTCTCATCCCCCCAATTTCCTCTAATACCAACATCTTGCAATAGTGTGATATATTTGTTACAATTGGTGAGCTGACTGGCACATTATTATTAATTAAATTCTATAGTTTATATTAGGGATTCACCCTTTGTGTTGTATATTCTCTGGGTTTTGATACATGTGTAATGCCATGTATCCACCATTGCAGTGTCATACACAATAATTTTACTGCCCTAAAAAATCTGCTATGCTTTGCCTATTCATTCCTTCCTTCCTCACTCTGTTCATATCCCTAGTGACCACTGATCTTTTTTACTTTTCCAAAATATTATATAATTGGTGTCATACAGCATATAGCCTTTTTAGATTGGCTTTTTTTCACTTAAATATGCATTAAGATTCTTCCATATTTTTTCATGGCTTGACAGATTATTTTTATACTAAATAATATTTCAGTGTCTAGATATACCACAGTTTGTTAATCCATTCACCTATTGAAGGGCATCTTGGTTCCTTTCAAGTTTTGGCAGTTATGTATAAAGCTGCTTTAAAAATTTATGTGCAGATGTTTGTGTGGCAGTCTTTCAATTCTTTTGGGTAAATACCAAAGAGCACAACTGAGAGGCTGTATGGTAAGAGTATGCTTAGTTCTGAAAGGAACTACCAAACTGTCTTCCAAAGTGGCTGTACCATTTGCTTTCCTACCAGCAGATGACAGTTCCTATTTTTCCACAACTTCATCAGCATTTGATGTTGTCACTCCCTTGGATTTGGGGCATTCTAATAGGTGTGTAGTGGTATCATGTTATTTTAATTTGGAATTCCCTAATGACATAAGATGTTGAATATCTTTTCATATGCTTTTTGCTATCTGTATACGTTTTTAGTGAGTTGCCTGTCCAGCACTTTTATCCATTTTTAATTTTTTAATTATTGAGCTTTAAGAGTTCTTTGTGTGGTTTGCATACTAGTCATTCATCAGATATGTTTTGCAAAGATTTCTCTCAGTCTGTGGCCTGCCTCTTCATTATCTCTCCAGTGTCTTTCACAAAGAGTTTTTAACTTTAACGAAGCCCAACATATCAATTCTTTTCTTTCATAGATCATACTTTTGGCATTTCACTTTTTGAATGCTCACTATCTTGAATGGCTTATTTCAACCATTGACCAAGCATTTCAGGTGGTACTGATGTTTTTGCCTTGCCTTTTCTGTTGTATGCTTCTGAAATTTCATTGTTTCTAAGTATTTCTATTAAGTTGAAGGAAGGCAGAGAATTATTCTATTTTATTACCTATTACTAAATTGATAAATGTAAAGGAAGAAGGTTGAAGCTGGAAGAAGTTTTATAATATTCTTGAGTGTCATTTTAGTCTTAGCACTCAGCTCTCAATAAAGTAGACATTAATGGGTTGATTGGATTATATATATATGATACAAATCTGATTCTAGATTCCAGTAATATTCCCTATTACCTCTCGGTCACTGTTTCTTAATGTGTGTCCTTGAATTCTAGTTAATTCTCATCATGTAGCCATGAAACATGTTGTCAGCCACACTGCTGTTGACTCTGGCAGACTAAGACCACAAAGCTCCTGGTTGGGCTACTAGCCCTGATGTCCCTTATCTGCACCCAAGCTCCTCGGGTTCCATCCCTGTGTGAGCCTACCATAGCTTTCTGTGGAGCACATGAGTCACTTATTCAAGTATGATAAGGTTGTGAAGCAGTGTTACAGATGTTGTACTTAGAGACTTTTAAAATAGAATAATGGATTGGCAAGCAAACAGGCTAAACTTCAGAAAAATTTCTTCAGATTTTTTTTAGGTAAAGAAATTTTGAGTGAAACAGAATGCTAGTTACTCAACCATTGGAAAGGGTGACTCCAGTCTGGAAGAAAAAATTCACTGAGGATGAACTTTTCTGAACTGGCCCGGGGATAACCCAGAGGATCTGGAATGTTTCTATCTTATCTCCTCGAATGTTGTTTAATTATTATTTGAGAGGAGAGCTTTGCTTACTGGGTGTATGGATTTTTTTATACTTTAATGAGTGATTGTTAGTTTTAAAGAATTTAAATAATTCTTTAAAAATTATGAAGTTAATGAAAAATGTCTGAGTTGCAGCTACTGAGTGAATTCTTAGAGACCCCCAGAACAATTATAGAAACTGGGAAATTTGCCTCTATAATTTTATTTCTGGGTTAAATTTTCCATGGCAAGCAAAGATCTGTTTTTAATAAACTGTATTTAAACATGTGGCTTGATAATAATTAAATGAGTAAGAGGATAAGTCTAGGACAATGTTTTGCACACCATTGGCATTCTCTAAATTGTATTAAGTTTTCACAAACATAATTGATGCAAAAAAGTAAGTTCACTAAATATTATTGAACAGTGGGAAAACATCCTATTGATTTTTTTCAATCCAACATATGGGTTTCTTATTCTATTCCAGAGTTTTTAATGATAGTGAGATGGTGATGGCACTAATATGCACTGATTATCATAATAAAGTTAAAATATTTGATGCTTTGAGAGACTTGGAAGTCAAATAAAATTTCACTGATGTTTTCCTTAGAGTTATTTAGAAAAAGTGTATATTTTAATAATGTTTTGCAAAAACAGGATTACACCCTTTGTATCACTTTGTATATGGGGCTCATGATCTTATATGTACACTTGAAGAAAATATCACATAGGAGACATTTCATAGTGGGGATTAACAAAAATATTTTAATCCACAGCATGAAATTTTCAGGGCTTAAAATGCACAGTCATTTTTTGGAGTAGATAAAAATTATAGATAGTATTTTGGGACTTACCTTCCAGTATAACCTCTCTTTTATGGATTCAGTAAAGGAGGCTCAGAGAGGCTAGGTGACTTGCTTGAGGTCTCACTGTGGCTGCCCTGGGAGCAACAGTCTGATCTCAGTTTCTTTATTCACATCTCAGCATGCTTTAGACAAAGCCACATGCATCACGTCTTTAATATGCCACCAAGACTTGTTGACTTGGAGCAGGAACATGGGCATTTCCTCTTCTTAGCTCAGTATTTACACATAAACACAGAATACGGTTGGAAAAGAATATGAATTAGGAAACATTCCTTATAAGCTCTTTTAGTGATTGATTTTGATGTTTGGGTACAAAATGTTATAAATAGCAAAAATCTATGATGAATGTCCTTCTGCTATTGCTCCCATTCTCTTTTAAACCTTTTCTCCTAAGTTTTGGTTTTCACTTTGTAGCAGTGAAGAAACTGCATTCTAGAGTCAAATGACCTGTGTTTAAATTTTGACTTTTCTGTTCTTTGTGTTGACCTTGGGAAAATTATTTATTTACTTAAATTTTTTTTTATGTAAGATGTTCTTTTTTTTATGGAAGATGTTCTTTTTTTTTTAAGATTTTCTTTATTTATTTGGCAGAGAGAGAGAACAAAAGCAGGGGAAGTGGCATGGAGAGGGAGAAGCAGGCTCCCCACTGAACAAGGAGCCCGATGCAGGGCTTGATCCCAGGACCCAGGGATCATGACCTGAGCCAAAGGCAGACACTTAACTGACTGAGCCACCCAGGCATCCCAACCTTGGGAAAATTATTTAACTGCTATGTAGATTATGATAGGACCTCCTTCATAAGGTAGTTAGTTGGAATAATTCATGAAGGACACCTATACATTTGACTAATGCTGATGGTGATGTTGTTGATGCAGATAACAATGACATATCCTCTTCTGGTTTCCCACTCATTCCACTGATCACTTGTTTTCAGTTCCTTTGGTTGATACCTAATCAGCCTGACCTCTTAACCTTGTCGCTCTTCAGAGATCACATTCTCTACCTGCATTCCCTTCTCTGGTGAACTCATTTAATCCTATGGCTTTTAATACTGTATTAGCCAGAATTCTCCAGAGAAACAGAACCAATATATATGAGTAGATTACATATTATATGAAGAGCTTTATTATAGGAACTGGCTCATGGGGTTATAGAGGCCGAGAAGTCACATGATCTGATATCTGCAAACTGGAGAGCCAGGAGAGCTGATGACATAACTCCCACTCCAAGACTGAAGTCCTGAGAAACAGAGTGGGGGCACTGGTGTAAATCTTGGAATGATTCTTTTTTCCTAGTTTTCTTTTAATCCCCATATCCAATCCATCAACAAATGCTGTCAGAATTTATTCAAAATGTGTTCAGAAAGTGACTGCTCCCACCTCTCTACTCCCCTCACCATTTGCGCTGGATCACTGAGGCATTCTCCTCACAGGCTTTCATTAATATTTCCCTTCAGTCTTTTTTTGGCATATCAGCCAGAATGATCCTTTAGAAGTTTAACACATGGGCCAAATAATTTAATGCCTCTGCTCAGAACTCTTGCTCATTTCCCTGATTCACTCAAAGTAAGCCCAGACTTTTCTCCAGGTAACCTCTCAGCCCCCTTCACCTCTGCTGACTCTGCAGTAGCCACACTCCTCGCCTTGGAGTTCTTCAAACACTCCAGGCAAACCCCAGCCCCACTGTTCTGGCCATGGTTGTTTCTCTGCTTGGAACCATCTCCCCTGAGGGGACTCACCATCTCACTTCTCTGAAGAGTCACTTTTTCAGTGAGGTTCTCTTTAACAAATGAATGAATGAATGATGTTCACTTTTTTAAGTTACATCTATTAAAAGAGTAAAAAATCAGGTTTTCTTGTAATGGGCAGTCATAAAGGCTCAAAGTAATGGATGTCTCATCAAGCACTTGAAAATTGCAGAGGTGGATGGTATCAATAGTGGTGATTGGTTGTTCTGCATTTATACTGTCACCTCATACTTTTTGTTCCTATCAGAAGTGCCATGACTTGAGAAATTAAAATGAAAGAAGAAGATACTCAACTGTCAACTGTCTAAAACCAAGGAAATTATGTTTTCCATTTTTCAGCTGCAATAAAGCATTTGATTCTATGTCTCAATAGCATTTTTTTTTATGTTTCAGTTTGGAAGCAATATGTAGGAAGGGCTCTATTATTTTAACTCCATATGTCATGGCTAGTATACCCTGTGTTAAAGTTAATAGTTTTGATAAAGTATAGCATCAAATGAAGCATGAGTCACCTAGTAGCACTTAAGAGTCTATGTTCCAGGAGAACACATACTCCAAAATGTAGTTGATGAATTCCTGCTCTTCATATATAATATAAGTGGTCTCCATATGTTGTTTCATTGTATATAGGATAAAAAAAATATGACTGTCACTTGGGATCTTCAGGATATTTCACTAAATACAATAGTGATGAACAATTTTGGTTTTATGTAAAAACATATTTTGCATGCTTTCAAGATAAATATATTCATTAAACATTTTCACTGTGAATGACAGTGTTAGATAAGTCTTCATATGGTCTCTTATAAAACAGGTTTAAAGGAAAACTGTTGTAGAAATATTTAGCAATGTTATTGCATATTAGTTGACAATTCAAATACTACTTTTATTTATATACTTATAATTTTGATCTTTTTGACCTTTATAACTCAGCTACATGATTTTAGAAAAATTACAAAGGTAAGCATTATTTTGTCAAAATAAAGAGTATTTAAGAAAGATAGTCCATTTGGTAAAGAAAATAACTTCTCTTCATAGTCTAACTACTTGTTTTATTTTGGGAATAAAACACCTTGGAGGTACATCCTAATTCTAGATGATGAGGGTAGGGATATCTGTAAGAATAAAGAATGAGGCAGAAGTTTAGTTATCCAATATGGCATGAAGAGATTAGTCCTCAATATAGAGTAGAAGCTCGATTATTCCATCAAGGTGATAGATGACAGGACCTTGCTGTTTGGGTCTGGGTCTGTTCAAGTGATTCCAAGAGAATTTCCAAATTGATCCTGTAAAAATGGAGTGGGAGAGGGCTGATGCAGGAGTCTGGTGAGGATGAGAGTCTGGACAATCCAGTAACCATCTGCCTCACAAAACAACTTAGAATCTAAAATTACTTATAAGCTCTTGAAAGAAATGAAACCTTAAATTCGGTAACGAACTATTTGTCTTCTTCCCCATAAAATTTATGTATGATTAACAAGTTGTTATTGTAATTTTTAATAGCCTTAATTATATAAGAATACTTTTTCACTATCAAAAAATTAGCAAATGAAGATAAAGAAAATAGAACTTTCCCTTGTTTATCATTGTTATAATTTTGTTGCATATAATTTCAGTTCTTATCTCTGCATGTGTATTTATATCCCCAACCTTTTAACAGTGGAGTCCAGGTTTTAATCTTTGGATCTCTTTTATTTTCTATATGCAGTTGCTTCCTTAATCACCTTAGTCAATCACAAGTTTTAAATACTTTCCATATGCAAACAACTTTCAAATGTATATCTTTACCTAGGTCTTTACTATAAACTCTAGGTATGTATGTATATCTATATAACCCATATTTATCTATATATGTACACACATGTGCATATGTATGTATGTTTGTGTTTACTGCCTTATGTATATCTCCACTGAGCTTCTGTTCCGCAGTCTTACCCATCACATTTAATGACAATTAATGTTCTTCAAATTGCTCTTCCCCTGAAGCTAAGAGTTATCCTTGACTCCTCTTGTTCTCTCGCTCTCTTCATTTAGCCCATCAGCACAATGTCCTGGCTCAAATTTCAACATATCTATCATCTGTTAATTTCTCACCTCCTTCACTAGCACCATCTTGAGTCAACCACAATCATCTCTCCCCTAGTTTATTAGAATTGCCTCCTGATTCTACCGTCTGCTTCCACACTAGTATCTTTTTCACAGTGGACCTATATCACCCTGTGCATACATCTCTCCCTCTCATCATTTTTACTATTGAATTTGTCTAATTTAGAGAATCTGTCTATATTTCTAGGTGGTAAAGCTCCTGAGGGCAGGAACCCATGTCTTACTCAGCCCTCTTTAATACCCATCACCAGGCTAACCCATCCCCCCATGCCCCTCCCCTCTAGAACCCTCAGTTTGTTTCTCAGAGTCCATAGTCTCTCATGGTTCATCTACCCCACTGATTTTCCCCCTTCATGTCTCCCTTCCTACTATCTTCTTTTTTTTTTTAACATATAATGTATTATTAGTTTCAGAGGTACAGGTCTGTGATTCAACAGTCTTAACAATTCACAGCGCTCACCATAATACATACCCTCCCCAATGTCTATCACCCAGCCACCTCAACCCTCCCACCCCCGACCACTCCAGCAACCCTCAGTTTGTTTCCTGAGATCTGGCATATAGTAGGTGCTCAATAAGTGCAAGTGGAAAAAAAAAGTGCAAATGGAATTTAAAAGAGACATGTGATCAAAAAGAATGAATGTGAAGTGTGGACTTGGACTTGAGAAAGTTGATGACTATGGTGTGAAGATATAAGTGGTAGGAGAGGCTGTTCTGAATGCTGATGACATCAGGGTATTTTAATATGGTAGCTGGTAGATGTAGAATGAAAAGGGTGTTGATGCTTCAGAAGTTCGAAATGTCAGAACAAGAGGTCAAAATTCCCATGAGGCAATTCGAGTTAGTAAGAATGATGAGGGAAGAAACAAAGATAGAAATTATTTTATGAACTTCTAACCCATAGACATGAAATTAAATATGTGTAACTCATTAAATCCTGCAGCAACTCTTAAGGTAGGTATGGTTGAGGAAAATGAGGCCCAGAAGAGTAAAATGCTTTGCCCAGTGTCCATAGATAATAAAAGGTAGAACTTAAATGAAAAGTTCTGTTTATCTGAATTCAAAACCCAAGTTGTTTCCGCTCTGCATTACTGGGCCCCCAGGGACGAACTGAAACAGATAATGAAATATTATATCAAATGGGAGATGGAGCGCAGGTAAGATTTGGTTGAAAAAATGAGCACTGAGGGCACCTGGGTGGCTCAGATGGTTAAGCGTTTGCCTTCGGCTCAGGTCATGATCCCAGGGTCCTGGGATCGAGTCCCGCATCGGGCTCCCTGCTCCTTGGGAGCCTGCTTCTCCCTCTGCCTCTCTCTCTCTCTCTCTCTCTGTCTCTCATGAATAAATAAATAAAATCTTAAAAAAAAAAAATGAGCACTGAAGTAGAAAAGAACTAATTATGTTACAGGAACAGAAAACTTAATTAAAACAACTTTATTTATTTATTTATTTTGGTCACTGGCATTTTATTCATTTATTTATTTTTCATTTAAATTTTTTTATTATGTTATGTTAATCACCATACATTGCATCATTAGTTTTTGATGTAGTGTTCCATGATTCATTGTTTGTGTATAACACCCAGTGCTCCATTCAATATGTGCCCTCTACTGATTCCACCCCCCTTCATGTCTCCCTTCCTACTATCTTTTTTTTTTTAACATATTATTATTAGTTTCAGAGGTACAGGTCTGTAATTCAACAGTATTACACAATTCACAGCACTCACCATAATACATGCCCTCCCCAATGTCTATCACCCAGCCACCCCATCCCTCCCACCCCCCACCACTCCAGCAACCCTCAGTTTGTTTCCTGAGATTAAGAATTCCTCATATCAGTGAGATCATATGATATGTGTTTTTCTCTCATTGACTTATTTCACTCAGCATAATACCCTCCAATTCCATCCATGTCATTGTAAATGGCAAGATTTCATTCCTTTTGATGGCTGCATAATATTCCATTGTATATATATACCACATCTTCTTAATCCATTCATCTGTTGATGGACATCTGGGCTCTTTCCATAGTTTGGCTATTGTGGACTGCTGCTATAAACATCGGGCTGCACATACCCCTTCGGGTCCCTACATTTGTATCTTTGGGGTAAGTACCCAGTAGTGCAATTGCTGGGTCATATGGTAGCTCTATTTTCAACTTTTTGAGGAACCTCCGTACTGTTTTCCAGAGTGGCTGCACCAGCTTGCATTCCCACCAACAGTGTAGGAGGGTTCCCCTTTCTCTGCATCCCCGCCAACATCTATTGTCTCCTGACTTGTTAATTTTAGCCATTCTGACTGGTGTGAGGTGGTATCTCATTGAGGTTTTGATTTGGATTTCCCTGATGCCAAGTGATGTTGAACACTTTTTCATGTGTCTGTTGGCCATTTGGATGTCTTCTGCCCATTTCTTGATTGGATTATTTGTTCTTTGGGTATTGAGTTTGATGAGTTCTTTATAGATTTTGGATTCTAGCCCTTTATCTGATATGTCATTTGCAAATATCTTCTCCCCTTCTGTCGGTTTTGTTGACTGTTTCTTTTGCTGTGCAAAAGCTTTTCTTTTTCTTTTTTTTTTAAGATTTTATTTATTTATTTGAGACAGAATGAGAGACAGAGAGCATGAGAGGGAGGAGGGTCAGAGGGAGAAGCAGACTCCCCGCCGAGCAGGGAGCCCGATGCGGGACTCGATCCCGGGACTCCAAGATCATGACCTGAGCCGAAGGCAGTCGCTCAACCAACTGAGCCACCCAGGCGCCCCAGCAAAAGCTTTTCTTAAGACAGTATGGTACTGTCACAAAAACAGGCACATAGATCAATGGAACAGAATAGAGAGCCCAGAAATGGACCCTCAACTCTATGGTCAATTATCTTCGACAAAGCAGGAAAGAATGTCCAATTCAAACAACTTTAAGAATACAATTGACTCGGGGCACCTGGGTGACTTAGTCGTTAAGCGTTTTCCTTTGGCTCAGGTCATGATCCCAGGGTCCTGGGATCGAGCCCTGCATTGGGCTCCCTGCTCCACAGGAAGCCTACTTCTCTCTCTCCCACTCCCCCTGCTTGTATTCGCTCTCTCACTATCTCTCTCTCTGTCAAATAAATAAATAAAATCTTTAAAATATATGATTGACTCTCCTAATGAACTAGCCCAGGGAGTGTCTAATTTTAGGGATGTCTTTCTTCAAGGCTTAAATAACGTGAGCAGGAAATGGTTTCTCTTGCTATTTCCTGACTCAGCTTCCTCCTGCATTCTGCTCTCAGGGATGCTCTCCTGTTTTCGTCACAAAATGGTCACCAGCAGTTCTTGAGGTTGCAGTCATTTTTCTGTGATCATGTACATCAACATAGAATGACTCTCTTCAATAGTTTCTGCAAAAGAAAAGGGCATCCCATCCCTTCAAAATGCTGTAAACTCTTCACCAGCTCAATTAGATCACATGCACACCCCCAAAGCTGTTCCTCTGGCTAGAAGTAGAGGACCCATTGTTTTAACTCTTTCCTTGAAGGGGCCGTGGATCATTTCTCACAAATCCACATGGCTGAAAATGTAGGAGGTGTTAACTCCGTTGGCATGAAGAAGGGTGCTGAATGAATGTTGAAGAGTCAACCAGAAATGAATACTTTATCTGGAGTAAATAATTCCTTCATTAATTTACTCATGCAGCAAGAATTTATTGACCATCAAATGTGTTAGGCACTGTGTTAGAGGTTGATTATATAGCTCAAACAGCACTTATCCTCAAGGAGCTCATGATCTATTATAGGAGACTGATGAACTAGCAACTAAAATGCAGTATAATCAGTATTATTCTAACAATCCCCTGGGAGCAAGAGGGAGTCATCTACTAGAAGGACCAGAGTGAAGAGCAGGCAAGGAAAGTTTTCTGGGAAAGATGCTTCTGAGCTGAGACTTTAAGGCCCGATAGAAATTAAGCAGGTGAATAGGGTATTACAATTAAAAAGAGCAGCATGTACAAAGTCACAGAGGCAAAAGATGAGTGCATGAGCTAATTACAAGTAGCAATTTTATGAAGAATCTGCTCAAGAGCTTTTAGGCTTTTGTAAAATGTTCTTATGAACGTGAGAGTAAAATTAGATGTCAGTAGCTGGTTGTTCAAGTAGTGAATTGTGTTTGGCAATGAATTACATTTTGAGTAGTAATTTTCTTTACCCTTTACAGCTTGTGAGTGTGTTACTGTTTTCTTAGGCATAGAGCCTAGTTACTTTGCAGGGAGAGTCGGATGGGGAAAAAAAGGACAGAATGGGGTGGGATCACTTTTTCCTAATTTTACTCCAGTTATTCTGGAAGTAAAAATTCCAAATGTACTTCTATGGAGAACAATCATGTTCAGATCCAAACAGGTAATGCTTAGGAAAACATATCCACTATTGATTCTCATTTCCCAGGTGTTCCCTAATGAACTCATTTACTTTTCAACAAGAGAGGGAAACAAGTAGGTGTAAGGTCACATAAGAGCTTTTCAGAGAATTAAGGCACCCATTCAACCCCAAACAATATTTTACTTTTGATAAAAAATAACCAAGTCAGTAGGTTTTTCGCTGATAGTAGCATACTTGGGCCTAACTATGAACAGGGATAAAAGTAAAACTTTGGAAATCTTAAATTTAAAAAGTAATTTGATAATTCACAATAAAGAATATTCTGCATTTAAAAATAATTGCTTTCCTTCCTAGGCTTGACATGGGGACTATTAGTTTAAGATATCCTCTGGGATAATAGGCCTTGCCAAACTATTTCATGGACAAACACTTTCCTGCTTAAGAAAATAAAGAAAAAAGCAAGGCAAACAGTATTTGCAGGGATGATCTCATCCTCACAGACCCTCTGTTAGGAACTTCTGGGAGGAACGAGTCCTCTTTATACATAACATGCCACTTTGATGTGACCGTCCGTCTAGCCATTGTCTGGCCTGATTCTGAGAATCACAGCTGGAGACATTTGGAAAATGTTTAGGAGAAACCTGTTGAATTCTGCACTGGCAAATCCCTAAGAGTTCTGATAATAATGACAATTGTGTATTTTTTACTAAATATTATTTTTATTACTAAGAAAAAGTTTCAGTTTATATTTTTCCTTAAATGGAATTGAATAAGTGAGGAGGGTAAATGACTATGTGGAATTCAGAGAGAAAAAGAAAGAGAAGTCAGAATTTTATGCAGTAATAACATCAAGAATTATTGTAAGTTTAGTTGAATGCAATTTTTATAATTGGTACTCTCTTGAAATTTTTTTCAATTTGAACCCAATGTCAAGAGTTAGAGGGAGACTGAATCATTCCTGAAGATGGGGAAATTGAGGTATAAAACAGTGAAGTTCCCAGTCACACACTGAATTCAAACTTTCATTAAAACAAAATGGTATTTTAAGAGAAAGTTTGTAGTCAGACGGATCTCATATCCATGCTCTATGAGTTTTTAACTGTGTGATATTAGGTAGGATTCTTAAACTTTCAGCTGTGTTTTTCTCATCTATAAAAGGAGAAAATAATGCCCACCTCCCAGAATGGCTAAGGAAATTAAAAAAAAAAAAAACAATTATAAACGTCGATGTATAGTCAGTGCTAACTTGGAATTGTAGGATTTGTTTTCTTAAAAATCAGATTGATTTAGTAATAAAAGAGTGCAGATGCAGATGTATCAATTTGCTTATTATATTCTAGAGGAGAAACCAAAAATAAATGTAAGGGAAAATATATTAAAGATATAATTTTAGGTAGTGATAGATGTTACAGAGATCAGACGATGTAGGGATATGGTCAATAATCCAAATCTAATGGGACTTTCTTGAAAAGTTGAAAATATGTCATTTTCCTTAGGACTTAAATGACAATTACGAGAAATAGCCAATACCCCCAAATAACTTGAATTTTTTTTAAAGCTCTAACCTTGTTAGATACCTTGAATCCCAAGGCACCTGCTGCAAAGTTTCATGATAGTGAAGTAAATGCATGGGCTGTACTGACTTCCAGTTAAAAATATGCATACAGGAAAATTCACTAGAATTGGAGACTAAAAAATAGAATAAAATAAGAACAAAATAAGAACAATCTCACTAGACAAATAAAAATATGCATAGGAGGGGCACCTGTGTGGCTTAGTCGGTTAAGCATCTCCCTTCAGCTCATGTCATGATCCCAGGGTCCTGGGATAGAGCCCTGCATTGGGCTCCCTGCTCAGAGGAGAGCCTGCTTCTCCCTCTCCCTCTACCTGTTCTCCCTGCTTATGTTCTCTCTCTCTCTCTTGCACATGCAAAAATAAATAAATAAAATATTTAAAAATATGCATAGGAACTATACAACACAAAGCAGGAAGCAATGATAAAGGGTCTAGCAGAAATTCAAAATATGGATGGTTGATATAAATAACTCAAACAATGAAATAAGAGGATAGGTCAGCCGAGGAACAAATCATCCACATACAAATCATGTTGAGATATCAAAAAATAAAGAAAAAGAAAACAACTCAGAAAAGAATAAAGTGATAGAAAATAGAATTGTGGGTAGAGATGAGAAAATTACATGTTTTTACATGTTAGTCATACCCCAATAAACTGGTTTAAAAAAATAAACTGTGAAGAAATAATAATTGAGAATTCCCATGAATTAAAGAAATATGGAAAACTTTGGATTTACAGTTCTTTGGGAAAGCCAAATTCATGAGTTAGCCTTTGCTATGTAACAAACCACCCCGAAACAGTGGTTTAAAACAGAAAGATCTTTTATTTGTTCAGAATTCTGAGAGCTGGTAATTTGAGTTTGGATCACCTGGGTGGTTTTATTGCTGATCGCTCCTGTGCTCGGTCATGGGTCTGGTCAGATGGAATTTGTTTGCTTTGGATGCCCTCATTCCCATATCTAGCAAGTTGTGAACTGAGACCCCTTAGTTGTTTTCCATGTGGTCTCTCTCATAGGCTATCTCAGCCTCATTCATATTTTCAAACGGTGGTCTCAGAATTCTAAGAGCTACATTGGGGGGCGGAGCAAGATGGCGGAGGAGTAGGAGACCTGGATTTCGTCTCCTCTCAGGAATTCAGCTGGATAGGGATCAAACCATTCTGAACACCTACAAACTCAACAGGAGATCAAAGAAAAGAATAGCAACAACTCTCTGAACAGAAAAACGACCACTTTCTGGAAGGTAGGACGTGCGGAGAAGTGAATCCAGGGCCATATTTGGGAGGATAGATGGCGGGGGAGGGACCTCCGTCAACCGCTTCTGGCAAGTGATAGAGCCGCAGAGCACAAAATTGGAACTTTTAGAAGTCTGCTCCACCGAGGGACGTCACTCTGGTGGCTAAGTGGGGGGGGTGGAACCCTCGTGGGACAGTGTGGTCTCAGGACCCTCGGGGTCACAGAAAGACCGAGGGTGCCTGAGTGTGGCAGAGCTCCCAGGTATCAGAGTGGGGAAGCTGGCTGCAAAGACGGAGCCCAGGCGCAGGCTCTCAGCTCGGGGTTGCCATAAACTGTGATCCGGGGCACAGTCGGACCACTGCTCCTCCAGCAGGGACCCAACAAGCGGCAGATCCGGGGAGACTCCCCTTCCTCCCCTGGGAGGAGTGGCGTGGGAGCGCACCACAGGGATCTGCTGGGTTTGGAGACTCCACCCGGGGTCGGGTGCCAGAGATAGAAACACGCGGTCACAGGCCAGGTGAGCATGGAATGCAGCCGGAGACCGGGGAGACGGGAGTGACTGATGGCTTTTCTCTGGGGGCTCATTGAGGAGTGGGGCCCGAGTTCTCGGCTCCTCCGAGGCAGAGATTGGGAGGCCGCCATTTTCACTCTCTGCCTCCAAAGTTTTTTTTTTTTTTTAATCCTTTCTTTTTTCAAATAACTTCTTATCAATTCCTTTTATAAAATCTTTTATAATTTCCATCTTTACAGTCCTATTCCATCCCTTCATCATATCAACCCTTATTTTTGTACATATATAAGTTTTTCTTTCTTTAAAATTTTGGGAGGCACTTTCTTCTAACAGACCAAAATACACTCAAAATCTAGTGTGTGGCACTGATCTATAAACCAGGCTGGTCATATTTGATCACATTCTGGTTTGTTTTGTTTTGTTTTGTTTTTATCTTTATCTTTTTCTTTTTTTTTTTTCTTTTTCTTTTTTCTCTCTTTCCCTTTCTTTTCCCACTGCCTCAGGTCTTTTCTGATTTGTTTAGAGTATATTTTCTGGGAAGGTTGTTACCCTGCTAGCATTTTGTTCTCTCATTAATCTATTCTCCTCAGCACAAAATGACAAGACAGAAAAAATCATCTCAACAGAAAGAACAAGAGGTAGTACCGACTGCCAGGGACCTACTCAATACGGACATTAGTACGATGTCAGATCTAGAGTTCAGAATCATCACTTTAAAGATACTAGCTGGGCTTGAAAAAAGCATGAAAGTTATTAGAGAAACCCTTTCTGGAGAAGTAAAAGAACTAAAATCTAACCAAGTAGACACCAAAAAAGCTATTAATGAGGTGCAATCAAATATGGGGGTGCTAACTGCTAGGATAAATGAGGCAGAAGAGAGAATCAGTGATATAGAAGACCAAATGATGGAAAATAAAGAAGCTGAGAAAAAGAGAAATAAACAACTACTGGATCACGAGGGCAGAATTCGAGAGATAAGCGATACCATAAGACAAAACAACATTAGAATAATTGGGATCCCAGAAGAAGAAGAAAGAGAGAGAGGGTCAGAAGGTATAATGGAGCAAATTATAGCAGAGAACTTCCCTAATTTGGGGAAGGAAACAGGCATCAAAATCCAGGAAGCACAGAGAACTCCTCTCAAAATCAATAAAAATAGGTCAACACCCTGACATCTAATAGTAAAACTTACACGTCTCAAAGACAAAGAGAAAATCCTGAAAGCAGCTCGGGAGAAGAGATATGTAACCTACAATGGTAGAAACATTAGATTGCCAACAGACCTATCCACAGAGACCTGGCAGGCCAGAAAAGACTGGCATGATATCTTCAGAGCACTAAACGAGAAAAATATGCAGCCAAGAATACTATATGCAGCTAGGCTGTCATTGAAAATTGAAGGAGAGATAAAAAGCTTCCAAGACAAACAAAAACTAAAGGAATTTGCAAACACAAAACCAGCCCTACAGGAAATCTTGAAAGGGGTCCTCTAAGCAAAGAGAGACCCTAAAAGCAACATAGACCAGAAAGGAACACAGACAATATATAGTAACAGTCACCTTACAGGCAATACAATGGCACTAAATTCCTATCTTTCAATAGTTACCCTGAATGTAAATGGGCTAAATGCCCCAATCAAAAGACACAGGCTATCAGATTGGATTAAAAAACAAGACCCATCAATATGCTGTCTGCAAGAGGCTCATTTTAGAACCAAAGACACCCCCAGATTGAAAGTGAGGGGGTGGAAAACCATTTACCATGCTAATGGACACCAAAAGAAAGCTGGGGTGGCAATCCTTATATCAGACAAATTAGATTTTAAACCAAAGACTATAATAAGAGATGAGGAAGGACACTATATCCTACTGAAAGGGTCTATCCAACAAGAAGATCTTACAATTGTAAATATCTATGCCCCTAACATGGGAGCAGCCAATTATATAAGGCAATTAATAACAAAAGCAAAGAAACACATCGACAACAATACAATAATAGTGGGGGACTTTAACTCCCCCCTCACTGAAATGGACAGATCATCTAAGCAAAAGATCAACAAGGAAATAAAGACTTTAAATGACACACTGGACCAAATGGACTTCACAGGCATATTCAGAACATCCCATCCCAAAGCAACGGAATACACATTCTTCTCTAGTGCCCATGGAACATTCTCCAGAATAGATCACATCCTAGGTAATAAATCAGGTCTCAACCTGTACCAAAAGATTGGGATCATTCCCTGCCTATTTTCAGACCACAGTGCTTTGAAACTAGAACTCAATCACAAGAGGAAAGTCGGAAAGAACTCAAATACATGGAGGCTAAAGAGCATCCTACTGAAGAATGAATGGGCCAACCAGGAAATTAAAGAAGAATTAAAAAAAATCATGGAAACCAATGAAAATGAAAACACAACTATTCAAAATCTTTGGGATGCAGCAAAGGCAGTCCTAAGAGGAAAGTATATAGCAATACAAGCCTTCCTCATGAACAAGAAAGGTCTCAAGTACACAACCTAACCCTACACCTAAAGGAGCTGGAGAAAGAACATCAAATAAAGCCTAAACCCAGCAGGAGAAGAGAAATCATAAAGATCAGAGCAGAAATCAATGAAATAGAAACTAAAAGAACAGTAGAACAGATCAATGAACTAGGAGCTGGTTCTTTGAAAGAATTAACAAGATTGATAAACCCCTGGCCAGACTTATCAAAAAGAAAAGAGAAATGACCCAAATCAACAAAATCATGAATGAAAGAGGAGAGATCACAACCAACACCAAAGAAATACAAACAATTATAAGAACATATTATGAGCAACTCTATGCCAGCAAATTAGATAACCTGGAAGAAATGGATGCATTCCTAGAGATGTATCAACTACCAAACTGAACCAGGAAGAAATAGAAAACCTGAACAGACCTATAACCACTAAGGAAATTGAAGCAGTCATCAAAAATCTCCCAAAAAACAAAAGCCCAGGGCCAGATGGCTTTCCAGGGGAATTCTACCAAACATTTCAAGAAGAATTAATACCTATTCTTCTGAAACTGTTCCAAAAAATAGAAATGGAAGGAAAACTTCCAAACTCATTTTATGAGGCCAGCATTACCTTGATCCCAAAACCAGACAAAGACCCCATCAAAAAGGAGAACTACAGACCAATATCCCTGATGAACATGGATGCAAAATTCTCACCAAAATACTAGCCAATAGGATCCAACAGTACATTAAAAGGATTATTCACCACGACCAAGTGGGATTTATCCCTGGGCTGCAAGGTTGTTTCAACATCCACAAATCAATCAACGTGATACAATACATTAACAAAAGAAAGAACAAGAATCATATGATCCTCTCAATAGATGCAGAAAAAGCATTTGACAAAGTACAGCATCCTTTCTTGATCAAAACTCTTCAGAGTAGAGGGATCGAGGGTACATACCTCAATCATAAATCATATAGCAATATAAGCCTTTCTCAACAAACAAGAAAGGTCCCAAGTACACAACCTAACCCTACACCTAAAGGAGGGTACATACCTATGACTCTATGGTCAACTCTATGGTCAATCATAAAAGCCATCTATGAAAAACCCACAGCGAATATCATTCTCAATGGGGAAAAACTGAGAGCTTTCCCCCTAAGGTCAGGAATGCGGCAGGGATGTCCACTATCACCACTGCTATTCAACATAGTATTGGAAGTCCTAGCCACAGCAATCAGACAATAAAAAGAAATAAAAGGCATCCAAATCGGCAAAGAAGAAGTCAAACTCTCACTGTTTGCAGATGATATGATACTTTATGTGGAAAACCCCAAAGACTCCACCCCCAAACTGCTAGAACTCATACAGGAATTCAGTAAAGTGGCAGGATATAAAATCAATGCACAGAAATCAGTGGCATTCCTATACACCAACAACAAGACAGAAGAAAGAGAAATTAAGGCGTCGATCCCATTTACAATTGCACCCAAAACCATAAGATACCTAGGAATAAATCTAACCAAAGAGGAAAAGGATCTGTACTCAGAAAACTATAAAATACTCATGAAAGAAATTGAGGAAGACACAAAGAAATGGAAAAACGTTCCATGCTCATGGATTGGAAGAACAAATATTGTGAAGATGTCAATGCTGCCTAGAGCAATCTACACATTTGATGCAATCCCCATCAAAATACCATCCACTTTTTTCAAAGAAATGGAACAAATAATCCTAAAATTTGTATGGAACCAGAAAAGACCCCGCATAGCCAGAGGAATGTTGAAAAAGAAAAGCAAAGCTCGCGACATCACAATTCCAGACTTCAAGATCTATTACAAAGCTGTCATCATCAAGACAGTATGGTACTGGCACAAAAACAGACACATAGATTAATGGAACAGAATAGAGAGCCCAGAAATGGACCATCAACTCTATGGTCAACTAATCTTCAACAAAGCAGGAAAGAATGTCCAGTGGAAAAAAGACAGTCCCTTCAACAAATGGTGTTGAGAAAATTGGACAGCCACATGCAGAAGAATGAAACTGGACTATTTCCTTACACCACACACAAAAATAGGCTCCAAATGGTTGAAAGACCTCAATGTGAGACAGGAGTCCATCAAAAGTAGGGACAAAAGTAGGGATCCGAAAGGGTATGTGCACCCCGATGTTTATAGCAGCAATGTCCACAATAGCCAAACTGTGGAAAGAGCCAAGATGTCCATCAACAGATGAATGGATAAAGAAGATGTGGTTTATATATACACAATGGAATATTATGCAGCCATCAAAATGAATGAGATCTTGCCATTTGCAATGACGTGGAGGGAACTGGAGGATGTTATGCTGAGCGAAATAAGTCAAACAGAGAAAGACATGTATCATATGACCTCACTGATATGAGGAATTCTTAATCTCAGGAAACAAACCTAGGGTTACTGGAGTGGGGGGTGGGGTGGGTTGGATGGGCTGACTGGGTGATAGACACTGGGGAGGGTATGTGCTCTGGTAAGCGCTGTGAATTGTGCAAGACTGTTGACTCTCAGATCTGTACCTCTGAAACAAATAATGCAATATACGTTAAGAAAAAAAAAAAAAAGAAGGTAGCAGGAAGGGAAGAATGAAGGGGGGGAATCGGAGGGGTAGATGAACCATGAGAGACGATGGACTCTGAAAAACAAACTGAGGGTTCTAGAGGGGAAGAGGGTGGGGGGATGGGTTAGCCTGGTGATGGGTATTGAGGAGGGCACGTTCTGCATGGAGCACTGGGTGTTATGCACAAACAATGAATCATGGAACACTACATCTAAAACTAATGATGTAATGTATGGGGATTAACATAACAATAAAAAATTTAAAAAAAAAAAGAATTCTAAGAGCTACAAAAGACGGCAAGACCTAATGTTCAAGTAGTGCTCAAGTCTTTGCTTACATCATGTTGGTTAAATATTTTATTAACAAAATAAGTCTTATGGCCAAGCCTAGATTTAGGGATGGAAATGTAGACTCTTCCTCCTAAAAGGAGGAACATTAAAGTCACATTGCAAAAGTAGCAGACAAACGTGAAAGAGGAAAATTGGGGTCATCTTTACAAACAATCTAAGAATAAAAAATACACCTGGGGTAGATTATACTTAATTTCAAGACCAAGGAAGACAAAAAGAAAAGTATAAAATCTTTTAGAGGGAAAGAGCAAATGACTCACAAAAGAGTAAGAATTGACTGCATACCACATTTCTCAACAGTGAAAAAGAGAACTTTAACATTGAAATAAACGTGTATGCAATAAGGATATTCTGATGTCCTCCAAGGGCTTGGAAGTTTAAGACACAAAGACCTCTTGAAAAATGCTTTTTAATAATGTCTTTCAATGAGAAGAAAATAAGAATCAATGCATATGGGGAATACGATGCAAATAATTAAATAAAAATGTTTGTGGCTTTTAAAAGTAGGTACTTCTTCCTATTATCTCCAAAAGAACCTGTATTATTAACAATACCAAGATCTGCTCCTGATTAGGAGGAATGGGTCAAAGAATTTTCCCATTTTTAGTGTAACATTGCTTTCTTTAATTAAATCAAAAGGTAAAATGTTACATGAACCTCAATACGTGTGTGTGTATGCGGTGTGTGTGTGTGTGTGTACTTCTAAAAATGAAGTAGGGTTCTGGTCTCACCCAGAGCTACTTCTTTAGTCTTTACCTAGGCTCATTCAGTTACCTTGGATGGATATCATTAAAGCATCTCTATAGTTTATCATGTGGATTGAGTTACTATATGAGGTTTACAACCGAGGGAACTCAGCACCAGAAAATGTTTCAGATAATAAGTGTTTGCTATCTTTACTTTGTAAAAGCCATCAACCCAATAGCTAGATTCCTGACATTAATTGTACCTTGTGATAGTTAGTGATCCAGCTCCCACTAAGAAAACAAGGTATAACAGCTCCTGTTTTTATTAAACTGGTCTCATAAATATTCAGACTTATCAAGTGTCATATGTGCTCCCCATTTTTATCAATATGAGCTTATGTTAATTTTTATATGTACAACCAGTTCATTGTCATAAATGCTTACATTTATGTAAGTATAACCATTTATTTTGAAATCAGTATATTTTATTGCTTCATCATAAACTTTTCTCACAGCTGTTTGCTAACTAATATTTCTCCCTGGGCAGAGTTGCTGCAGCTACTACTCTTAAAGTGTTCCAAAAGGGTCATAAATTCAATAGACTATACAAACAATGTTAAATACACATTGTATTTCATTCTAAATGAAAGTTAAATAAACTAAATTTATTTTAGCAATAAATATAGAGCTACAAGAAATTAAAAAAATGCTATATGTGAAGGGAATGGTTTTTAGTTTTATGTGTTAATTTCATATCAAATTATTGAATGTATTCATTTAATATTAAATATTAATTGAATATTCAATATTGATTTAATAAACATTAAATCACAAAATCTATTTCACTCTTATTTTTTGATCTAGAAAGAGCAAATTAAATTTCTTGTTTTTAATTTGGGTAACCATTAACACCATCATTGAATGTCACTATAAAGGGATATTGGTTAAACTTGACCATTGTAAACATAATTGTCTTAAGCAGTGAAAATTTTAATTTGTAGAACTTTATGCCACTTTTTACAATATCTTATAGAAAAACTTAACCATTTGTTATAAACATTTAATATAAACAAAAGATACTCTTTTGAATTGACAGGAATAAATTATAAACACCATGATGAATAGTGTTGTGTGCAAACTTGTAGCATAATTGTCGTAGGTCTGGAGAAGTTAATCTTGATTAGGAGGCAAATTCTAACGTTAAAGAGAAAGTGGTGACTAAGTAGTGGGTAGATAGCATTTGTTCTGTCACCTGCTGTGATACATAATAAAGTTTGAAACCCCAAAGCAGAAAGATTTCCTGTTTTAATTTCCTCTGTTTGTCTCTGATAAAACAAAACAAAACAACACAAAACAACAAAACTGCACTCAAGAGATTTAGTACTGAGCTTGTAACAGGGGTGCAAATAAAATCACGTTCTCTGCTGGAATCTAGAATGCCTAGAGAATTAGCCCATAGTTTAACCATCATGTTACCCCCATAGATAACAGAGTTCTGTATGTGACATCTCTTATACAGGACTTTTGATACACAGGTATTTGTTTTGTTGAATTGATATCAATTAGCAATCATTTATTGGGAACGTAATTTGTATCTAGATGTATGTCTGATACCATGACACCCCCATCTATTTACATGAATTGATGTCATACACTTTTATTCAAAATCCTTTTAAGTTACATTTTGGATTTACAGAAAAATTATAAATATAATACAGTTTTTTTTAAGATTTTATTTATTTATTTGACAGAGAGAGACAGCGAGAGAGGGAACACAAGCAGGGGGAGTGGGAGAGGGAGAAGCAGGCTTCCCGCGGAGCAGGGAGCCCGACACGGGGCTTGATCCCAGGACCCTGGGATCATGACCTGAACCAAAGGCAGATGCTTAACGACTGACCCACCCAGGTGCCCCTATAATAGAGTTTTCATGTACTCCGCATCCACTTTTCTCTATTATTAACATTGAAATCAGTGTAGTACATTTGTCGCAATTAATGAACCAATATAAATATGTTATTATTAATAAAATCCACAGTTTATTCAGATTTCCTTAGTCTTGCCTAATGTTCTTTTTCTGTTCATGGATCCCATTCAGGATACCACATTACATTTAGTCATATGGTGTCCTTAGGCCCCTCTAATCTGTGACAATTTCTCACATTTCCTTTGCTTTGATGACCTTGGCGTTTAAGGAGTAGTGGTTATATATTTTGTAGAATTTCTTTCCATTGGACTTTGATGTTTTTCCCATAATTAGCCTGGGGTTATGAAATATAGGGAGGAAAAAGTAAAGTGTCATTTTCATCATATCACATCAAGGGTGTGTGCTATCAACATGAATTATCACTGTTGATATTAGCCTTGATCACCTGAGGTTGTGCTTGTCAGATTCCTCTACTTTATTTTTCTCCTTAATCATACTGTACTTATATATCATATTTCTTTGAAGGATGTCACTATATGCAGCCCCTGGTGACTTAAGATGCAGGGAACAAAGCTCCACATCTTTAAGGTGAATTATCTACATAAATTATTTGGAAGATGTCATATACCTTTTAGTAGTGTCTTCCAGTTTCTCTCTTCATCTATAAAGAAAGAAATGAATAAAGAGAATATGGATTCCATTTTCTCTGAAAAATTTTGAAAGTAGAAACTGCAGTAGTCCTTTGAAAAAGAAAATTGATGTTTAATTGTAGAGGGGGAAAATGATAAGCTAAAAATAGCATCCAAAAAATGAGATTATGCAGGATACCTGGGTGGCTCAGTTGGTTAAGCGTCTGCCTTCAGCTTAGGTCATGACCCCAGAGTGCTGGGATCAAGCTCCTCATCAGGTTCCTTGCTCAACAGGGAGCCCACTTCTCCCTCTGCCTGCCGCTTCCCCTCCTTGCTCAGTCTCTCTCTCTTTCTGACAAATAAATAAATAAAATCTTAAAAACAAGACAAACAAAAAAACAAAACAAAAAATGAGATTATGATAAACTTAAAAAAAAATTGTCTAAATAGGGGCACCTGGGTGCCTCAGTCGGTTAAGTGTCCGATTCTTGATTTCAGCCCAGGTCATGACCTCAGGGTTGTGAGATTGAACTCTGTGTCAGGCTCTGTGCTGGGCATGGAGCCTGCTTAAGATACTCTCTCACCCTCTCCCCCTACCCAACCCCACCTCTCTTCCTCTCTTAAAAAAAAAAAAATGCCCAAATAAAATGTGAACTTTAAAATCAGCTGAATGCTAACTACTAGATATGTGACTCAAGCTGAATGAATTAGGAAATGTGAGACCATAATAAAAAAAAGTAAATAATAAATAAAATGAAAAAAACCAAAAGCCAGCATTTGAGGTTTAAAAATGAGAAGAAATAATTCATGGAAATTTTGCTTTAAAATGGTGTTGACAAGTAACTCCTGATGGTGGTTCTTTTAAGCCCTCAGTAAAATACTTACAAAGAATCAGAACTACACAAGATAGACATTTTATTAGCACAAAACAATAGTTATTTCCAGAGCCTACATGTTAGTCCTCCTACACAGATATGTATATAGATACAGCTGGCTTGAGAAAACTTTACTAGAGCATTGTTTCATGCAACAGAGGATGCCTGGGAAACTTCAGAAAACTCTTTATACCTTTTAGACATTATTTAGATTCAGAAACTTAAAGAGTGAGCAGCTGTCCTTCTACCCTGATCTTTCCCAGTTTTAAGGCAGCTAGAACTTGTTTCCTCACATCATTTTATCTTCCTCATATAACCCTTCACAGATAGTAATATCCAGAAAACAATTGGGTAGTAAACAGTTCATGTGTGAGGAAGACTGAGCACTTGCATGTTGCTATTTAGTAAGTAAGCAATATTGGTGGGGCTTTTAATCTAGAAAAAATCTCTGAAGGAATGCTTAATGAGAATTATAGCTTTTACAGACTGCACTGAGTTAGGGTATCAGTAACCAGGCATTTGGGTCAGGAAATGATGTTACCTCAATGGGGCAGAACTGCAAGGAAAAGGAGAATTTGACTAGATGCTATAGACCTTCACTCACCTACCAACTGATAATGTATCAAGGTAGGTAAAAATGAACATGTACACACTTACGAGGTATGCAAAAATCTCATAATGGCAAAACACACTATACATTGACAAATTAAGTCTGAATAGTCAAAATAGTCTGATTTTACCATATTTAAACAGGGAAAAATGTAACTACATGAAACCTGGTAACTTGGTAGTGAAGGCATGAACAAGAATAAAGAATTAATGAAGAAAGACTATTTCTGAAAACTACACTTTGGGATAAAAAAGAAAATTCAAGAAACTTTATGAACTCCTCAAAGGATTTAAAGTACTATGAACCAGGAATAGCTCTAAAGAGAGAACAAACTTGGATGAAAATAAAAGACAACAGAATGAGTTGGAAAGTATTAATAAATGAAATGGACCAAGGAGCTACATAACATGGCCCTAGGAACAGATTGCCTGGATTTTAAATCTGGCCTTTTGACTTATTTAAATTATCCATGATTTACATACTTCTTTTGTAAAATGAGGATAAAAATAATATTTAATTCACTTGGATTATTTTGAAATTTATATAAGATAATTTATTTATAAATGCCTGATGCATTAAAAATATTTGATAAATATTTGATAAACTAGGTCTAACAATTAGAGAGGATTGCAAAAAATCTAAAAATGCAATATAAGGAACACAGGCAGAAAATTCAGTATTTTATGTGAAGATAAAAGCAACCAAAAAATATAGAAGAAAACCTTCGTAACCTTGGACTGGAAAATAGTTTCTTAAGGACAAAAAAGCACTAGCTGTAGAAGAAAAACTTGATAACTTGGATTTCATAAAAACTAAAAATTTATGTTCATTAAAAGACTCTGTTAAAGAAAGTAAAAGGGCAAACCGAAGACTGAAAGAAAATATGTGCAATCCATATATTTAGCAAAGAATTTCTATCTAGAATATATATAGAACACTTAAAAGTTATAGGAACCAAAACAGCCCAATAAAAATGGGCAAAAGATTTGAATAGACCCTTAACAAAAGAATATATGTGAATGCCAATAAATATATGAAAAGTCGCTCAATGTAACTAACTAATCACCAGGAAATTCAAATTAAATCATAATGAGACACCATTATATACTTGCTAGAATGACTGAAGTAGAAAAACGTTACACAACACAAACTATTGTGTTGAACAAATGGAACAAGTAGAACTCTTGTATGTTGTTGGCAGCAGCGTAATAAGGTATAGCCCTTTTTGGAAACCTTTTGCAAGTTTCTTGTAAAGTCAAACACTCAGTTACCACATAACCCAGTAATTCCACTTTAATGTATTTACCCAAAAGAAATGAAAACATACATCAACACAAAGTCTTGCACATGAATGTTTAATGGTTTTATTTATAATCACTTCAAAATGGAAACAACCCACATGCTTGTCTTCAGGTGAATTGTTAAACAAATTAATTAATACAACTAAATTAATCTCAGAGACATGCAGAATGAAAGAAGCCAGGAAGAAAGGAGTTCATACCACGATGTTATTCCATTTATATGAAATTCTGGAATGGGTAAAACTAATCTGTAGTGACCCAAAGTGGAGGAGTGGTTGACTGGGACCAAAGGAGGGGCAGGGTTGACTGTAGACCTTTTGGAGTAATATCCTGACTGTGATGGTGGCAATGTTTTTATCATTGCAAAACTCATCTACTTAAGATGGGTTCTATTATTTTATGTAAATGTTACCTCAGTAAAAAAAGTTGAAAATGGAAAATGTCGTTTGTGTACAGCACAGGTATAAAGTTAAATATTTCATAAGGACTTTCTCTAATATGCCAGGACTTAACAAAAATATAGCACACATTTTATTTTCCTAAAAATAAAAACTTATTTGAAGAAAAACTCTTATTACTGAAAACGAAAGGAAAATTAAAGTCTTGAGGTTTCCCTAATGTATCCTGCAGTTTCTAGGGCTGTGCAAATAGGCATTTGATGAGGAAGCCCACAGGTCACTGGAGGCTGTGGGAGTTAGCAACCCACACATAATCATTAAGCATGCCTGTCATGATCATAATGAAGAAGTGGGTCCTGGTGGTGGTATTTCTGATTTGGAGCTCCCTGACACTCTTAAAAAAAAGATCGAGATCTCTGAGTGGCAAGAGCTGGGCTCTTAGCTTTAGATACTCTATGGCCAGACATAGTGCCCTTGGTATCTGTTAGATACAGGTTAGTTACTTCCCTGTAAAATACCTGCTCTACAAGGTGGTCAAGAGACTAAGATAAAATGAAAAACTAGATGGAATGTAGCCTATACCTAGTTTTGATCCCTGATACCAATCACTTGTACAAAAGTACATACAAATGTCAAAGATGAGAATGGCATATTATATAAAACCAATAATTCAATAATTTAGAATTAAGCCACACCATATATATTAAAGAAACCCAAAAAGTGGATGAGTGCATGGGTGGAAATTATGTGTAGAGTAGAAGTGGCTTAAATTTTCATCTTAAATAGAAAGGACACTAATTTATCAGGTCATGACTCTGACATGGTCTTAAAATCTTTATGATCTTTAAAATGTAACTGGTTGTTAGGTTTTAAATCTGAAATCTAGTAGAATTAGAAATGGGGCACATATATAATCCAAACACTGTAGAAAAAATAAAAGCAAAAGCCAACATAGTCCATACAGAAAAAGGCAGATTAGTGGGAAATACAGAAGCATATAGAACAGAAAGAGCAAAATAAGATGAAAATTTTAAGAACTAATATATTAGATGAAGCAGAAGTTTAATTCTTCAATCAATCCCCCTGTGAATATGTGCAATATAACCAGAGAAGTGCTTTGAACTGAGAAATAGCTAATTTGTTTATTCTTTACTATTCCATCTTAGAAAATGCAGATTAATAAACTAGATATTATATTTTGAGGATAAAAGTAAATGGTAAGAGAGGGAGAGAAGTGAGAAGAAGAAGGGATGCAGTTTATCTACAAACTCTGTAAGGATGTCTGTGATGGTTGGGCCTAACTTTCTTGAGGGATAGGCCCATTGCTCTAGTAGCCTTTCCTTCGTGTGTCATGCCTCGCCAACCACCTCGTTGTCCTTCTTTTCATACCTGGAAGTTGCACTTCAGTGTGTACTTTATTACAATGGGGCATTTTCATCTACCTGTCGAAGAGGGGAAAGCTTGCAAAAACCACAAAGGGCCATCATTTCTAACTACAGAAATACACCACAGACCTCCTCCTGTGCATTGAAGAAAGTAATAAAGGAAGTACTGGGCCTCACCCTACCCTCTAACAGAATACAAACTTTGTGGGTGAGATAGCATTGTCTACACATGTAAAACAAACAAGTGTATAGGGAAAAGCATAAAACAATAAAATACATAATAGTACATGTTTGGAAAGGGAGTAATCAGTGTAGGCTGCCCTCCTTAGAATGTCTTCATGGAAATAGAACATTTTGAAAGTGGTCATGGAGGGTAAATGGACTCCAGGGAGTGGATGAGTGAGGGAGCCCAGGAGGCCATGAGGGCGCAATAGAGAAAAGACAGAGTTCAGGGAATGAAATGTGGACAAATCTAGAAGGAAGACTGTGTCACAAACCCAGGTGAACCTTAGATGGCTTTATGCAGTGCCACATGGCTCATGGTGGTGTGGGGTAGATGGTATGTGTGAACACACGTAAGATGTGAATCTTGAAATTAGTAGTTTATGAATAAGCTGAATCCGCTGGCAATACTATCTCTGTGACTATATCTCTTAGCTAAGAAAAGGAAAGTTAAGATTGATATGCAAATGTGGAGCTTTGAATGAGTCTCATGGTTGTTTCACCAATACTAGCCAATTTGCATTGCACAGAAAGAACAGAGTTTTGTGGACATAAGAGACTCCAAATGAAATATACGTGCTGTAAGCTGATGATCTAGGAATGATGGAAACATTTTTATGAATTTAATAAATCATAAGTAGAGAGCTACATACAGGTTTGGCATGGATTATTCAGGGGTAGATTTCTCTTTTTTTATCTGTTTTAGTTGTAACAACTATTCCTTAGATCTTGATTCTTCTTGCATGAGTTTTGAAGTCTCCCAGAGGCTCTTTACAATTGGAGGACCCATAAAAAGAAATGGGTGGGTGCTCTGTCAGACCACAGGAATTCTGCCTTGAAATAAAATGCCATTCTTTTAGCACATGTCTGAGGAACAAGTGAACCTGGCCACATTTTGAATGTTCCAGTCATCTTAAATTAATTTTCTACAGTGCCAGGCTAAGAAAAACCCAATACATAGTTCCTATAACTTTGCATATTTTAAGGAAATTTCCATCCATGTGCTTTTAATTCATTCACATTTATATCATCAAATACTAGTTTTGTGAGCTTTTGGATGTACCACCAACTTTAGCTGCCTTCTCAATAAGGTATGCTTCAGTACTTTATCCTTTTAAAGACAGGGAGACTTGTTTTGCCAAAGACAAATGAACTCAAATATACAAAGGTTTAAATCTGATCTGTACTGGAAGCTCAGGTAATTTGCATATCTAGCATTACCCCCTCCATCCCTAGTACCCACTTAACTGAAAGAACCCAGATTCTCAAGATACTCCTGCCAGACACTAAGCAATCAAAGGGCTTTGGCAATGACCATTGAATAAAAACTCCAGGAAAAAAAATGTGAAACTCTTCAAAAATACTGACAAAATCTTGACTGAAAATGAAATTTCCCTCCAGTATTTAATATGTCTGAGCATGATGATGCCTAGGCAAATTAAAAAACTAACATCATCTTGTCTGAACTGTTAAAGAATTTTCATTAAGGATAAACATCAGTCAATTCTAGATTTCCTCAGTATCTCAGAATGGGATCTTCCTGGGAAATCCCTGATCTGTAAACTTACTTAGGACCATCATGCTCTATTTCTTTGAAGTAGCATATTTATTCAATTTATTGCCTGTTGAGTAAAGTATAGTGCTTTATTTTTTGAGTCTAAAAAATTCATTCTATAGAATTCAAGAGAAATTTTCCAAATCTGCTGCTGTCTCCTGGGATTCAATCAACAAATCTAAGTTTATCTTCTTCATTATGTTTGTGGTCTCATTCACTTTAATCTTAACCCTTTTGGTCTGTTTCTGTATAGTGAACAAATTCAGAAGTAATTGAGCATATGCACATATGGAAAGAGAAACAACTGGATGCTATTTCAGTTTTGAAAAAAAAAAGATATTTTGAACAAGTTTCTTTGCCAAAGTTTTATTGCCAAATGTTATTTAAAATTATGTATTAAGGGGGGGCGCCTGGGTGGCTCAGTCATTAAGCGTCTGCCTTCAGCTGAGGTCATGATTCCAGGGCCCTGGGATCGAGCCCCACGTCGGGCTCCCTGCTCAGCGGGAAGCCTGCTCCTCCCTCTCCTTCTCCTCCTGCTTGTGTTCCCTCTCTCGCTGTCTCTCTCTCTGTCAAATAAATAAAGAAAATCTTTTAAAAAATAAAAAAAATAAAATTATTTATTAAGGGACTGGGGAAATCTTTAGTGATGACTGGGGGAAATGTCTTAGTGATAAAAAAATGTAGAGATGAAATGTAGCTTTTCTGATGGCAAACTACATGAAGTAATACCTCTAGGGAAAGAATGTATTGAGCTCCTTTTTTTCTAATCAGGGACAGCAAGATCTCATGTTTGAAAAGACATGCCTGTCTTCTGTGTTAACAAGCTCAGAGCAGAGGTTTATGCAACATTTGTAAGGGTAGGACTCAGAATTTAGGAATAAGTCATTGTATATTAGTTATCCAACACATAATGATCTAGGAATCTGGGCTATTTTCTGAAGGTGCTGGCTATAAACTAAGGGAGCAGTGGATAACCAAAAAACATCAGAAACCAAAGAGAAAACATTAACCCCTTGCTCCCTCCCTTTCTGCTTTACCTTCTACACCTGCAAATTAATAATAGCTAATACATGTTGAGCGCCTGCTATGTGCCAGGCAGTCTTCTAACATTTTATAGAGGTTGTTTGTTGCAAATTTTTGAGAAAACATATTTTCATTCCCATTTCACAAGGAAACCAAGACACAGAGAGGTTAATTAACTTGTTCATGGTGACACAGCAAGTAAGTGATAAAGGCAGGATCTGAACTGGGACAGCCAGACTCTAGAACATGTCTTTTAGACACTTGTCAGTACTGCCTCTGAATGGTCCATGCCCATAACAGGAGTTAATATGAGACATTTTTCCCCCAAATCACAGAGATGTTAACCAAGCTAGATGATGTTCCTGAGAAGAAACATCTATGAGATAAAACATTTCAAATGGAAATAAGTAAATTCATCCAAGAAGAATTCCAGAGAACAGAATAACAGAAGCCAGAGAGGTCAGACTCCCTGTTTATAAACTCAGTGGCTCCCCTGGAATGTTAACCTTTCTTATGAGACTGACACATACCTGGTTAAGTCAGGCTGGGCCCAGGCCAAATCCGACTTGTTCGTTCTGTGGGATAGCTGCTAATATATAGGAAATGAGACATTTATGTGAATATTTATTAGGGATATTCACCATCATTTTACCAATGATAACAAGAAGTTTAAAGGATATAAGAAAAAGATAATCTAACCATATTTTTTTAGAGTTAGCTCAATGGTTAAATGAGTAATAAAGTATTACTGTTTTGTATTCTACATATTGTGAAGAAGATTCAGTTGGGGGTATAAATTTCCCTCTGAAGTTAAATAAATCCACTGTCTGTTGTTTTTTGTGTTAGTATTCATCTATAGCAACTGGGGCAGTTGATGCAAGGTCATTTTGAGACAAAAATTTCAGGGGAAGTTATGTCTTTTATTCCGTCTAATGTGGTGTTTCTAAGATTGACTGGATTCTGAGGCCCAAAGGTAACAGCTTATTTCTTCCTGTTTGCACTTTAGGACCCTGTAACTAGAGGAGAGAAAGACACTCCCACCTCCATCTCAAACCAAGCCCCACCTCTTAGAGAAAAATAAAGTTAAAGGAACAGGATCAGGGCCAGATAATCTTTCTGTTCTTGTCTTGAGCTTGAGTCAGTTTCGATTTAAAACACTAGGTGCTTCTGTTTCACTCTGGCTAAAAGCAGACATGTAATTTGGCTCTAGCCAAAAACATAGATGACCCCCAAAGAAGGAAACTAATATTTAACTGGTACACACCACATGTCAGGTACCATACTTAGGCAATTTCACCACAAAAGAAGGTATCTCATGCTCAAATCAGAGGAGATAGTTGCTTATTTCAGAGTCCTCATAGCTAGCAATGATCAAAAGTTAATTCATCTAGTTTGGGTACAGTCTTAGAGATCTTATGTTAAATTTTTCCAAGTAGAGTGCTTTAAGACCAGCATCTGAGAGACCTGAGATGTTCTATGACAGGGCAGAGGAGAGAATGTATTAGAAAACTGAGGTTAGGGAACTAGGTGCCATCAACTACATTAGATAGTAATGCCATGAATTTATTCAGGGTCTAGAAAGCATAACAAAATTGTTTATCATGGATTTAAAAGGGACCTTTGTGGTCAGATAATTGTCAAGCATAATTTTACGGGTAAAGAAATGTAGCCCAGAGAAGTTAAACAACTTTCTAAACAGCTACATCATGGAAGGTGCAGGAATTGTTTTGAACTCCAGTCTACTGGCTCTCATTTCAGTGTTTTCTCTTTTTATCCTCTTACAATGTGTTGGTTACCAGAACCGAGGCATTCTTTTCTTCACCCACAGACATGCCTCAGCCATCAGCTTGATCAGCTCATTTGGGTTATGTGACACAAGGCTACTTTTCTTTCTTTCTTATGAGTGAATTTTCAGGTTGAAGCTGAAGGACAAAAGCACTGAATTATTAGCTTTCTAAAATACTGATTCAGGATTCAGTTAAAAAAAGTTGTAAAAGAAACTCAATAGTCTGGTTGAAAGTTATTAGGAAAAAAGTAGGTGAGCTCTTTTGACCTGCACTTTGGACTGTGTCCTGAAGGTGAAGAAAGACATACTGGAACTGCATATTTGAGTTTAGAATCTCAGAGTGGAGAAGACCTATGCCTTATCTTTCACGAATAGGATTCTCAAGATCAATAGGTTTGCAATGGTAGCAGGAGGGTTTGAGGTCAGCAAGAATGTATTTTTTGAAAATTATTTTTTTATTTTTCTAGAAAAAATTCAGCATTTGTTTATATATAACAGAAGGTATTTCGAGAACATCTTCTATGTTATATAAAATGATAAATTCATGTCTCTACCCTCAAGGTATAGAAAGATGCCCAATAATAAACAATACATCATTCAGACAGTGCTGTACTCAGCAGATCTCGGGGCTATGTCCTATGTGTTTACTTCACCTCTTTCTTTCCCATTGCTTCTATAGTTTTGCTCAGAATATCTCTCTCCTGCTTCATGTGAAATTTCAGCTGTTCTAAGGCTAATTATAATTAGTTATAATTATATAATTATAATCTACTCATCTTGTCATTAAATTCTATAAACTTCCTGTTTATTCTCCTATTTTTGAAGTCTTTGGCATCTATTCCTAACTTGTTAACGCTCAAGTGCTAACATTTCCACAAGCAAAACCAATATCCACAAGATTGATTGTTCCACTTTTCTGGAAACCTGTATCTATGTATCTCCAGCAAACTTCTGTGCTTTGTTTGCTATCATCCACATAGCCACATCCTTAAACTTACCTTTGGCATTATGATTCAGAGAACCATCTGAGTCCAACTAAGCTGTGGGCTCAGTGATAACCCACACATATGTTCTGTCACTACTTTGGGAGGCAAGAATTCTACCACTGAGCCACCAATGATTTGCTCTTCCACTAGTGTGGAACTTTCATTTATTCTACTTTTATCTACATCATTCTCTCCCAATTGAGATTGGGCTCTTCTGGACTATTCTCTCCTGTTCATATTCTAAACTTTGCACATTCATGGAGGAATCCCAATAACTGCTTTTTCCTTGTCTGGAGAAAACTCCACAAGTGGATGTATTGGTCTTTTTATAGGATAATGGCAATCAAACAAAGATCTTAATGCTACTTGACAATGCCATTATGTTCTCTTACTTTTTTTTTTTTAAGTCAGATCTCATCAGTAATAATAACTACTTCTAAAGATCTGTAATTTCCAAGTTTTGACCCTCCCATTCTCTCTTTATCTTTTTTTTTGGTAAAATACTTGCCCTTTTTGTGGAAGACACTCCCTTTTTTTAGCAGAGACTCTGTCTTTTAGGATGCCAAAAATTAGAATATTTTGAAAGAAACTAATGAGTTTTGAATCAAAATCACACATCTGTTTTGTGTCTCAACTGATCATGTTTCTCTTTTGGCAAAAGCCAGTTTTACCGCTTGTGTTTTGAGTCCCATTCTTTTCTACCTTAGAGAGTTAATGTTTCAATTATCCCCTCATTTTTCTTAATTGTCAATATTTCTTTTATTTTATACCATAAGTATATAAAAATTCTTTAATCTTCATGATCTTAAAAAGATCTGGCACCAAATCCAATATTCTCATTCATCTACCTCTTACTTTTTTCTTTCTATTTACTTATGAGCCTCCAAACTGTGGCTACTGCTATCCATTCTTGGTTGCAACTGCTCTGCCTTGCCCAAACCCACGGATATTGTCCCTGCCCTTACCTCGCTTCATCTTTTGGTAGCATTGCACATGGCTGACCATTAAGTCATAAATTTTGGGGAGACAAGGATTCAGATTTGAATCATGAGTACCTGGCACAGTGTCTGACACAAAGGAAAGTCCAAGATCAGATGGTTTCATGGGTGAATTTTCCCAAGCATTTAAAGAAGAAATAAAGCCAATCCTTCTCAAACTCTTCTAAAATGTAAAAGAGGAAAGAACACTTCCAGACTAATTTTACAAAGCCAGTATTATCCCAATACCAAAACTAGAAGAAGACACTGCAAGAAAAGAAGACTACAGGCCAATATTTTTGATGAATATAGATGCAAAAATCCTCAGTAAAATATTAGCAAACTGAATTCAACAGTACATTAAAAAGAACCATACAGTTCACCAATTTGTTCTTTTATGAATCATGCTTTTGATGTTGTATATAAGAAATGTTTGCCTAAACCAGTGTCCAAAAGCTTTCTCCTATGTGTTCTTTGAGAAATTTTGTAAGTTATAACTTTAGATGTAGGATCCATTTTGTGTTAGTTTTTGTTTATGGTGCAAGGTATTGGCTGAAGTTTTGTTGTTATTGTTGTTCACATATGGATAAAACAACTTTGTAAAAAAGAGAACCAGGTTGTAAAGTTACACTAATTGACTAAAAAGCACAATAAATAAGACTGTGGCATTAGCATAACAATAGAAAAGTATATCAGATGAACAGGATCTAGAACCCAGAAATCTATCAAAAATTTACAAATGATTTCAGAATTATAAATGATACTAAGAAGTGTTTCAGGGTAGCAAAAAACAGAATTAATACTTTGAATTTAAATTATCGAAGGGTGGTGCCACAGAAAAGAAATGTCAATTAGTGTGGATGATTTCTATTTATCTATCATCTATTTATTTATTTTTTTGATGATTTGATAATTTTATACATTGTGCTGTGTTCATCACAAGTGTAGCTACCATCTGTCCTCTTACATCGTTATTACAGTATTATTGACTGTATTCCTTATGCTGTGCCTTTTATTCCTGTGACTTATTCATTCCATAACTGGAAGTCTATATCTCCCACTCTCCTTTATCCATTTTGCCCAACCTTCTACTCTCTTTCCCTTTGGCAGCTATCAGTTTGTTCTCCATATTTATAGATCTGATTCTGCTTTTTGTTTATTCATTTTATTTTAGATTCCATTTATGGGTGGAATCATATGGTATTTGTCTTTCTCAGTCTGACTTATTTCACTTAGCATAACACCCTCTAGGTCCATTTATGTTGCTGCAAATTGCATATCGCATCCATTTTTATGGCTGAGTAATATTCCATTGTGTATATATATTGCATATATGCACACACATTTTCCTTATCCATTCATCTATCAATGGACACTGGGGTGGCTTCCATGTCTTGGCTATTGCCGTAATAAACATAAGGAAGCATATATCTTTTCAAATTAGTGTTTTTTTTCCTTTGGATAAATACCCAATAGAATTATTGGATCATATGGTATTTCTATTTTTAAATTTTTTGAGGAACGTTCATACTCTTTTCCACAGTGGCTGTACCAATTCACATTCCTTCCCACAGTGCATGAGAATTCCTTTTTTCCACATTCTCACCAATATTCATTGTTTCTTGTTTGTTTTTAGCCATTCTGACATGTGTAAGGTGATATCTCATTGTGATTTTGATTTGCATTTCCCTGATGATGAGTGATGTTGAGCATCTTTTCACGTGTCTGTTGGTCATCTGTATGTCTTCTTTGGAAAAATGTCTATTCAGGTCTGCTACCCATTTTTTAATCAGATTGTTTTTTGGAGTTGTATAAATTCTTTATTTGGATATTAATCCCTTATCAGATATATCATTTGCAAATATCTTCTCCCCTTCAGTAGGTTGTCTGTTTTGTTGATGGTTTTCTTTGCTGTGCAAAAGCTTTTTATTTTGATGTAGTCCCAATAGTTTATTTTTGTTTTTGTTTCCCTTGCCTTAGGAGACATATCTAGAAAAATATTGTTATGGACAATGTCAGAGAAATTACTGCCTATGCTCTCTTCTAGGATTTTTATGGCTTCAGGTATCACATGTAGGTCTTTAATCCATTTTTTTTTTTAAAGATCTTATTTATTTATTTGAAGAGAGAGACACAGCGAGAGAGGGAACACAAGCAGGGGGAGTGGCAGAGGGAGAAGCAGGCTTCCCGCCGAGCAGGGAGCCCGATGCGGGGCTCGATCCCAGGACCCTGGGATCACGCCCTGAGCCGAAGGCAGACGCTTAACGACTGAGCCACCCAGGCGCCCCTAATCCATTTTGAGATTGTTTTTGTGTATGGTGTTAGAAAGTAGTACAGTTTCATTCTGTTACATGTAGCTGTTCTGTTTTCCGAGCACCATTTGTTGAAAAGACTGTCTTTTTCCACTCTATAGTCTTGCTTCCTTTGTCATAGATTAATTGACATATAATCATGAGTTTATTTCTGGGGTCTCTATTTTGTTCCATTCATCTATGTGTCTGTTTTTGTACCAGCACCATGCTGTTTTGATTATTATAGCTTTTTAGCACATTTTGAAATCTGGTATTGTGACCCCTCCAGCTTTCTTCTTTCTCAGGATTACTTTGGCTATTCAGGGTCTTCTGTGGTTCCATACAAATTTTAAGATTATTTGTTCTAGTTTTGTGAAAAAATGCTGTTGGTATTTTGATAGGGATTGCATTGAATCTGTAGATTGCTTTGGGTAATATGGACATTATAAGAATTTTTTTCCGGGGTGCCTGGGTGGCTCAGTTGGTTAAGCGACTGCCTTCGGCTCAGGTCATGATCTCAGGGTCCTGGGATCAAGCCCTGCATCGGGCTCCCTGCTCGGTAGGAAGCCTGCTTCTCCCTTTCCCACTCCCCCTGCTTGTGTTTCCTCTCTTGCTGTCTCTGTGTCAAATAAATAAAATCTTTAAAAAAAAAAAAAAAAGAATTTTTTTCCATTTTTTTGTGTCATCTTCAATTTTTCACTAGTTTTATAGTTTTCAGAGTATAGGTCTTTTACCTCTTTGGTTAAGTTTATTCCTAGGTGTTTTATTCTTCTTGGTGCAATTGTAAATGGTGTTGTTTTTTAAATTTCTTTCTGTGATTTTGTCATTTAGTGTATAGAAATGCTAACAATTTCTGGGTATTAATTTTTTATCCTGCCACTGTACTGAATTTAGTTATTATTTCTAGTAGTGTTTTGGTACAGAGGACTTCTTAAACCTAACATAGAACAAACGAGGAAAATTATTTTTATATTAAGCCAGAAAACAGTTGGAAATGTGAACCCAGGTTATTTCATAGCCATACGCACATTATATTATCACTCTGTATTTATAAAAAACTGTATCATTAAAAATGAAAGTTTTTATGTATTGGTTACTAAGTGCTCATCTCTGTGTTAGGGGCTTAGAATGTATTATATCAGTTAATTCTCAGGAGGTCTATGTAAGATAGACATTATTTTCCTGATATTATAGCTGAGGAAACTTAACCTTAACAAGGCTTAGTTATTTGCCTTAAGTTACATAGGTTAGAGGTGATAGAGCCAGGATTCAAACCAAATCATCTGACTCCAGTGTTATTTCTTAACCTTGTCTCTATCCAACCTGTTCTAAAGGGTAGAACTTGCAAATAAGATCTAAACTCTGTTTAATATAACCTAAATATTTGGGTAGTGAATGAAGAAATGTTTTGGTATCCTCATCTTTAAAGGGCTCCCAGTCTCATGAATGTCCTAAGAAACTAAACCAAAAAAGCTAATAATTTTTATCACCGAAGCACAGAGTGTTAAGTGTAATTAATGGGTTTAGAATCATAAAAAAACTGTCACTCAATACTGGCAGAGGTGTAGGGATGTTAGGAATGGCTTCAGAGAGGTGGTAGCTTTTATGTGATGATTCAAAGAAGAGTATGAGATACAAAGATCAGAGGCTAAGTCTGTGCCAAGGAAGAAACACAGGATGCACTCAGGGGAGTCTAAACAGATCTTTGCATTTGGACAATGAGAAGGGAGAAATTATGAGAGGTGAGCAAGTAAGGGTATATAGTATCTCAAAATGATATGTCTCTTAGCATATGATGAGAAGTTTGAATTTTGACCTTGAGAGTGACAAAAGGTCACTTAAGGATGTTAAATTTAAAGGTGATACAGGTATCCCCTGCTTTTCGAAAGTTTGCATTATGCCACTTTACTTTTATGAAATAATTGCATTAGTACCTGTTTTTGTTAACTGAAAGAAATCTGGAGAGGACTTTTGCTTTTAGGGAAAGAGGTGAAAAACAAAAATAGCATGCAACATTTGTTTTGCAGCAAGCCTATATGGGAGCTGAGGGTGCTCAGAGCAGCGAGAGTGGTCCCGCCAAGCTCCTTCCCAGGAACCACACTAGGCCACTCAACATCAAGCTGCCACAGCTTTGAACTGTGTCTGTGAGTATCTGTGCTTTATCTTGATTTATTTTGTACATCTGTTACCAAAAAAGATGTGTCCTAAGGTATCAGAAAAGCCTAAATAGGGTTATTTTGTGGGGTCTGGGAACACTTAAATATTTTTCCATATAAATTAATAATGATTGCTTCTTCATTTTACACCATTTCAGCTTACAAAAGTTTTCATAGGAAGACTCTACTTTCGAATAATGGGGGAAATTGTTGTCATATTACGTTTATGATCATTCTATAGGTAGTATAGAAAACAAATTGGAAAGAAACAAAATGGAGGTTAAGAAGACGATTAAAGGATATTGGAATAATCAGACAGGAAATCAGGGCCTGAATTAAGGCAATAGCAATGAGTAATAGCAAGGGGGACACATTTGAATACTAAAAAAGATATATAATTGGTAAGGCATATGATTTAGACGGGTTAGGATAAAGAAATTTTAAAGAAAGACTTGCAGGTTTCTGGCATAGATGAATAGTTTTTTTAAAGCAGGGAATAGATTTGAGATAAAGGCATGAGAAGGAGATAAAGGATGAAGTGTTCTATTTATGAAATATTAGATTCCAGGTGTCAGGAAAATTTCCAAAATGGACATTTGTAATAGGCAGCTAATTATTACAGGGGGCGGGGGGAAGTTAGATAGGATTATCAGGTTAGAAATCAATAGCATATGAAAGGTTGTCAAGCAATAGGACTAATAAAGGTCATCCAAGGAATGTTACAAAGAAGGGAAAAAAATGGAACAAGAGTATCTGTGAATGGGACTGAGAAGGGGTGGTTAAAACAGAAGGAAAATAAAGAACGATTGGCTTCAGACAAAAAAAAGTAAAAAGAAGTTTCGAAAGGAAAGGAATGGTCAACGCATCAGAGACAATTAGTCAAATAAAGACTGGGTTATGTTTATTGCATTTGTCAAGTAGACCATCACTGGTGACATTATAGGAAACATTTGTGAAGTGGTGAACATGGAAGCCAAATTTCAGCCAGTAGAGGTGTTAAAGTCTAGATAAAAATCCACGATAAGAGGGGTGCCTGGGTGGCTCAATCAGTTAAATGGTCAACTCTTGATTTTGGCTCAGGTCATGATCTCAGGGCCATGAGATTGAGTCCCATGTCAGCCCCCCACCCTCCATGAGCAGGGAATCTGCTTGAGAGTCTCTCCCTCTCTCTCTGCCCCTTCCCTCCCCCCCTCAAAAAATAAATAAATCTTAAAAAAAATCCAGGATAAGATAATTTGACTTCATAAGCACACAAAAATGTTCACAAAAGCACAATAAACAAAGTGAAAACAAGTACATATGTCAAAAACATTATTATATTTAAAAAATCAGCCAATTGATAAGAAATTAAACACATCAATAGCAAAGTATACAAAGGCTATGAATAGACAGTTCTTTGTGGAGGCAATGCAAATTACCAGTAAACATATGAAAAGGTTCTCAACCTAACTAGAGGTGAGGGAAATATAAATTAAATATTGATGAAAAGTCTTTTTTAAGAAAACCCAATAGATTGAAACAATTAAAAAGGAGAATGATGCCTAGAGCTTAGAGAGCATCAGAGTCCTCTGATATACTGCTGGCAGAAGGCTGATTGCAGTGGAATTTTGAGACCATTAAATACACAATATCTCTTGACATTTAAAATGTATGTGCTTTTTCTTGATCCAGCAGTCCCATTTTGGGATTCTATCTAATAGAAATCAAACAATACATATGGTATTATGATCAAGAATGTATATTCAGCATTGTTCATTTAGAACGGTATGGATACAATCTGCTAATTAAGAGGTGGTTGAATGAATTATTGTGTGTTCATATAATAGAGTAGCTCAGACCAGTAGAACTTTTTTCAATGATGGAAATGTTCTATAACTGCACCATCTAATATGAAAGATATTAGATATATTTGGATATTTTAAGCAATTGAAATGTGGCTAGTATGACTCAGGAACTCCATTTTAAGTTTTATTTAATTTTAATGAATAAAAATTTAAATTTAAATAGCTATTTGTAGCTAGTAGTATTTGAGGTGGCACAACTATAGTCTATTAATTGGTTTCAAAAAGTGAGTTACATCTACATGTTTTTACTGAGAGAATTATCTAATTTAAAAATATAGTAACCTAAAATGTGGTAGTTTGATCTCATTTTGTTGTAAAACTCAAGTGAAAGTTCCAACTGATATTTGTGTGTATGTATGAGATCTAAGAAGAATGTAAAAAGAGGAATTCAAACTTCTAACAATTTTGGCCTGTGAGTTTTGAGCAAAGGTATCAAGTGTTACCTCGAGGCCACTGCATTTACTTACTAGTTTAAAACTTGCCAAACTCTTTCTTCCGTGTGTCAACTCGTGAGTTTCAAGATACTGACTTCTCCATCAGTCTGGAACCTGAAAGTGAGAAAATGTGTGACAAGTTGTGATGTGGGTGAGACATATAACTTGTAATCTTTCAGCCGTTTGGACTGTACATTTGTTTGTTATGGCAGTTACTAAAACTGTCTGATACATGTTAAATTATAGAGACTATATATGCTCAAAATTAGTAAAAAGGCATAGCAATTTAAAATTGTTAAAAAAATTTGGAGAAAGTGGCTAGTAGAAGATTAAAATCAACAGAATTTATACAGGAAGGTAGATAAGAATATCATAAGCAAAAGTCCTCATTTTTCACAGCAAAAACACATGTATTCCAGGGCTTATCAATCAACAAATCAAGACAAAACTGAATTATTTGGAATTTGGATACTGTAACCATCACAAGACTTAATCTCAGAAGTGATTGAAAGAGGTCACCTATTAGAAGCAGAATCTTGCTTTCTACTTGCTCTTTTCTGAAGTGTACATGCGTTGTTTTTATAAACAAAAAGAATATAGGCATGGCCAGATATGTTTGTCCAGCCTCTCCTTCCTTCTCCAGTCATTCTTGGATCTGTCCACAAGGTTCTCCATCTGGACACTCAAGTCCTGATCCCTGTCTTACTATCTAATGGAGACAAAGAACACATGGCCCCATTCCACCTGTGAGGGACTGGCCCAGTGTTAAAGCCATACCTCTGAACTTGCTCCCCAGGTCATCTTGCTCTAAAGACACCTGTACTCGAGTAACCTGGGGACAATTCCAGGCTGCCTGGGTCATCTGTAGATACCACTATGTATTTCCTGAATGACTAACTGAGGTTCTAGTCTGTAGGGCCAGGCATCAGCCTTCTTCAGTTTTGCCTAGCAGCCCTTACTTGACATAGTTATCCTGCCATTACTCTCAGGACCTCTGCTATTCTGCCTTCTTACCTCTCCTCTTCCTCTTCTGACTTGAATCCCTCTCCCACCCCTCAGCCATGGGTAGGCTATACAGCTGTGTAGAGATTCATGGATGGCAGTCTTCTTGACTGACTCCTAGGTTTTGACTGACACCTGGAATTTCCACTGTAGTGTTCTTCATCTGAATGAATGCCTTCTCCACTTAGTGCTGAGTAAATCCAGAATGAAGGTGAAGCCGGCACGTCCTTGGACACTGTACCAAGGTGCCTGGCTGGCTCCTATAGTTTTGTCAACTTTTCCTATTCTTCATGCATGGGTCTCTCTTGGTTACAGATCACTGCGACTGGCATGTATATATTATTGCTAAGTACTGAGTTACATATACCATTATAATGTATGAATTTTTTGCATGTTTTTGTATCAGTTTTTAATCAGACAAATACTATAAGAGAATGTCTTCTTAAAATAGAATGAAGCAAAAAGGAAGAACAAAGTTAACACACTGCATGCAAGTCTCAAGTCTGCTTTGATTAAATCTCTTGTGTCTCACCTCTTAAAGTCAAATACAGTAATGAGTTTAAAGTGTATGCCTCTAAGTGGTTTGTCTAGAAATCATTATAGTATTACTAAGTGTGCATGCATGAGTTTATAATGTGTTGATATCTGTCTCCTCAGGAGGACTACTCATTCAATTTTTAATATGTGACTGCCTGATAGATGAAAAGGAATATTTTATTCTCATGTTGAGTTTTTCCCATCTTTGAAAGTGAGATGAATTTTATTTAGTTAATAACCAGTTTATATCTTTGTCATTTTTCTAATGGTATGTTTGTATTTTTATTTACTTTTAAAAGCTCTTTATTTTAAAATTTTGATGAACTTTTGCTTGTCATATAGAGGAAGATAGTTTTTCCAGGGTAAATTTCAACTTGTACTTTTATATATTTTTGATAATTCAAAATGCATCCCTGTCAATCACCTTCTCTTTAAGAATTTTCCTTTCAAGTTTAGAAAGGCTTTTCTTAGTTTCAAGAGTGGATATAGTACATTAATTTTGAAACATATTATAGGCAAATTTATCACACTTTTGTATAAAATAAAATAGGCACGTGTTAAAGTGGAATTAAAATAAGCTTCTCAAGTTCTCTGAAGTGGGATGGTGACCAAAAGAGGGTATTGATTAGAAAAGAAAAGAAAATTAAAATTCTCGCATGCATTAAATTTTAATAATGTATGTAGCTCAACTTTTCTTTCATGCTCAAATGTGCATTTATAAGGCCAAAAAAATCTCAAAAGAATAAAGGAATAAACATTTGTCCCTTTAATCTGAGATCACCATGCAGCAGACTCTATAGAAGACTGACTAAAACAAAGATTATAGTTTCATGTTTCGAATTACTTTTTTTTTTATGATTTTTTTTTAAGATTTTATTTATTTATTCATTAGAGACAGAGAGAGAGGCAGAGGGAGAAGCAGGCTCCCAAGGAGCAGGGAGCCCGATGCGGGACTCGATCCCAGGACCCTGAGATCATGACCTGAGCCAAAGGCAGACGCTTAACCATCTGAGCCACCCAGGCGCCCTCGAATTACTTTTTGGCCAGATGTGGGTCTTTCCATTTCACATAAAAGGATTCAGTGATCTTATTACTCTCTCCTTCCTTGAGCTATTGGCTGATAAAACCCCTGTCCTGTAGGATTGCACCAGCACCCCCTGAGAGGCGAGCCCCATGTCTGCAGGCAAGAGCCAGTAACTTAGGGAAGAAAATTCGCCTTTCTTGCTGTGGATTGCCCGCAGCGGGTTCTTCCAGAGGAAGTGCTGTTTTGAACTCGGAGAGGCATAGAAGCAGCCTCTCAGGAAGGAAAGAGTGGGGGAGGTGTTACTTGAATTGATCATTCTGAACTCTAAGAAGGGACTCAGGCCTGAGGGAATCCGATGAAATGCATTTGTTTACAAAGTTCGAACAGCTCTTCAGGAGACTTTTTTCCCTGATACGTATGATTTCAAGAAATATTCTCCTGGAGGTCTCAATTTTGAAAACATTTCCTCTGGGAATACGAACAAGGGACAGGTATTGCCTCTACCCGTGGCTTCTTTTCTCCCTCCCTCTCTCCCCTCTTTCCCTCCTCTATGCAGTGTTAGGAAGTCTCGCGTGTGAAATTCTTTTCTGTATCCACAATTAAGAAGAAAATAATTATGAAATAAAATAACTCCCTGTTAGCTTAACAACAATCATCCACCTTTGTGGGCTTACTCCAAATCACCATTCAGTTTCTGGGGTTAAATATTTACCAGGTGTTGTTAAGTGTGGCTTTTTAGCTGCATGTTTTTGCGGATTTGGAGACACTGCAATTTCTTGTGCTCACTTGACCTTGATAAGAGACCGAGGGGATTACCTTCCAGGGCCAATCGTGAATTCTACTTTTACACTTATACTTAGTCCTTTCTAACCACATTACCAGTTTTAGGAGATTAGTTACGTTGTTTTGTAAAATTAACCTCTGCTGGTATTAGATTAGGAAAGGTTTTTTTTTTTTTTTTTTTTTTTTTAAAGCAAGTTTATTTATTTTGCAAGACACGTTACAATGTGTCTCTTATAATTTGCTCTCAAATTAAATTCTCTCCATGTTTTGAAGAACCATATTTTTATCTGGCATATTCTTGGCCTAATGATAGAAGAAATAAGTTTATTGCTTACATAACCATGTGAATCAGACATGGAAAATACATGTTAAATTATCTAATTCATCCTTCTGCCAATTCTGGATTATTCCCTAAAGTCCATTGGTCTATTTTTTAGACTCGTTACAGGATTCATTAATATAATTTAACCAGCATTCCTTATTTTCCTTATTTATGTGTGAATTGACACAGATACCATTTTCCAGTGAGTGCAGCCTTCTTAATATTTGCTGACTATATAAAGAAAATATTAATATTGCCTTGCATTTTTCTAGTTATTCTCCATGTATATACATAATTTTAAAAAATCTGTTCTATCAGCCACATACTGTTATATCTTTTATGAGATGAGAAAATTCAGTTCAGAGAAATTACATCTTCACAATGACATAGCTAGTAACTTATCCAATGTGGAATGAGCTCTATGATTTTAAAATTCAAATTGACAACTGCCTGATGAAAAAATGTAAATTGAGAAAACAATTAAAAAGTAAACGATATTAAACCCTACTCTAGCAATCCACAAACATACTGAAAATTTAGAAGAATATAAAACTCATACCATTTTTTCCTTTGTTTATCATTTTTACTCTTTTTGAGTTTTGACAAATGCATAGAATTATGTAACCACAACTATCATCACAACACAGAACAGTTCCATCATTCCTCATATTTTCCTCATGCTATGCCTTATCCCATTCCTAACTGCTGGAAACCACTGACCCGTCCCATGTGGTTATACTTTTGTGTTTAATAGAATGTCATATAAACAGAGCCATACATATGTAGCTTTTTGAGTCTGGCTTCTTTAACTGGGCATAATGCATTTGATATTCATGCTTCTGTGGAATGTCCTTTTTATTGCTTTGTTTGTTCCTTTTTATTGCTAAATAGGATTCCACTGGGTGTGTGGTCATCCATTTCCCAGTTGAGGGTCATTTGAGTTGTTCCCAGTTTTTGGTGATTACAAATCAGACTAGTTCATGTACATGTTCTTGTGTGAATCTAGGTTTTTATTTCAATTATGTAACGACCTAAGGGTCAGATTGCTGGGTTGGATGGTCAGTATATGTTTAGCTTCATAAGAAACTGCCAAACTTATTTCCAAAGTGACTTTATTATTTTGCATTCCTACCATTAATATGTGAAAATTCCAGTCGTTCTGAATCTTTCAGTTTT
>NW_023270807.1:40035264-40249520 GCF_011800145.1 Mirounga leonina
CTTTCTTTCTTTCTTTCTTTCTTTCTTTCTTTCTTTCTTTCTTTCTTCCTTCCTTCCTTCCTTCCTTCCTTCCTTCCTTCCTTTTCTTTCTTTCTTTCTTTCTTCTTTCCTTCCTTCCTTCTTGTTTTCTTGTTTTCCATCTGTCTTTCTGCCATTTTAATAGATATATAGTGGTATCACATTATGGTTTTAATTTGCATTTCTTTAATGGATAATGATGTTAAACACCTTTTCATGTGCTTATTTGCACATGTATAATTTCTTTGGAGATGCATCTTCCAAATTTTTTGCACATTTCATTTTATTGATTTATCGGAGTTTGTTTTCTTACTACTGAATTTGAGAGTTCTTTATGAGTTCTAGATACAAAACCAAAAACAGTCAGATGTGTGATTTGCAAATGGTTTCTCCCAGATTGTGACTTGTTTTTTCATTCTCTTAAATATGTTTTGCAGAACAAGAGTTTTAATTTTTATGAATTAAATTTAGCACTTTTCAAAATTTTACTGATCATGATTTTGGTGTCATGTACAAGAACTCTGCCTAACTCAAGGCCATAAAAGAGTTCTCCCCTATTTCCTTTTAAAAGTTTTAAAGCTGTATGCTTTACATTTAGTCCCAAGATCCATTTTGAGTATATTTTTCTATAAGGCATGAGGTGTGGACTATCGGTTGAAGGTTTTGTTTTTTTGTTTTGATTTTGGTTTTGGTTTTTTGCATATGGATGTCCAACATTTTCAGGATAAGTTCTTGAAAAGACTATCTTTTGTTCACTTATTTGCCTTTGCACATTTCTTAAATTGTTGGTGATATAGTGTGTGGTTTTGGCATGGGCATGTGGCAAAATTATAGCCAACATAAGAGGAGAGGTTACTGTGAGTTTTCAACAAAAGCTATTCTTCATTGATAGAAGGAATCAAATAAATTGGAACATTGTTATTACAACTGGATGCCGTTTTCCTCACCTGGAATATCTGGAAATACACCAGTCAGAATTTGTGAATATGTGGCAAGCTAGACAACTTCTGTCAGTTCTTGAAATTTATATAATTTGCTGAAGATCAAGATTCTAGTTCAAATCTGACTACTTGAAGCTTTTAAACATTATGCTAAATTGGAAATGAGTAGATTGTTTTCTTATTTTTCTATGCCTCACATTGTGTTGGAACAAAAATCTTTGCTTACATTACGCTAAAGATTGTTTCTTAAAGAAGGGTTACTAGAAATGGCAATGTAGAAATGTTTCAGGATTCTGGATACAAGTTGCCACTTTTTTCTGAATAAATTATAACAATTTACACTCTGATTTTAAAGTTTGGGTTTTCTCATAACAATACCCAATATTATTATTAATATATATTAAATGGTATATAGTTATTACATAAAACATTATTATATTTTAAAATGCACTGTTTGGAGTGAATTTTTATATGTATTCATTATTTTTTCCTTTTTAGGAAAAAAACTCACCTCTTCATTTCTATTAAACATTTTAAATAGTAGGTTTTATTTATTTATTTGCCTGAGATTTACATCTATTAAAAACATAAAAAATTGATCTCTCATATATCTATAAATATTTTTCTTAGTTTTTCACTTTTTTAAAAATTTTAAACATTTCACAGTCTGTGTAGCCACATATACTGGTATTTCTCTTTCTTCCATCTCATGCTGTTCAGAGGATTGCAGAATTAATGTTCATTTTTTTTAGCTTCTCTGTGGCTTTTCTAAGACTTTGTTTTTGATAGCTAATTTAATATTCCATTTATTATTGGAAGCCATGAAGAATCTGAATTATTTTTATAACTGATCAATAGTTTACAAATCATTAGTGAAGACTCAATAAATTTATGCATATTTTTTGTTTATCATATTTATGTGATAGACTAACTATTTTTATGGCAACATATAAACTAGAATTGACCACCTTTGTATTTCTTCTTGTTGACACGTTGATAAAATTTCATATTTCTTTATTGCCTTTTACTAGACTATAAGCTCCATGAAGTCAGGACTTGCATTTTTACTGTTTTCTGATATCAAACATAGTTTTTGAATCAGAGTGGTACTCAAGATAAATGTGTTTACAAATATGGGTATGTATATGTATGTGTATATACCTCTATGTAGGCATCTAGAAGTATGTAGGTATCTACATGTATGTATACATACATGCAAGCATATATGCATGTATGTACACACACATACTCATATTCTTTAGACTGGCTGATAAAAGGAGATAATGTAAAAAATGCACAAAGTGTTCTTACAGGATCTCTATGCAACATCATTCTGAGATTTACAGTTTGAGTCCATAATAAAAAAAGGAAAATGAATGAAAATACACTTCATGGGTTTGGCTATCTATCCTCTTCTTCCATCCCTCCAAAATGGAAAAGTCTATCCTTTCTTCCCTGTGTCCCTGCCCCGCACATTACACCTTCTCCAGTAAGTTCATCTATACTGTTAGGAACTGAGGATGATGACCTAAAGACTAGCACTTGTTTTCTGTACATCAGAGACAGATGCAGACATTCCCGATGTAGAGAGCCTCCAAGTATCAGTGTCTCTTTAGCATGACCACAATTATCTTTGGCTCTTTGAGGACATTTAGAATCATTTTTGTGTCTGTTGTTACAGCAGAGTTCCCTTAATTTCCGAGATTCCCTGTTGAACTGTTTTGAAAGACAGCTGCAACCCTGTCATCCTCTGAGCCCATTACAGCTCCCTAGGTCTTCACATTCCTGTGAGATCATTCTTAAAAGGCCCATGCTTTTGCAATGGTGTTCATTCATTTCGATTTTAGTTGTATTATTCCCACTTTGGAAGAGGACCTGGGAAGTCATATCATTGCAGTTACCTACTGAACATCAGCACAGAGTTGCATAAAGAGCTTTCTTGATTTTAATTTCAGAGAGATGTGGGGAAAAGAGACAGGCAACACGAGAGAGGCAGCAGATGGAAAAAATCAAGATTCGTGGGGCTACCACTGGCCGTTAATTGACCCTGTGGGCTTAGGAAAGTGATTTGGCTTCCCTATGTGACAAAATTTTCTCAAACTCAGATAGAAATAATGGCACTAAATAAAATTTCATATGGTCACCAGCACTTAACCAGTTTAGTTATCATGAAAGCTAAAGATTTGCATAGCATTAATGGTTAACAAGGAGAGAATGATTTAAAATGTGGGCATCCCTTTTATTGGTGCTGCTAGCTCTGAAGTTTCAAAAGAAAGTAGTGTGTTAGGAAACTGCTCAAAATCATGGAGACTTGTGTCATCTATCAGCTCCCCTCTCACTGTCTTCCGCCCCTTGGCAAATAGTATGGCTTCTGTACAACCCAATTGTAGACGCTCTCTTCACTTCATTCCATGTGGATATCTATTCTATGGGAGGTAAAGTAGAGGAGGCTGGCCTTAGAGCTTTTTTTTTTTTTTTTTAAGATTTTATTTATTTATTTGACAGAGAGAGACACAGCGAGAGAGGGAACACAAGCAGGGGGAGGGGGAGAGGGAGAAGCAGGCTCCCCGCAGAGCAGGGAGCCAGATGTGGGACTCGATCCCAGGACCCTGGGATCATGACCTGAGCCGAAGGCAGTCGCTTAACCGACTGAGCCACCCAGGCGCCTGGCCTTAGAGCCTTAACAGTCAGGAAATCATAAACTGGTACATCATCTTACCCTGTAGATTGAGATGACAATGGGGACCAGGCTCATTAGAAGACAATGAAACAGGATTTCTCTCTCCCTCCCAAACTTCCTTTCCTGTTTTACTGAATTGAATGCATCCACAATATGAATGGAAAATGAATTTGCCATGCCCCTCTAACTTCTTTTTAATCACATATTTTTGTGGATAGGGAAAAAAAAAATGGACTGGGAGGAAGAATGAGAAGTTTAAATCCACTCATGTCTTTAATGTACCTCAAAAGATAGGTAGTCTACCCATGTGGAGAGGATCTAAAAAGCTTTATCCAGATTACTGTCTGGAAGGATAAAATACTTTATATGTGTGTGTAAAGCAGGACTCTGGAGAAGAAAACTTGGGGCTTATACCTGAGGAAACTCTAAGACCTAGAAGCATTGATTCATCAAGTGATGATCTTTAAATAACCGCTGAGATCACTGAGATGCCATAGAGTCCCAGCGGGCTTGTCAGTATATTTTTGTCTCTTCAAGGAAATTCCAGTTATCATAAATTGCTATCAAAATCACTTATAAAGATGCATGTGCATTGATATAGTATAGGTACATTGTAAATATCATCAGTTTAAATACTGTCACTGGATTCAACAAAGCAGTGCCAGTGCTCGAAAACCCATGTGTATAATAGGACAGAGGTCCTTGGTAAAGGAAGAGTAGCCAGCACACCTTGACACACATACAACAAGGCTGTCAATTCATAACTTGTTGATCATAGCCATGTCCAAAGCCAGAAGCCAGACAGCAATGGTCCAGAAAGCCTGTCTTAGATTTTAGTGGATATAAGGGTTTCCTCCATCAATGGACTTTTGGAAGTTACAAAACTTGCCTTGATGCCTTTCTTCTTTCCTCCTCCCCTGCCTAACTCCCAGTGCTAGGCACTGAGGGGCCAAAGCCCCACACTCTCTGATGCCCTGTCTGTGCTCCACCACAATTTTCCATGCCTCATTCCTCTTATTATCAAATTTTTGAGGTCATTTGGTATTTATGTTATCAAACCAAATGTAGTGTGCAGTCATTAGGTACTAGGAAATAAGCTAAACCTTACATTTCTTATCCCATTTGATCCTCACCTCAAGCCTTCAAGTGGATCTGGCTTTCTATCTGTAGATGGGGAAAGGGAGTGTTAGAGAGACTGAGTACTTTGCCCAAGACAACAAAGGTAGAGGTGCACTGGCTGAATTCAAACTCAGGTCTGTATAAGTTCAAAGCTAATACTTAATATATTTTATAAATACTTTATATAGTACTTTATATTATATATATATATTTATAATACTTTAAATATTATATTAATTGTTATTAGACAGTTATAAGTTATTAGACATCTGAGTAAGTAAATAGGAGAACATATCTAAAAACAATTACAAGCAGTATGCTGAGAAATATCCATCTCTGCTTATAATCGTGGAGGAGACATAGAACATAAACATCAGGCACAAAGTTTCTGAAGTCAGACTTCTCATCTCAGTCTTGTCTACACTATTTTCTGGCTGCATAATCTTGGAAGGCAGCTATGCTCACCACTATACCACCAACGCTGGCTGCATAATCTTGGAAACATTAACTTAACTTCTTTGCTCTCTAATTTCTCTGAAAAATGGGAATCTACCCATTCATCTATCCAGTCTCACAAAGGTATTTTGAAGATTGGATTATTTAACATAAATGAAGCACTAATAGATTTTGGTCTAAACGTATGTGTTTTCTTTTCTTCTTTTTTTTTTAAAGATTTTATTTATTTATTTGAGAGAGAGAGAATGAGAGACAGAGAGCACAAGAGGGAAGAGGGCAGAGGGAGAAGCAGACCCACTGCTGAGCAGGGAGCCCGATGCGGGACTCGATCCCGGGACTCCAGGATCATGACCTGAGCCGAAGGCAGTCGCTTAACCAACTGAGCCACCCAGGCGCCCCGTATGTGTTTTCTTAAAAGCAAATCAAAACTAAAAGGTACACTGGTGTAGAATTCAGAGTCAAGAATATAAGCTCTTGTAAGAATGTAAGTAAGAATGAAAGCAGTAAGTTTTGTGTCTCTTGATATCTGCCTTCTCTGAATTTAGAGCCAGACACAAAGTAGGGCTGGGAAAACATAGTTAACTAAAATAATGAATGATTTTACACTGACTATGCTAAAAAAGGAAAAAATATATAAAACACAATGCTAAAAAATGTAAAAAAAACTAATAAATCCAAAGTAGTGCCAGTGTAAGTTATTATAATTTTAAAAAGCAATTTAGCAAAATATTTTCAAAAGTTAAAAAAAATTCATACTTTTCACACAATATTAAATGACTGAGATTTTTTGTAAAGGAAAGAAATGTAAGAAAGGAAAAACTGAATGAAACAATGTGTTCATTTATGTGTTATTTATAATAGAAACAAAATTTTTAAAAGATTAAGTCACAATTTCTGAAAAAAAAAAAAAAAAACAACACAACAGAATCATAGTATAATTTTCTAGAATATTCCTTGACCACTAGGCATAGTATAAAACTGCAACTACTTAACAGTGAGCATGGAAGGACTTATTTTTACAAATGTTGAGTCTACTGAGACATCATACCTTCTAAAATTATAGCTCAACTTGTAATATTGGATTTAATTTGGGTCTGCTAAAATGTACATGTTGAGATGATGCATTTTTATGCATTTATATCCTAATTTCTCTATTGTCAAATCTTAATATTAAGCAGAATGTTAGATTCCATATTAAATATTTTCCCCAAATTAACAATGGTTTTTCAACCAATGTCAGGGTCAAGGATAAAGGGACGGAGGGAGACAAAGAATCTCCAGCAGATTTCAAACCTTTTGAGGCATTTTATATCAATTTTAGAGATCCATTTAGCTTATGAAATATTACACTTTTTTTCCATTCTTAGTTATATCATTTCTAAGAAATACTAACTGTCCTGAAGAACAAAATCTTCCCTTAAAGTTTAGATGGAGTATTGATCGTGTCCCTTTTTAAAGCCATATTCCTGGGTATGAGGTCAGAAATTCTATTGTTTAGCTAAAACCTTTAAGAAAACAAGGGCTGGGAGCCTGGGTGGCTCAGTCGTTAAGCGTCTGCCTTCGGCTCAGGTCATGATCCCAGGGTTCTGGGATCGAGCCCCACATCAGGCTCCCTGCTCGGCGGGAGGCCTGCTTCTCCCTCTCCCATTCCCCCTGCTTGTGTTCCTGCTCTCGCTGTCTCTCTCTCTGTCAAATAAATAAATAAAATCTTTTAAAAAAAAAAAAGAAAGAAAACAAGGGCTAATAAATCACTGGAAAAGTCTGGGGTGAAATTGGATTCCACTTCCAATAGTTCATTTACATTTCTTCTTTGATTCTGCAGAACGTGTTTACAACCAGAATTCATTTTTCAAATTGTGTGAGGACATAAAAGGGGCAAGTGCAGAAAGATCATCCAATTGTAGATATACTCCTGTTGTAGAAGGACTATTATTTATCATGACTCTGGTAGACCATACGATGTCTTAAAATTTCAAAACACTGGCAAAAACATCTGATGACTGCCAATTTCCTAAACCACCTTGTCATCATGACTTTAGTTTCTGATCATCAGCTCAAAGAATTTTAATGGGAAGAATTAAGAAATGGAGGCAGTGAGGTTTTCTCTTCTTCACTTCTTCTGGCTGTGCCATTGGAACACGTGCAAACATTTTCTGTCTAATGAAATGTTAGTGATAAAAGGGCATTACACACTGTTTCCTATTGCTCTAAGATTACACACAGGTCATTAAAACATGATCTAGAGATCAAATGGAAGCCACAGTGACTCCTGACATACTTCTCACAAGAATTGTTCTTATAATGAAATCAATAAAAATCATTACAATAAAAGCTTGTAAAAATAAGAAAAAAATGTGATTTTTTAATTGGGGCTGAAAGAGGGATGAGTTAACAAATTAATAACTTTGGTTACAAGTTTAGATAGTAATCTCAGATCTTTGAACTAAAAAAATATATATATAAGAAGTTATATTAAATATACCAATACTTATGAATATAAACTAATAACCATTTTCCTATAAATGTGAACGTTTCTCTCATTATCAATTTCTCAAATTGCTTAATTTGTTTCAAGTATTTTTGTCAAGTTCAGAGGTCAGCAAATTATGGACTATGCTGGCCTACTACTTACTTTTGTAAAAAAAGTTTTATTAGAATGCTAAAATGTGAATTCTTGTATATATCATCAATGGTTGTTTTCATGCTACAACATCAGAGTTGAGTAGTTGCAAGACCATATGCCTGCAAAGTTTCAAATATTTCCTATCTGTCCTTTACATAAAAAGTTTCCATTCCCTGATCTAGTTAAGAATACAAGCTTCACATCCACATTTCAGTCTTGTCTGAAATAGCAGATTCTAATACTTGACTATACTAACTTAAGAAAAGGATAAATTTATTCTTTCTGTTTTTGCCTAAAATCAGAAAAAAACATATGGTGGAAAATAACACCAGGGAAATTAGATAGATAGGTTAAAGCACTCTCTGGCTGAAATAAAAATATGTGGCCAAAATGTCTTTCCTAGGGAAAGAAAATATCTATTTTTTTCCAGAATGAATGTTCTCCTGCTTTCTCTTTTTCTTTACTCTTTTATTTTTATTTTAAAGTAATTAGAATAGCTCTTCTTGGACTAGAAAATTAGAAGGGAACGTTTAGCTTATGAATCAAAGAGAAGGAATCCATTCTCATGCCTGAAAGTGTCCTGGGGATTCTCTGAAGAGTCTGAAAAATTGTAAGCAGAAGAAAAGGTCTCTTAAATATTCAAGTCAAATGAAACAAATTCCAGTTGCATCCAAAAAGGCATGCTAGATATCACACTATTTCAAAGGGTAAAATCTTTAAAGTACAGAGGACTGGTTTAATATTCTTTTTTCTCATACAATTTATTTATTGGAATACAATTCATATACTGTAAAATTCACACTCTTAAAATACACACAGTTCAATGATTTTTAGTATATTCACTATGTTTTATAACCATCACTATCTAATTCCAGAGGATTTTCACACACACACACACCCCAAATCTCATATATCATAATGATTACTCTCCATTCCTCCCTTCCCAGGCCCCTGACAACCACGAGTATAATTTCTGTTTCTGTGGATTTCCTTACCCTGGACATTTCATATAAGTGGAATCATACAATATATTACTTTTTGTGTCTATCTTATTTCACATAGCAAAATGTTTATGAAATTCATCCTTATTGTAGCATGTGTCAATACTTTCTTCTTAATTGCTAAATCATATTCCATTGTATAATACATTTAAACATGTATATAATATATATACACCACATTGTATTATATACATACCACATTGTGGTATTCCATTCATCATTTGGTTGGCTTTTTGGTTGATATGCATAATGCTGCTATAAATATTCATGTAAAAGCTTTTGTGTGGACTTATATTATCACTTTTCTTGGGTACATACCTAGAAGTGAAATTTCTGGGTCATATGTTAACTCTATGTTTAATTTCTTGAGGAACTCCTGGAGTGTTTTCAAACTGGCTACACTATTTTGCATTCCCACCAGCAATGTAACACATGTCAAAGCCACTCAGCCACTTCTCCCTGAATGAAGTTATGTTTAAGACATATATGTGAGTGTGTATGTGTGTGTGTGTGAGAGAGAGAGAGAGAGAGAGAGAAAGAGGAAGAGATAGAGATAAACAGAAAAAGTCTAAGAAAGAGAAACTTGGTTGGGGGGAGATCTTCTGAAGATAAGGTGTGAGGAATATTATATAGTGATGAGTTTTTACTATCCCTTTATCATCCAAAATTATTTTATCATTCTAGTGTTCATATGGTTCTGAATTTTATTTTATTTTATTTATTTTATTTTTTTTTAAGATTTTATTTATTTATTTATTAGAGAGCGAGTGAGAGAGAAACAGCATGAGAGAGGAGAGGGTCAGAGGGAGAAGCAGGCTCCCCGCTGAGCCGGGAGCCTGATGTGGGACTCGATCCCAGGACCCTGGGATCATGACCAGAGCCGAAGGCAGTTGCTTAACCAACTGAGCCACCCAGGCGCCCATATGGTTCTGAATTTTAAATCTTGGTTGTCAATAATCATTTTAAGCTTTTGATTTTTGAAAAAAAATTTGATTTTATGTTAGTCACCATACACCATTCATTTTTGATGTAGTGTTCCATGATTCATTGTTTGTGTATAACACCCAGTGCTCCATTCAGTACATGCCCTCTAAAGGTAGTACATGCACATTTTTTTTTAAACAGTTTAAACAATCCATAAAAGTTAAATATCTGTTGGAGAAAAATGTTTTTGCCATCTTCCCTCCTTAAAAGTCACTTCAAGAGAAGATGGACAATGAGAATAGGAAAATGATTATATTTTACTGAAATAAAGATGTAACTGTAACTTGAAAACATTTATATGAAGGAAAAAAGGGGATGGAAGAGTGACAACTGCTTTAAAAATTATTGGGAGGATAGAAAAGTAACATCTCCAGACCTTAAAACTAAGAAATAAAAAATGTATGTAAATGGAAAGAAATATATTTTATATCATTGATATTTTATATCATTATTTATATATGTTATATAAATAAACATAATTATTTACCAATAGAATGTGGGTAGTTGGGCACTGACAACTCTCAAAACTTGGGTTGAACACTGACACCCTCCTTTCCTAGGGCACATTGAGTTTCCCAAAATTCTTGATTTTTATCACAGCAACCTTGCAAAACATGGGTTTGCAAAGATACATCAATGAAAGGAATGTAGATATGACATCATCAGAAAAAATATGGCTCCATTTAATATTGACACTGTATCTAACTTGAGTTAATATTTTGCTCAGTGGCTGGAAGATGTTGAATATTGCTGGTTTCCTCAAGAGTGTAAATATCTTGCAACACCCTTGTGAGTTTCACGTACTACATCAAGATGCTTTGGCACAGTCTGTAAGATGTGGTGTTTGATATAATAATTTATGGCCATAGGTGTTTATGTAAACAAACAAATAATGAAATGAACCTAACAAATAAAAAAAGGCATTTATTTATTCTAGGAAAAATGAAACAAAAACAACAAAAAATACTGTGTTATCATCTAACATCTATTTATTCTCCATTATAAAATATGAAAAATGTAGAACCCACACTAGCCCTCAATTCCCCTCCCATCCCCCAGTTATTGTTAATGATATCACTGCTTCACATCTTTTCAGTGGTTGCCTTTATAACTTTAAATAATTTAATGCTTTTATTTACTCACTCTTCTGTTGCTCCTTTTATTTGGGACACTCTCTTCTATTCTATGGTTGTCTAGTGAGTTATATATCTGAGTTTCTATTTCCTACCCAAACCTGGGTCACCTTTTAATTAGCTCCATTGTTTCTTGGATTCTGTTTTTTTCTAACTTTGATTTATTTTTACTTTTTATTGGACAGTGCAAATTTACTGAACAATTTGGAGGAAGATCATGTTTACTGATACAAACACACACATACACAATCTGGATAAGGACACAAAATATATAATATATAATAGCTCACATTAATTGCACTTTTTCTGCTGTGTGTTTTAGCAAATTATATATCATTTGGAATATGCCTGAATTTTATCATATGTTATAATGCTCTTTTGATCTCCATTCAATCTTGCTTGAATAGGGGTGCCTGGCTGGCTCAGTGGGAAGAGCATGTGACTCTTGATCCCAGGGTTGTGTGTTCAAGCCCCACACTGGGTGTAGAGATTACCTTAAAAAGAAATCTTCCTTAAATAATTAGAACTGTTATACTTATGAGAGGTTAACTTATTTTGAATTGTTTCTTAAATAGATCTGTCAAAAGAAAACAACTTCTATCTCTGAGAATGATATCAATAGGCATACCTTATAATAACTATTAGTTTATCTACTGCAAATGGAATAATTATATTCATGCATCCCCACTGGAAATTGTTAAAACAGTTCTTGTGGGAGGATGTTATGAGGTGAGTTTAGAGCAAAGTTTAGGAAGTGCGACTGTCATTGTCAGAACTGAGTGTTAGCTTACCCCTTCCCAGGTAAGCGGAATCTAGCTGTGAGGAAAAAAGAATGGACTTTTCTGGGATCTAAGAGCTTAGCCTTGTTGTAAACACTTGCCTAACTGTGCTCTTCTAAGGAAATGCCTCTTCTGTTCTGTAATGATAAAATTTCCTGAAGGACTCTGTTTTTAGTTTGTTATTTATGGACTCTCTTACCAGTAAGAGTCAAAATGCACATTTCCCTAAACTGATCTCTAGGACTAGTTCCTCAAGTCAAGCCGGGGGATATTTATTGCTTCCTGAGAATTCATTTCTGACTAATTTAACAGTAAAATGCTAAGTGGGAAAATAAACTGTAGGAGGCAAATGGATCACGTCTGTTAGATTGAAAAAATTGTAAGAGCCTTTATTGCCAGAGATAAATATTAAATGCCCATGCCTTTTCTTTTCTAAACATTCCCTCTTCTTCCTCTTCCAATCTTTACTCCCTCTTTAATGAAAACATACCCAAACTCATTTCAATTCATTCGGGTGCAATTTGAAAACAAGTGATATTGAGGCTCACCAGGAGTATGATGTTTAGAAGGTATTATTCATATATGGTGTAGTTGAGATCAATTTAACAAACATTAAAGTCTTTCTATGAACTAGAATGTATTAGTTTTAATAATAAAAATGACTAATAGAATATAATTCCACAAAAGAGCCAAATGTGCATGAATAATATGCAGAAGCAAAAAACGTTTTTATTATTAACAAAGTCCAAATTCACAAGCATTTATTGATTCTCTTAATGATTATCTTAGGAACTATTAATCATAAGAATGTATGTAAAAGAATATAAACACATGGGTTGAACTAAGAACTTTATGCTTTAGTTATGTTAGGACATGGCTTATTAAGCAAAACAGAAAACATAATTAGCCTGAAATCATAATAGTAGCTCAAGGAATAAGGGCAAACACTATTGGTGTTTTGGCATCTGTATGGCCAGGTATGGCTTAAAATTCAGCCATAATATGACTTTCTGTGGACTTTTGTTGTTTGAGCAATTTCTTCCAGCATGACAACTTTTCTTAATTGGCCAAGGTTATTCAAATAGATGCATACCAGCTTTACATGTCATTGTATAGGCATTTATAACAATATTATAAAGAAATTACTTGCAGGGGTGCCTGGGTGGCTTAGTCGGTTGGGCGCCTGCCTTCGGCTCAGGTCATGATCCTGGAGTCCTGGGATTGAGCCCTGCATTGAGCCCCACATCGGGCTCTCTGCTCAGCAGGGAGTCGGCTTCTCCCTCTGCCCCTCACTCCCCTCTCGTGCTCTCTCACTCTCTCTCTCAAATAAATAAAATCTAAAAAAAAAGAAATTATTTGCAAATACACACACATATACCATATATACACAAAATTACAAAAGTTTTAGAGAATAGGCTGTGGAGTCATTCTTCTGTTAGCTGTGTGAGTTTGGGAAGATTAAATAATATTATTTATTCTAAGTTTACTCATGTGTAAAATAGAACCTATTGTAAATTAGCCTATAGCTAATATAAAGTAGTTGGCATAAATAAGCTTAATATATTTTAGAATAATCTCTTCTGATCTATTAAACTAGTTCTTTTCTAGTCATTCTCTCCATTTCTTTTCTATTCGATTCTTTAATATAATTTATACTTGTATATATTTTAATGTATGTAATAACATTTTTAGCAGAAGCATTGGCTTCACAAGGAGAGTAATAAAAACCTATTAAGTAGTACTGTATTTCTTTATTTTTTAATCTAGAAATTTTATTTAATCAATACCAGATTCATATCATGATTTATTCAAAGTGCACTTAAAATAACTTATTCCTTTTTAGTGTTATTTCAAAGCATTTCAAATACAATATTAAAAATAAAACACTTTCAAATTCATTGTCAGAATGTGGCTGCTAAAAATATTCCATTTTTAAATTTTCTCTCCCTTAAGTTAACTTGCAATTTATATTCTATCATCAGGTGCAGAGTGTAGGTTAACAAGCCAAATATTTTATATATACTATTCTTCAACCTCTTTTGTGTGAATACATTTTATCAATAATTTAATATATAAATGTGCTATAAACTCAGGACTTTTTTCAGCTCTTTCTTAGCAGTATTTGCCTCCTGGTTACTAGATTGCTTAATGTCATATTGTGTTGTATTGTATAATATATGGTTGTAATTTTGACTAAATAATTGACCAAAGGATAATTCAGTTTATTTTAGTCTTCTAACACCTGCTGTCATTAGCTTCCTCATGGAATCATCTTCTTGACTCCCCCTATTGTATTATTCATGGAAGCACTATGTTTCTAAAAGCATAACCTTGAAGACTTAGAGTTATGTTGTGAGCCCTCCTACTTATTTTCTCATTCAATGAGTTTGCATGTTCTTCAGTTGTTCTTCTTCAATGCCATTTGAATCAATTTTGTACTCCCATCTTCCAGTGGTCATTACTTGTAATTAGAAAAACTCCCAAGTTTCTCTTAGTACCAGACTCTTAGTTTTGATCCAGTTTATACACTGCTGCTAGAGTAATTTTCCTACCAGTGAAATAAACCGAGCCAAAAGAAAACTAAAATAAAAAATAAAGAAACAAACCAACAAAGCTTTCAATTTAAAAGTCTTACAATTGGCAATCAAATTAAAAATCAGCTTCTTAGATTGACGGTCAATTTTTTCATTCTCTTGGTCAAATCTTTCCAGTTGTAGGCCATATGATTTCCATTTATGCCACATGCCAGAAATACCTACAATGGCATAGATTGTTGGTTACCTACTAAATAGACCTTGCTCCTTGCTGAAAGAACCCCAGTTTTCTTCGGGAATCACCTTGCACAGTTCCAGGGGATGAATCATGGTGGATTCCTTTTCCTTTTGCCAGAGGTTAGTCTGAGGTGGTTATGTGACTTAGCTCTGGCCAATTAAATATAGAGGAATTCTGCTGTGGAACATTTTGGGAAGCTGTTTCTCCCTGTAAGAGAGAGACATATAAGCAACAGTTCCCCCATTCCCTTCCTTTTTGCTTTTTTGTGGAATGAGAAACTGATGGCTGAAGTTATACCAGCCATCTTGTCACCATGAGACAACAAAAGAAGCCAAAGTTGATAAGCTGAATAAAGTGGAATAAGAAGGATGTGGAAAATTGGATATTGAAAGATACTAGCACTGCTAAACCAACCCTGGAATCTTTTGCTTGCAGACTTTTTAATATCTTAGCAGATAAAACCGTTTCTTAAATCTGCACAACACTTTCTATTTTCATTCAATAATTCAATGCCTGCAATGCACCATGTCTTTACATATATGGATTCATTTACTTAGAACTTTGACTTTTCCATCTGACCCTCATCAAATCTAGTCATCCTTCAATTTCAGCTTATGTGTTTTCTCCTTTATAAGATCTACTCTGATTCCTTCATTTAAATGCTGACTCTGTCTTCTTTAGAGCAAAATAACATTCTTTTTCCTTCTTTTGTAGAACTTATTTCCTGCTGCATAGCATCCTCAGAGAATAATTTCCCTATAATAGACACTCACTAAATACATTTTATTCTGAGTCATCAATAATGTTCCATGAAGTCCCATCAGTCTGTGAAAGATATGATCTTTGATCAACTTCAGTTCTCAATCTGGCTACTAGGTAGACATGTGGCAAGAGAAGGGTTTAAGATTCCATTTGGTACAAATCTTTTAATTTTCCAAAGATAAATCCTTTAATCCTTGGAACAAAGTGATAAATTCCTTTAAGATAGCATTGTTAACTTTCCTTAGAATAAAAGGATAAAAATTCATAAGATAGTTGAATAATTTTAATTTTTAATGTAATTTAATTTTTAATTCTTAATAATTTCTAAAGATAGGTGAACCTTACTACAAGATGTGTACAGAGGTACTATACATGCATCCTTCCATGGGTATACATGAGAGTTAAATGCATATGTATGTTTTATGTGCCTATCTCAAAGTGATTTGTCTAGGATATACTTTCCCTAATTGAAGTCATTTTCTTCAAAAGAAGGTCCATAGCAGCACAATCGCAACTTAAACTTACTATGTCTTGGGGTGCCTGGGTGGCTCAGTCGGTTAAGCGACTGCCTTCAGCTCAGGTCATGATCCTGGAGTCCCTGGATCGAGTCCCGCATCAGGCTCCCTGCTCAGCGGGGAGTCTGCTTCTCCCTCTGACCCTCCTCCCTCTCGTGCTCTCTGTCTCTCATTCTCTCTCACAAATAAATAAATAAAATCTTAAAAAAAAATTGATACAACTCAGAAAAATAATTAAAACAAAAAAAACAAAACAAAACAAAACAAAAACTTACTATGTCTTCCTTATACTTGTGAGCATAGATATGAAAAGATAGATATGCTACTTGGAAAGACACTTGTTTATCTACATGGATTTCTTTTCTTTCTAAAAACAAAACAACAACATCCAACCATGAGAAGTCCTAGAATGAATCAAAACAAATATGTGTAATAATAGGTATTATCAGCAGGCATTTTTAATAAATTATTACATCATTAGATTAATCAAAACTAAGCATGCTGAGGAATTTGAGTCTTGGAAAATACTTGGGCTAAGTGTGCAGCTAGAAGAGTAGGCAGCTGAGATATGCATCTGACCATAATCTTAAAATATTTTTAAATATTTTGTTTGATAAAAAATATATCCTTAAGGGTGAAGATGAGATTCATGCTCAGAAATATTGGGTTAAGTGATCGAATTTTCCGAAAGTGTGTTTTAGGAAAACCTAATAGCTAAGTAGGTCCACATGACTGCTGGGGCTGCATGCCATGTCTGAGTGCATCTGCTGCACCTGCCTGGATATATTAATGGCTCATGTTATATGACTAATCACCTATGGGTATGAGCTGTCGATGAAACCATTCCATCTGCAAGGATTCATTATGTAGTTTATAATTCCATTCTCAAAAGAAAAAAAAGAAGAAGGAAGGATGATAAGCTCTTTATTCAAGTCAATAGAATCTCCATATCAGTTCTAGACAAGTTTCACTAACTGACTGTCCAACCACTGGGAAGGAATGAACAGCTGGATTAGCATGAAAAGTGCTGACACAGGAATCCAGCGGTAACCACATGAACAGCACTGCTCCAGCTCACCATCACAGGTAGATGAAGAGTGTGCTTCCAGCCACAGAGGGCAAATATGAACTGCTGACTTGACAGCAGAGATTAAGACATTCACCTTTGTTCAAGTTTTGACTGTTTTAGCATTTTTAAGAAAAGAAGAGGGAAGAAAATAGTTTGAAATATTTGGGGGTGGCAATGGAATGTGACATCAACAAGAACAGACAAATAGGAAGACAGGCAGGAATGGATTGAACTTCTGACCATGTTCCATGCTGAAGATGCCTAGGCAAAGGATGGAATGCTTATATTTTCACACCAAGTTACAGAGTCTGCTTCATACCAGATTAAACATCTGTTGAGGCTCATTAACTCTGTGAGTAATAAAAACTGGCCAATCAAAAATCTTTATTTGATGAGGAGGAAACAGTAATCGTCTAGTCATTGTCTTCATTTCTTTTCTGATTCTTTAGTATAATTCTCCAAGGGGTCCTGACTTCAAGAAGGTAAATTCCAAAGGTAACTCCATGACCTCATCTTGAGAAGCATCACTTCTAAATCCTAATAAGACTACAGCAATGATCTAGCCTTAGTGGGAAACAGATGAAGCAACAGAAACAGCTTTAAAATAAAATGAGTTTATAAGTTTGAAATAGTACCAGAAGCTTTTTGCAAAAAGGGGACAATTTCAATTTTATTTATTCATTTATTTATTTTTAAGATTTTATTTATTTATTTGACAGAGAGACAGCGAGAGAGGGAACACAAGCAGGGGGAGTGGGAGAGGGAGAAGCAGGCCTCCCGCGGAGCAGGGAGCCTGATGCAGGGCTCGATCCCAGGACCCTGGGATCATGACCTGAGCCAAAGGCAGATGCTTAATGACTGAGTCACCCAGGCGCCCCACAATTTCAATTTTAATATCAGTTGGTAATGATGTAACCTCTCATGTTTAGACAGTAAGTCGTTGGTGATGAATTGATGAGTTTATATAGAGAGTTTATACTTATTTCTTTTATCCATTTGTTTTTAAAGATTTTATTTATTTATTTGAGACAGAGAGAATGAGAGAGAGAGAGAGCACATGAGAGGGGGGAGGGTCAGAGGGAGAAGCAGGCTCCCCGCTGAGCAGGGAGCCCGATGCGGGACTCGATCCAGGGACTCCAGGATCATGACCTGAGCCGAAGGCAGTGGCTCAACCAACTGAGCCACCAGGCGCCCTCTTTTATCCATTTTTAATATTAGAGTTTAAGGCTTACTTGGAATTCAGTGCTGAAAACTTGAGCCAGTGTTTCAGATGAAAGGTATTATCTTTAAAGGTAAAATGAATTAACCAACATCACTTGAGTGTTTTAGTGTTTTAAACATTCAGTGGTTAGCCCTAGGGAAAAAGCCCACTGAATTTATATTTTTCAAGACGACGTTTATGTATATGTTGGTTTAACATGTGTATAAATAAGATTCGATGAATATGCATAAATATTATCATTACTTTATAAAATATACAAAGACAGATACAATGTTTCTCCCAATTCCTACAGTTTCAGTACTACAGCTTTATGATGAATTGATTGTCATTTCAAATTGACCTCTACATAATCATCAGTTACAAAGGTTTCAAAGGTTTTCTTTTGTGAAAAAAATCATTACAGAATTATTGTTTTGCTTTTAGTTCAGAAATGTGGGAGAAAATTTAGATTTTGTATTTAAGAATATAATCTATATCACTTTTATTCAAACTAAATGGGAAAGTGAAATATGAAAGAATATTAAAGATTTAGGAGAGGAGAAGATTTAAAACAGCATGAAATAATTAATACTTAGAGGGTTGATTGCATTTATTAACATGCAGTTTCTAAAAATAATGACATTTTATAGTACTTTTAGGTTGGCATTACTATAATTTTTTGTTTGTGTGGTTCAATGAATAGCCTCTAATATCAAAATGTGTGACTCTGCCATGATGATTTCTTTTGTTTTATTTTTAGATTCTCTTAATGTCCAACTTTGAAGACTTTTTAAAATTTTTATTTATTTGACAGAAAGGGAGATAGTGAGAGAGGAAACACAAGTAGGGGAGCGGGAGAGGGAGAAGCAGGCTTCCTGCCTAGCAGGGAGCCTGATGTGGGGCTCAATCCCAGGACCCTGGGATCATGACCTGAGCCGAAGGCAGATACTTAATGACTGAGCCACCCAGGCGCCCCTTAATGTCCAACTTTGAATCACTCTCTTCTTTCCTCTTCCACCCTGTTGGATACATTGATTGAAATATCTCTCTACTATAGATATTGAGTAGGTGGTTGGGTATATGAATATGAAATTTAGAATAAAAGTTTCAATTGGAACTATATATATTTCAGAGTCATCAACAAAAAGATTATTTTTGAAGCCATAAGACTATATGAAATCAGTAGGAAACTGAGTGATGATAAAGGACCAAGACCTGGGCCCTGCAGCATTATGAAATCAGAGATCTGGGATAAGAGGAGGAGCATGCACAGTAGACTGAGAAAGAGTGAACAATGAGAAAGGACGTAAAAGACATGGTGTCCTGGAAGTTCAGATGTAGGGAACAATCAGCTTTGTCAAAAGCTGCTGACAGATCAGCAATGTGCTGTAGACTAAGAATTAATCATTTCGTTGCTTGACAAAAAACAGATTTGGTGAATAGTTGGAGCAAAATCAAGAATGGAGTAGGTCTGAGGTAGGATTGGGCAGGAGGAATGGAAAAAGGAAATGTAAACAACACTTTTGAAGAGTTTTGTTGCAAAGTGGATGAAGGAAATGGGACAATAAATACTGGGGAACTGATGGGGTTGTGAAAAGCTACTGTAAAATGATAGAGCTAGTGATATAATTTTATACTGATGAAAAGAGAAAGAGAGGGAGAGAAAAGAGAGGGACAAGAGGAGAGGCAAGTGGGGAAAAGAGAGAGAATGGATTATGTATAATACAGAAAAGTAAAAAACTGCCATAGTGATATCCTTAGAAAAGTAAGGGTAGGATCTAGAATGGAGGAATGGGATTTTGGGAGATGAATGGATAGTTTATATCTATGGTGCCAGGTGGGGAGGCAGATGATGTGAATACAGATAGGTGGTAGGGGAGATAGGTGGGTGTCGGTGGTGTTGGAAATCTATGGAGGTTCTCTTCTGATGCTTAAATTTTGTCAAAGAAGTATGAAAGAGTGTCATTGGCTCAGAGTGAATTGTGGGGTGAGACTCTTGAAGATTTGAGGACAGAAAAGAAAGGTGTGATAGGGTCATCTGGGGAGAGGAAGAGCAAATACACTAGTGAAGTAGTTATTTATTTATTTATTTATTTATTTATTTATTTATTTATTTATTTAAAGATTTTATTTATTTATTTGAGAGAGAGTGAGAAAGAGGACACGAGCAGGGAGAAGGAGGAGAGGCAGAGGGAGAAGCAGGCTACCCGCTGAGCAGGGAGCCCGATGTGGGACTTGATCCCAGGACCCTGGGATCATGACCTGAGCTGAAGGCAGATGCTTAACCAACTGAGCCACTCAGGCTCCCAAAAGTGATCACTTCGTTGATTAAGGACATATTGTGAATGTGTAGTGGTAAATGTGCACTTGATATTCATGAAATTAAAATGAGAACAGTCAGCACAACTGAGAGATTTTCTCTTAACCATGGATGGAGGGCTAGAAGGGTTACAGACCTGGATTGAACAAGTGTTGTGCTTTTGCCAAGAAAGTATGATAAAGTGTGACAAAGGGGAGGAAGTCAAGGGTATAAGCAAGGTGATGATTATGTTAAACCATGGAATTCAAGCTAAATAAAAAGGAGAGAGAAAATATCAAGATAAGGGGTGGTGAAAAGTAACAAAATCAATGGATTGGAGATCCCAGTATGTTCTCAGTATTTTGGAGTCAGTATATTATTACAGGAAATTCCATAGAATGATAGAAATTGGTGGTCAGTGAATGGGAGTTGTAAAATTGAGATGACAAAGAAATTGCAGTTATTGGCATTGACAGGAATGACACATGGGGTGTGATCATGGAAGGTAGTAATGTGGAAGTGTAGAGGACAGGATCACTGTAGAAGAGGAATGTATGGAAATGAGAGACTAAGGTGGAGAAGGATCAACAACATAAATTTTGAACCCACAAGAATATACACAGGAGCAATGTTGGAGATGGATAATGAGCTACAAGCTAAGTCATGGAAAAATATAAGGGAGAGGCTGGGAAAAATGTGAGGGAAACACATGCAGCAAAAATGACAGTTTGTGGGGATATAAATGGATAATATGAGATTTAAAGGAGGCTTATTTTTTAGGGAGAAGGAGGGAAGAATGGCCTGAGAGCAGCAATAAACAGCAAAGATATCTACTTCACTTCCAGGCCCCACGGGACAAGCACAGTGGTAGTAACAACAGACACCACTGGTGAAAGCTGTTGGGGAGTTAAGACCTCAAGGAAGAGCTAGTTTTTTTAGAGACAGATGGAGGAGAGAACATTCTGGAAAGGGGTGGGGGGATAAAGGGGATTTCTCTAATGCTGGACCGTGTGTTCTAGAGGGCACAGTAGAAGGGATCTAAGAGAGCCAAGGGGTGGGAAAAATGAAGAGGCTAGCATACAGAGAGGGAGAGTTGTCCCCTGTATCTGGGGCTTCTGGAGGTGACTAAATATAAAAAAAAGGCCTAAAAATTTGAAGAGATTAAAGCTCCTGCTGGCTGGGTGGTGATTTGGGTGGAGATGGGCGAGAAGGAGGGGTAAGTGATGTCCTTGTCCTGATGATGGAGTTGAGGAGGTTGGGGAAGATGGTTTGGAGTCCTGGTGGGGGTAGACCCTCTCCTGACTATAGGTTCACGGTCATGAACATGCAGGTGTTATAAGTGGGATGTCTACAGAGGAGTTCCCAGCTTCCCTTTTGGCCTCCACTGGGCAGGGGACAAGTTTACTGACAGTGTCATAACTCCCACTCAAACCCTGGGGGTGCAGTTATGAAACTGGGAAAATCAGTTGTTACTCTGAGTATATGAGCCCCTAAAAATGAGTACAGAAAGCCAAAGGGGCTTGATCTTAGACCCAACATGCATGTTTCTTCTTGGCCCTTTATTGTTGAATAATTGAACTATGGGATGGCTTTTTAAAAATTCGTTAATTTACTTGGTAGCCACAATTAAAAAAAAAAAAGCAAAAAACAAAAAACAACCCAAAACTACTATTGTATTTAGGATGCATGGAGAGAGCTCCTTTGGGGAGGTCATGTAGGAGCCCTTGTCCCCTGGTGCTGGGGCCATGTAGAGATGCTCAACAGAGTTCATGGATAAAGTCAGCTCCATGTTCATGAACTTTTTTCTGAAACGGAGACAGGAGAGATGGCATGTACATATTTTCCTGGGTACTGAAAGAGTATCTCCTTACTAAAAAGATTGGTAGTGAAGTAGAAATGTGATTTCCTGGCTTCTTTCTCTACTTTAACAGTACCCTGCCTAACCAAAGAAAAACTCATGGAAAGTTATATTTGCTCCTGCTCTGTGTTCCCAGCTCTATTCCATTTTTTTTTTAACTACTTCCCCAAATAACATATAGTGTATTTCAGCTGTGTGTATTTTCTCAACATCATCCTGTAACTATCTGAAATGCTGAACTATACAGAGATGTTTTAATTGTTTCTTAAAATATACTCAGTAAAGCTTTTATTGTGGACAGATTTCACTAATCCAATTATAATCTATGCAAAATATTTCAGCTGTTAGATATAAAGTATTAAAATCCTTCTTTTTTTAAAGTAATCTCTCCACTCAATGTGGGGCTCAAACTCATGATCAAGAGTTCCATGTTCGGGGCGCCTGGGTGGCTCAGTTGGTTAAGTGACTGCCTTCGGCTCAGGTCATGATCCTGGAGTCCCTGGATCGAGTCCCGCATCGGGGTCCCTGCTCAGCAGGGAGTCTGCTTCTCCCTCTGACCCTACCCCCTCTCATGTGCTCTCTCTCTCTCATTCTCTCTCTCTCAAATAAATAAATAAAATCTTTAAAAAAAAAAAAGAGTCCCGTGTTCTACTGACTAGGCCAGCCGGGTGCCCATTAACATCCTTTTCGTATTTCATCTTTAAGAGTTTCTTAAAATATATAGTAATTTCCCATAATATTTCTAAATACTGATGTTTTGAGTATTGGCTTCATATATTATCAAATGCTGGATCTTCATTATCTTGGAAATAACTACAACACAATGATAAAATAAACATTTTTGTACTTGGATTTAATAAGTTTTCTAAATAGTAATGATGTAGATAAACATCCCTCTTGGACTTTTGGAAATAGTAATGTCATGATAAAAGGACATTTAGTGGTTTTTCACACTTATTTCTCACATTCCTCTAAGTTGGACTGTATTTTTTAACCTCAGTTTACAGAGGGAGAAACTGAAGAATTGGGCAACTAAATAATTCATCCAAGTTCACTCAATTATTCATCCACTGTTGAAGAAGTAAAACAAATTTGAGCTCAATAAACAAACCCAAAAGCCTCAGCTATTCATGAATGCAGCATACTTGCTTGTGCTCAAACTAAAGATTTCAAGTAGTTTGTTATTTGCATCTTACTTTAATTCTGTTCATGCAATACTAATTAAAGGCATTGTGTTTACTAATTAAAAGGCATTGCGTACATTCTATGTGTCAAACCCTGTGGTAGATGGATTATCATATATAAGACTCCTTTAAGCCTCACTGCACTATAATGTGGGAATAATTCCCATTTTATAAGAGGCAAAACAATTTATTTGTCCAAAGTCACATTCCTGTTAAGTGGAATAGCTGGGACTCAAATGTAGTCAGACTCCAGACCCTGCAATGTTCATTGAGAGTTCAAATAGTTCAGCGAATATCCAGGTTGTAACAAATATATTTTTTTCCAGGGCTAATGTCTGAAATTTTATAGTCTCTATAGACAATTATATAACTTCAGCACCACAGGTTTAGAGCAATCACATTGATCAGCTGTCAGTTCCTTAAATTCAAAAGAATTTTTTTGGTGGTTTTGTGCAAAATTCTAAAGTTAAAATGAAATGCCTGACTTGCACAAAAGCACCAGAACATTCCCTGTTTTCTCCATTAGTTTTATCCCAGTGAACACTGTACTATTCCTCACAATTTGATGAAGGCGATGAAGTGAATTAGCCCTCCAGATTTTGAAGCCTCACGGAGTTATGCCCTTTTGGAAGCCTGTTTTGTCCCAGGAATGTCAAAGCTGGCAACTTTTTGATGGCAGTTTGTTTCTCCATCTGTCCCATACATTTAGAACAGTTACGAAGTGAAGAATAGATTTCATACCATACATTAGGCCTTTCTTTTTTTTTGTGTTGCCGATCTGATTTCTCTAGGGAGAAGTCACCTGCATGTTGGGCTTCTCTGACTGTCCAGGTGAAATTGTTACATTTTTTGGACAAATCTTAAGGACGCTTAAAAGTGACAGACAAATAAATGAAGTCTAATATTGGTGTTTCTGTTATCAGTTGGGGTAGATTGGGCTATGCTCTGGTGACAAATACACTTAGTGTCTTGATAGACAAAGTGTGTTGCAGGTGCCTCAGTAAGGTGACTTCCTTTCAGACGGCACCTTGAGGATCCAGAATGACAGAGCACAAAACTGCCAGGGCTTGTGAGTGTCAGAAGGGTAGGCGGAAGCCTCTGTAAGTGATACAGGCCACTTCTCCTCACAGTCCCCTGTGAGGTCACAAGGTCCCATCTAATATATGAAAATGGGAAACAGGGAATAAGAGAGAATAAATGGCTGTGGTGAGCATCAGTAATCTCTACTGCAGCTGACAACCCTCTTTGTTCAAAAAATGTATCTTTCAGTATTCTAACCTTGTTGACAATGCAGATTATACAATCTAATATATCGCCCAGATAAGTAATGTAGCTTTGGGTTGTTTACTAATTTACTTTGAAAGAGAAATCAAATCCACCACTTTTTGGGAATTAGTTTACCCAAATTTTTACCTTTTATGTTTGGAAAGGTTTTTTATGTAATATTTTAATCCAAAAAATTAATGTTGCATAATTTTCTCAAAGGTGTATACATTCCTAGTTTTCTCTAAAATATTGTCATCTCTAACATCTGAAACATTTCAGGAGTTTTAAGAACCTCTGAACAAGTTATGTGTCTCTGGCTGAGTGACCTACCCTCCCAAAGACATATGTCCTTCAATGGGTGCAGGGAAAGTGGCAACATCTCTCACAGAGTTGTATTAATTGAGAAAATCCATGCAAAGACCTAAATGTGAGACAGGAAAACATCAAAGTCCTAGAGGAGAACACAGGCAGCAACCTCTTTGACCTTTGCCGCAGCAACTTCTTGCCAGGCACTTCTCCAGAGGCAAGGGAAACAAAAGCAAAAATCAACTACTGGGATTTCATCAAAATAAAAAGCTTCTGCACAGTGAAGGAAACAATCAACAAAACTAAAAGGCAGCCTTCAGAATGGGAGAAGATATCTGCAAATGATGTATCCGATAAAGGATTAGTATCCAAAATTTATAAAGAACTTCGCAAACTCAATACCCCCCAAAACAAATAATCCAGTTAAGAAATGGGCAGAAGACATGAATAGACATTTTTCCAAAGAAGACATCCAGATGGCCAACAGACACATGAAAAGATGCTCAACATCACTCCTCATCAGGGAAATACAAATCAAAACGACAGTGAGGTATCACCTCAAACCTGTCAGAATGGCTAAAGTTAACAACACAGGAAACAACAGACGTTGGCAAGGATGCAGAGAAATGGTAGTGTAGCCACTCTGGAGAACAGTATGGAGGTTCCTCAAAAAGTTAAAAATCTACCTTATGGGGGCGCCTGGGTGGCTCAGTCGTTAAGCGTCTGCCTTCGGCTCAGGTCATGATCCCAGGGTCCTGGGATCGAGCCCCGCATTGGGCTCCCTGCTCCGCGGGAAGCCTGCTTCTCCCTCTCCCACTCCCCCTGCTTGTGTTCCCTCTCTCGCTGTGTCTCTCTCTGTCAAATAAATAAATAAAATCTTAAAAAAAAATAAAAAAAAAAATCTACCTTATGATCTACTAATGGCACTACTAGGTGTTTACCCAAAGGATACAAAAATACTGATTTAAAGAAAAACATGCACCCCAATGTTTATAGCAGCATTATCAACGATGGACAAATTATGGAAAGAGCCCAAATGTCCATTGCCTGATGAATGGATAAAGAATGTTTGGTATATATATATATATATATATATTTTATATATATATATGATGGAATATTACTCAGCCATCAAAAAGAATGAAGTCTTGCCTTTTACAATGGTGTGGATAGAGCTAGAGAGTATTATGGTAAGCAAAATAAGTCAGAGAAAGACAAATACCATATGATTTCATTCATATGTGGAATTTAAGAAACAAAACAGATGAACATGGGGAAAAAAAAAGAGAAAGGCAAACCGGTAAAACAGACTCTTAACTATAGAGAACAAACAGAGGGTTGTTGGAGGGAAGGTGGGTAGGGGATGGGCTAAATGGGTGATGGGTATTAGGAGGGCACTTATTGTGATGATCACTAGATGTTGTATGTAAGTGATGAATCACTAAATTCTACTCCTGAAATTAATATTACATTATATGTTAACTAATTGGAATTTAAATAAAAACTTGAAATTACAAAAAAGATAAATAAATAAAAAATAAAATGGGATAATGCTAAAAAAAAGTATAATAGTTCTTGGCATTTACTAAACGTCAGTGAAGTTAACTAGTGCTATATAGAGCTGAAAAAGTGATAATTATGTCTATGTCAGGTTTGAGCCAAACCCAGGTGTATACATCAACTTGTTATCTATATATTTCCCAAATGCTAAAATGCTACTAAAGTCTTTCCATAAATAATTGTTGACATACCTTTGGAAGTAATTAAATGAGAACATTCTAACACATCTTATCCCGATAGTTTGTTTTTAATGTCTTCGATGATTTCTCTTGCTCTTGTTCTGTGATTTTTAACGTTAAAACTTTTTCTGTGGACTTAATTTCCACAGAGAACGTATAAATCCAGGAATGTATAAATTAAGTATAATTGTTGTAGACCTGTAAGAATTAGAGAATAAGAAATGTTATAAAATTTTTAGTTTTCAGTACTTTTTTTAACTTAATGTTTAGGGTTGTATTATGGGTTGCATTGTGTCCTTCTCAAAACTGATATACTGGAGTCTTAATCCCCGATACCTCAGAATGTGATCTTATTTGGAAGTAGAGTCACTGCAGATGTAATTAGTTAAGAAGAGGTCATACTGGACTAGGGTGGGCTCCTAATCCAGTATGAACTGGTGTCCTTACAAGAAGAGGAAATTTTGACACAGGAAGAGTTTACAGGGGGAAGATGATGTGAAGACACAAGGGAATACTATCTACAAGCCAAGGGATGTCTGAGGTCGCCACTCTCAGAAGAAATCAATCCTGCCAATAGCTCAGTCTTAGACTTCTAGGCTCCAGAACTGTGAAACAATAAATTTCTGTCGCTTAAGCCATCCAATCTGTGGTACTTTGTCATGGTAGCCCTAGAAGACATATGCAGGTTGTCACACATTTCAATCTTACATGTATCTTAAACTCCATTAGAAATGATTAATTAAAATAAAAGAAATTATGAATATCGATTTACATTTCCAGCACCTTATGAGGAAATCTTGCAGTACAGGCATAATCTGAGATACCTTACCTCAGCTACGATATTAAATTGTAAAACTCTTAAGCAAGCTATATGACTAGATTACTAAAAATGTATTTTTTTTAAGTAGAGGAGTTTCTTATCTCCAACTGCCTAGGGCATTATGTTTTGCAAACTAATCTGTGTAGCTCTGCTCCTGAAGTTTATATGCGGGGAAGATGTGTACATCTTTGCACTCTGTTGCATGGGTGGTAAGCAAAGATTAATTGCTCATCCTCAAACGAGCTGGAGATGTAAATGGCTTTTGTTGGCAGTGGGAGGTTTTGTCATGTCAATGGATTTTTCAGTGGATCTAGTTTATATAAACTAAATTTAGATATATCTCTAGCCTTTGGACATCAGAAGGCAGAAGAACATGTGGTACAATAAATAGATATCTCTTTTTGGCTATATAATAATATCTTAGATCTTTAGAATTTAGTGTCTATGTGCATTTCATATAGCAACACTTTCTTGGGTCTTTATTGCAGTGATTCCTGATTTTTTTGAATGATTTTTTTTGTGCGTGTATGTAGATTGTTGAAGCTTGCAATAAATAATAAGTGAAGTCCTTTAGCCGTGCTTCTAATAAGAGCACTGAAGATTTGTTTTCAGAGCTAAAACTGTTGATACTGTAACTCTAAACCTGAACTTTAAACACAAATAAAATTTCTCTTTTCAGTTTGCTCCTTCCTCCTCTCTTCCACTTTTCTCCCATTTATATTGCGGCAATGAACACTTGGTGTCATAAAATATCCCCCTAGGAGCAACTGAATGTGTGTCTAACTGGGAAGAGGATATGTAGACTCTAAATCAAGTTTATTTTACCCAGGAGGTGCTACTGTAATGTTTGTGAGGCCAGAGTACACAAGGCAGAGATCAAACTTGGGAGTGAACCTCTCATCATTACCTTTGTGATTGCCAATTTGAATCTTTCCTTTTTTTTTTTTTTTGATGTGAGTCTTTAATTTTCTCATTTTTGTGTCCTCAAGTGTAATCCTACAAATAAAAAATGTCTTTTTATAAAATGAACAGTTGTAAAAAGAAAAATCCTAATGATACTCATTGTCCCTGACAAGTAGAATTTGATTTTCTCCTTTACCTGCCAACCCTAGCTTAATGTCTCCAGTGTTATGTTGTCAAATTGTTATATATTTATTTTGACCTTATGAGTATCAACTGTGTCTTATTTAATTTGGATATTGTTTTTCATCTCCCAGAATGGAAATCATTCTTTCATGTCACTTGAATGTGCTTTAATTTTGATGATGAAACCTCCAGGGTATGTGTTGAATAACATCTTGTCTCCTCTCTAAGTTCAAAGACTTGTGAGAAGTATTTATACATGAAGATTATGACCTAATTTGGGGCCAGCTGCTGTCCTGGTCTATATAACATGATTTACCTGTGGTTCATTGTTTTCAAGCGTTAAGATTAAGATTCATTTCTGTATTCCATTATGTAAAGTTATTCAATGTCATGATCGTAAAAATTAATATATTATAGACATTTCTATCATAATTCCCTTGTTTTTTTATAAGAGTAGACTGAATCTCAGTGAGCTGTTCATGGTAGTCTAAGTAGTAGAGAGTGACCTTGAACTCTGTTCTACCTTTCCGTACACATTTCACACACATCACCATATCACTCTGCTTCAAAACTCTACTAGTGACGTATGATGGCTCCGCTGCTTCAATTCACCTAACAACTTGGAAGAAATATCTGTTGACTGTAGTAGTTGGGTTTTGAAAATTTTTCAACTGTAGTGAAAAATTGGCTCTTCTAACTTGAGCCAATTTTCCCATTAGTATCTCTTCTGAGTCATTTATAAGATGGTTCTGTTGCCCTGGGATTGTTCTTAGAAGAAACGTTCTCTAATTAATATTCAGTTCTTTAGTTCTGTCACACGAGGTCCAGCACATATGTATATCAGCACATAATAGGTCCTCGGTAAGTATTATTCCCTTCTCTGCTTTCTCTTCAGTAACTTAAAACATTCTTATTTATATTTTTTGCCTCTCTTTTCCCCTTTGGTTTAAAATTCTGATTCCTAACATTGTGAAGACAAAGAATACAGTTCCTATCCTCCTCTCCGTCTTCATTTTGAAAGTCTATCTTCCTAGGTCTTCTTAAATATATATATCATGCTATGGCTATTTCTCTGGCCTTTGATTCTCTGTATTGCTCTCTCTTTCATGTGGAAAATATGTTAGTGTTTAGTCCAAGCCTCTTATCTTTTCTCTCATTTTTTATTCTTTGAAAACATTTTCTTTTGGTAACTGATTGTCAAACCTACTAACCTGATCCCGGGCTTCAGTTCTATATTTTTCCAACTCTTTGCCTGGCTAATTCTTATTATCTTGAAATCACATCAAATTCTCTATGCTTAAACACTTCCTTCATAACTGTCTTTACTTTTGGGGTAACGGTCCTACTTCTATTTCTGATATATCTATTCTTTATCAGATTCAACATTTTCTTTGCAGACTCAGCCCCCACCAACTAGAGTGGACTATGATTTGTCTATTTCTTTTATTCATTTTTCTTTCTCACTGCTGCCATTATTTTAATCACCAAGCTTTAAATAGCCACTTGGACTGTTCTTGCCTTTAGTCTCCTTCCCTATTTGAATTCTTCTGACATACTGCTGGTATTTCTAACCCCAAACTTCAAGTGTATACCTTCTTTAGTCAGATATACTTAATGGTTTTTCATTGTCACACTGTAAAATACAAAATCTTTAGATTCTCAGGGAAGACTCTTGCAATTTGTCCTTAAAATCCATTTGTACCTCATCTTCTACTATTTCTCTTTATAGATTCCTCATGTGGATCAAATCGCATGATCTGAACTTTGAAAATCTGATACTATGTGTATAAGGAGAGTTAAAATATATATGTATCATACATCTACTTATCATCGTAAGATACTCCTTTTATATATTCATTGAGATTTGATGTTGAGGAAATTCAAACTGTTGTAGAGGCTAGTGTAAGTGATAAATGGCAATAAATTTGTTTGTATTATATTTTTCTTGATAAAGCTGAACTTATTTGCTGATGCACTAAGTGTCTGAAAACTTGTTCTATGCTTTTCTGTGATCTTTGTGATCAAACTGGAAAATCCCTTGGGTAATTATGGCAATTTAAAAAAATTATGATTATTTTTAGGTTCTAAACTTAATTCAACAAAATGTTTGTTTTAATTGCTAAAAATTATTGTTTTGAAGGTACCTGAAAATCCTTGTTAACTAATATGGGCTATAAAATCATAATCATGGTGATGAGGAAACAGCCTTATATAGAACATGCAAATTCTTAATGTAACTTACAGGATTGAATTGCATTTTTCCCTTGTTAAAAAAAAAAAAAAACACTAGGATAAATGACAGTTGAGAAAACTGAGTTTAAGTAATTTGTTTGAAATTATATAAACAATTTTTTATAAGTAATGTTAAAGTCAAAGTGTGATTCCCAGAACTAGATGCATAAGCAATCTCAACCCCAGACAATGCTTGAAAGCATTCCACAGCAGGAACACATGGACTATCACATCAGACAATTGAGTTCAAAGCCCACACGTGATATTTATGAGCTATATGTCTTTGGGCAAATTAGTTACTATATTCAAGCCTCAGCTTTCTCATCTACAAATGAGAAATATAATAATGACTCCATAGCATTGATTTTTTTTTTAGGGTGAGTGGAATAACAATTAAGTATCTAGTACCGTGTCTAACTCATAGTAGGTACACAATAAATAACCTATCATTAAAAAGTGTGGTAATAATAGTCAACAATAAAAATAATTTTGTTTGCCCTCTTTCCTTAGTTGGAGAAAATCTTTTTTAAAGTCAGGTGAGAAAGCAGGGAGGATAATTTATATCAAATTGAAGGTTCTATGGCCACCTCTTTTTAATGCTTTAATCCTTCAGATTTCTGGAGTGGCAACGAGAGAGTTTGGTCTGTATTCTCATGCATACAAGCATCATGATACTATGGATGTCTATAATCTTGGCTCAAAGGGGTACATTTTGAAAAAAAAAAGCTTATGTAGACCCCCAAAATCTCTTTTGCGACTTTTCACTTATTCCCAGTTGGCCTCCCTCCCATCAATATAACAACTCATAGCTCAAGTATATGTGGTGGTGTCATCCAAGATGGATCCAATTTCCACTCAGTAGGTTCACAGCATGTTCTGTGAGGCCTCAGACACCAATAACATAAAAGACATTTATAGCCTTTGGAGAGTTTTAGATGGACCCAGGATATACACAACAATTGGATAACAGTAACAACAAGAATATGTGTGAACTCTGTTCAGATCCTGTGCTAAGTCATTACACATCCTTTAATCTATACAGCAATCTTATTAGGTAGGTGTACAATTATAATCCATATTTTGCAAAAGAAGAAACTGAAACACAGAGATGAAATAACTTGCCCAAAGTCACATACCTGAAGTAGTAGTCAAATTGGACATGTCTGACTATAAAGCTTTTTTTTTTTTCAAGTCTGCTATTATTCTGCTAAGTAGGGCACAGCTTTGGTTTTAGCTTGGGTTCTCCAATATTTTTGGCTTTACTCAATCTGAAAAAAAATATTAGAAATACATAAATCTTACATAAAGATTAGGAAAAAGGTGAAGCTAAACTGTCCTAAACAACAAAAGTGTACAGTTTATCATCAGGTGGCTCCATTTAACAGGAAAAAAAAAAAGAGCTATTACTGGGCAAGCACTGTTAGCAGTTTATGTTCCTAGGTAACAAAAGGGAAGATGTATTAACAAAGTTTAGTTGGTCCCAGATCTCTACTGAAGAGGGTAAATGAAAAGGTACAGGATTTTTTTCCCCTTCATTTTGGTTGAGGAACCCACTCAGGGAGTTGAGTCTCAGAGTTTTAGGAAATTTATACCAGAATTATGAAATTAGACCAACCACTTAGTTAGCCTGAATTTGAAAAAAATAACCAGATTCTGCTCACCCTTTGAGCACGTCTTAGGAAATATATGCTATAGGAAGGGTTTTACCCAATACTTAATTCTGACAAAAAACAATAATAGCAAGGGGATTTATATTCATGAAGAAATGATGAAACTTCTTCAAACAGTTTAAACTTCTTAAACTCTAAAGACTGTCTTAGCATCAAATGCACTGGCTAAAAAACCAGCCAAATAATATTATGGTGTAATTTACACAATAACTACAATAGATATAAAGCTGTTTTTTCCACATCAGTGGCAAGAAAATTTTGGTTACCATTCTTGCAAAAAGTCCTTCAGGTCTCCACATCTATTGTTAGTACAGCTTCCAAACCATACAACAAACAGTCTAAATATTTTTTCTCATAACTGATTCGACCACATTTGACCTGAGCTCTCTGTTGTTCTCCAATGCATGTAGACAACTTAGCCTGGCATTCAATATCCCACATAGTATCTTAGTAATCCAATTATTCAGCTTTCCTCTTACCTGAGTAAGCACCTGCCAGCATGTTTGTTTGTTTGTTTGTTTAATTTTTATATATATTCTCATCCCTGCACCCTATTCATGTTTTATTTCCTTAGTGATTTCTTTAACTGCTGTCTGTATATCTAAACCCTACTCTTTACTCAAGGACCAGCCCACATCCCATCTTTTTAAAATTTCTTTTGTGCTCAACACAAGTTTTTCTCTTCCCATCAGAATTAGTGAATTTTATTTTTTATGTTACTTAATATTTGTAAGTCTTATGCTGTTTTGTATCTTATATTCAATTCTTCTCTGTTTATACTACCAGTTCAAGAGGATGGTGACTATGTATGGCTAATTATAACTACTTTAAAAACAATAGATGATAGAATAATTTATTTTAAGTCTCTAAATAAGGCTTTTTGAGGAGTTTTTAATTTTGATGCAATCTGAATAACTAATTTTTTAATTAAATCGTAGTTTTGATGTCTTAGCTAAGAAATTTGTACCTCACCAAGACCACAAAATTTCCTCCAATGTTTTCTTTAAGAAGTTTGGATTTTACTTTTATGTTTTATGATCCATTTAAGGTAATTTTTGTATTAAGATTGAAGTTCATTTTTTGCATGTGAATATCTAGTTGTCCCAATATAATTTTTTGGTAAGACTATCCTTTCTTCACTGAATTGCTTTGCATTTTTTTCAAAATCAGGGTCTCATAAAAGTGTGAATCTACTTTTGGACTCTATATTCTGTTTCATTAATCTATTTGTCTATCTTGTTGAACACCACACTACCTAAGGTGCAGAAGCTTAAATAACTACTGAAATCAGCTAGTTTTAGTCCTTCAACTTTGTTCTTCTTTTTTCAAGTTTGTTCTGACTTATCCTTTGTATTTCCATATGGATTTTGGAAAGCTTGGCAATTTATATTAAAAAACCAAATGGATTATGTTTGAGATTATATTAAACCTATAGTTCAATTGGGGAGAATTGACATCTTGAAAATATTGAACCATGAGCCTAGTATATTTCTCTATTTATTTATGACCTAATTAATTTCTCTTGGCAATGTTTTGTAGTTTTCACTGTATAAATCTTTCATGACTTTTGTCAAAATCATCCCTACTTTCCTATTTTTGATGCTATTGTGATATTCGTGATTAATTTTAATTTGTGATTGTTTATTGCTAGTATAGAAATACAATTGATTTTTGCCTATTGACCTTGTGCCTCATTTAACAAATCTTGATAAACTCACTTATTAGTTCTGGTAGCACTTTTCTAGATTGCTTTGTATATTCTACGTACACATTCATGTTGTGTATGAATAGTGACAGTTGTACTTCTTCCTTTCCAATTTGGGTAAATTTTATTTCTTTTCTTGCCTTCTTTCACTTGCTAGACCCTGTGGTACAACATTATAGGAGAGAGCTGATAGCCCTATCTTGTTCCTGAACTTAGAGGGAAAGCATTCAGTTTGTTGCCATTAAGTATAATGTTAGCTATAAAGTTTCCTCATAGGTATCCTTTTTAGGTTAAAAAGTTTCTTCCTAGTCCTACTTTGCTGTGAGTTTTTATCTGGAGTACGTATTGGATTTTATTAAATATTTTATCTGTACTTATTGAGATGATTATATCTTGGATTTGATTGTTTTAGTTTGTTGATATGGTAAATTACATTGATTGATCTTCAAATCTTAAATCAACTTTGTATTCCTAGGATAAATTCCATCTGTTCATGAAGTATTAGTTTTTTTATATATTGTATTTGATTCACTAAGATTTTATTTAGAAATTTTGCATCTATATTCATGAGGAATATTGGTCTGTGGTTTTCTAATCTGGGTATCAGTGTAATCCTGGCCTCAAAGAATCAGTTAGGAAGTACTACTTCCTCTTCAATTTTCTGAAAGAGTTTTTGTAGAATTGATAGTAGTTTTTTCTTTTCTTTTCTTTTTTTTATAGATCATACTGGGGAAACCATGTACTCTTGGAGTTTCTTTGTGTGAAGATTGTTGTTGTTAAACTCAGTTTCAGTTGCTCTAAGACACATAATTCAGGTTCTCTATTTCTTCTTGAGTTAGCTTGAGCAAGCAAGGTGAAGTAGCTTGTATCCTTCAAGGAATTTGTCCGTTTTATTTAAACTATTGTAGTTATTAGCATAAAGTTGTTCATAATCTCTTATTGTCCTTTAATATATGTAGTACTTCTACTGATGTCACCTTTCCCAGTCCTGATATTACTCCTTTGTGTCTTCTCTCTTTTTTCTTGATACCTCAGTCTAGAGGTTTATTAATTTCATTGAGTTTCTCAAAGAACTAGATTTCAACTTTTATTTAGTTTCTCTATTGTTTTAATTTTTATTAAAAAAATCCGTTGATTTCCCTCTGGTTCTGGATGGCAATTTTTGTCTCACACTATTTTAAAATTTTTGTTTTGCTGTCTTCTCATTTTCATTGTTTACAACAGGATATACACTTCCATCCTTATCTTTATTCTTCTGTATGTAATATGTCTCTATTCTCTCACTGAATTTAAGATTTTCTGCTTCTCACTGGTTTTGAGAATTTTTTTTTTTTTTTTTGAGAGAGAGAATGAGATAGAGAGCATGAGAGGAGGGAGGTTCAGAGAGAGAAGCAGACTCCCTGCCGAGCAGGGACCCCGATGCGGGACTCGATCCTGGGACTCCAGGATCATGACCTGAGCCGAAGGCAGTCGCTTAACCAACTGAGCCACCCAGGCACCCTGGTTTTGAGAATTTAATTATGTTGGCTCTGGTATAGTTTTCTGCATGTTTCTTGTACTTTGGGATTCTTGGATTTGTGTACTTAATAGATTATTTTTAAAATTAAAAAAATGTTCATTAGGGGCACCTGGGTGGCTTATTCGGTTAGGCAGCTGCCTTCGGCTCAGGGGGAAAAAATTACCAAAAAAGACAGAGATAACATTGCTCAGCATTCAGGGAAAAAATTACCAAAAAAGATAGAGATAACATTGCTCAGCAATGTTATCTTGGGCTTGGGTAGTTTCCTCACACGGATTTGTTGATCACTGTTCAACTGGATACTCAGGATGGACCCTCTTCAAAACTAGATCAATCTTTCTGTGACTCTCCTCTTTCCTCTCTGATACCTCTTCCTGGAAACTCTAGCTGCTTTGTTCTCCCCAGAATTTCAGCTCTGTTTTCTCACCTAAAATAGTTTTCCAGTCTCTATCTGGATTCCTTCCTGAATTGTGACTTAAAAAGTCTCCCAAATTAAGATGTGGGGCAATTGTAGATCTCATTTGTTTGTTTCTCCTTTTATAGAGATCAGTGTTTTTCTTTGTCTGATGTGTAGTGTCTTATAAACCCTTTCTCATATGCTTTGTCCATTTTTGGTTGTTTCAGGCAACAGGGTAGATTTAGACTCTTTTACTACATCTTGGTCAGAATTGGGAATCCAAAATAGCTTATAGTCTAAGTATCGCTTAAGAAAATGAAATACACATTGTTATCATTTTGTCTGAAATTTACTCACACCTGAAAAATATCGGGGTTCTTGCTTGTTATAGGAATGATGGTAAACAAGTTTTTCTTAGAAACCTTGAAAATAATTGTAGTCTCATACCCTGGGCCTAAAAGAAATCAGGGTGGAGCAAATGAGGATCAGGCAACAGACTAATTGATGAAAATCTTAATATATTTAGTCTGTCTCTTCTTTTTGTCTGGTTTTCATGCTAATCTGAGTTTGTGTGAGATTCCAAACCGACTTGGGATAGGGAGATTCTTCTGTTCCTTTTAACTCTTGATATGGTTGGGATCTAAGGTAGGGAAATAGTACAGATGAACTGAAATGATAAATGATATGGGTCAAATAGACTATTTGAGGCCATAATAAATTTTTGAGGATTATTTGTGAGCTTGCATTAAAATAAATTTAAACTACAGAAAGTGTTAATTATTATTAAGATGAACATATCCCAGCACTCTAGAAATGTCAATTCTTTTACTCTGTCTTAGTAGAAGTGCAAGTGATGTGGCTGACATTTGAATGCAGAAGGTCGTGAAAAGGCCAGTAATGGTGCCACAGATAAGATACACCATGGATATGAGGAAGAAACCAAAATGGTAACACATTCTGAACCTAAATTCATCTCTTTCTAAAGTAAGAGCCCTTGTGCTGTGGCCATAAGATAAACGTGGTTGAAGGTGTGATGGGGTATTGATATTAATATCTTATTCTGTAGAGTGTGTTTTGTCATATGGTTTCCGTTCTGATAATCTGTTCTTGCTCTCCTCTGAGAAACTATCATTGTGGATAAATATTTAAGTTTTTCCCTTGTCCAGTTCATTACTTATGTCTGAACAGTCCTGGTTACATTTGCCTGTTTAAGTTAAAACGGTTGAACTTGGGATATGAAAATTTCAGCCTCAGAGTGTTTCAGAACCATAGGAAAGTATCGCCCTTTCAGGGATGAGGGGGAGGAAGAGGAATGAGTGCACTGAAATGTCAACCCAGGCTTTGGCCTGTGTAAGGGTAGCCTGCCATATGTGCTGCTTTCCAAGTTTGTCCCTCCTACTGAATCTGTGTTTTGAATTATTTTTTCCCCTCAGTGTGTTAGTTCTTTTTTCCAAGTTGAACCTTATTTTATTTTCCTTGCTAGGGCCCATTTTATTACTCCAACATTTCCCATTTTAGTATCATCTGCAGAATTCATTTAAACCCTGTTTACTTCCTTGCTGAGGTCTCTGAGACACAGAGTGGGGCCCGCCCTGGTCAGGCCATGCGTTCCCTCTCTTCCATGCAGCCCTCATCATCCACACTGGCCCACATAAAGGAGAATTTAGTATGCTACAAGATTTCCCTATGGAAGGTGATTTCTTAGGCTTCCCTATAACATAAAACTGAAGTGGAAAATGGGAAGAATAATAACAACAATATGTTTGCTTTTGCAGCTTGGGAATAGAACAATCAATAATACTTATTAATCATCATTCAACACATGTCCAGACCTTGGCTAAGTAGTATGGGTGATATAAAAGGGGGCAAAACTTGTCCCCTTCTTTGAGAAGGATGCAATGTAATTTAGCAAAGAAAGCATATACACATACAATTATATGCATGCACTTCTGGAACAATAAGAAGACACTGTGCGTGGGTACACTGATAAGAGATGCAAAATGGAATTTCCCAGAGAGTGGAAAATACCTACACGGACCATAACGCTCGGGAAAGATTTGGCAGGAGCGGCACAGCTTATAGGCCAAGTATTTAACCATAAATTCATGTCGTCCTATTCCAGGTATTTGTTGAGCATCTACTGTATGATTGGAATTCTCCTAGGGAGGAGAAAGTAACAGGCACAGCCTATGCCATCACTAAGCTTTCAGCTGACAAAAAGCAATCACAATATAGTGTGATAGGAGCTACCAAGACTTCTCATTCTGGGATGCTTTTCCCGTACTGACAGCCAGGATGGCAAGATATGATCTGTTTGGGTTGTTGAATTCATAACTTATTGACTCATTTATTCACTTACTCATCTTGAGTGTTTACTCTGTGTAAAAAAATGAGACTAGATACTATGCAAACATGAAGAAGAATTGGACTTGGACCCTGACGTCAAGATTTCGGTGTAATATAGACAAATATACTGAAAATACATAGTGCAAAATAGAAAACGATTGCTCCATTTTTACTTGGTTTACATCTCAGTAGGCAACATAAGCCTAAGAGAACAATGCAAAAACATTTGTGTTATATGGGAAGGAGGTTTTAGTCAGGAGGAGTAGCCATATTGGGGGCTTGGTGGAAATCTGGCCTCACCCTATGGGGAGGAGTATTCAGAAAGCCACCAACCATGCTGTCTCTCCCTTTGAACTATTTGAATAGCACGGTCAGTAATCTGAAAAGCATGAAAGCAGCAGCAGTAGCTGGGGTAACAGTATATATTCAGGACTTTCTCTATGCCAAGCCCTTAATTAATAATTTTCAATTGCAGAATCTCATTTAATCTTCCCCACAATCCCACGAGATAGCTGCTATTATTATCTGTAATTCACATAAAGAAACCTGAGCCTTAGAAACTAATGAGGCCTCTCCCAGCTAGGAGGGGCTGAGCATGAACTCGGACTTAAGTGTGTCTAAGTCTAAGGTCAAAATTCAAGAAGTAGTCATTATCATGAGGCCAAAGAGGTCTGACTTGGCACAGTGGCCGAAGGCAGTGGTTCAGAACCTTAGGCGCACATTAGAAACACCCAGGAGGCTTAAAAATATCATTGTTTTAATCCAATATAATCAGAATCTCTAGGGGTAGATTTCAGGCATCAGAATTTCTAAAAAGCTCCCCCAGGTGATCCAAACAACAGCCAGGCTTGAGAACAAACATCTTTAGATCTTCCCCAGAGCAGAGGAGAAAAACAAGAACCATAAAAGCAAACAATAACAAATATGTTCATTATATTATATATAATCTCCATGGTTATGCTCAGAATTCATATGTAAATTCTGAGAGCTAAAACCTACCCCAGGACATATCAAATTCCCTGCTGCTGTGAGTTGTCCTGCAGTAGGCAAAATCCACACCCTTAAAAGAGATTATGACCTTCCACCAAGTGCCCCAAGAAATCAAAATGTCTATGCCTTCCTTGCCCCAGTGGGTCTGACATATTTTTGTATACCAGGACTCCACGGTACATCTACAAATTATTGAAAATACTTTTCATTAAGTAGAAAGAATGACCACTTCGTTCAGAATATGGGAAGTCTGGAAGACCTAACACCAGATGAAGTTCCTTCAAATGAATACTGAGCTCCCTGCTATAGCCATCCCATGGTTTCCCCTTGGCTTTCCTTGGCACACACCTCAGAGACACATATTATATAAGCTCAAGAAAAAAGTTCAAACACATATATAAGAGGTCGTGTATGAAAAATAATTTGTCCTGAACATTATTAATGATCCATAGACAAAACAATATTTTCCTACATCCAATGGCTCTCTTAACTTAGAATTTTAAAACACATCCTGATCTCTTCATTTGACAGGTAAAGTGAGAGAGTTATAGTTATACATATCCAGGAATAAACTGGAAATGAGGAAGCAGGTGGGAACATCTCTACATTGGGGTTATCAAATATTAAAGTTTCAATAATTCCCTTTGTGAAAACTTTGCTTGGTAGATCAAAAATTAAAATCTCTTTCCTTGATGAAGGTAAGAGATCAGGGATAATTGCTGATAAATATATCAAATTTATCAAATTATACAAAGTATAAAATTTGTTTTAAAATTCAATGTCAGAGGCACCTGGGTGGCTCAGTTGGTTACGCGTCCAACTCTTGACTTCAGCTCAGGTCATGATCTCAGTGTGGTGAGATCCAGCCCCATGTTGGACTCCTTGCTGAGTGCGGAGTCTGCTTGAGATTTTCTCTCTCTCCCTTTCCCTCTCCCCCACCTTGTGTGTGTGTGTGTGTGTGCTTTCCCTCACAAATAAATAAATAAATATTTTAAAAAATTAAAAAAATAAAACTCAATGTCAGACTTCAAATAATACCTTTCTCTTAAAGCAGCCCTATATTCACAGCGTCTACACATTTTCCCAAATGCTACAAATAAATTTTACATTTTAAAGATGTCAGTTAATTCATTCCAGTGAATTACAGGTTTTTAGATCTCGAGCCAATGCTTTTACTTGACAATTGAAATTGGTTCCTGGAGTATTATTATTTTAGGCCAGCTAAATCTAATGACCTTTCTGCTCTCCAAGTTTCAAACCACAGATTTCAGGAACAGAGACCAATAAAATGTGTATCTTACATTCCAACAGGCAAAAGTAGCAAGGAGCTTTTCCTGTGGCTAGTAAAGAGCATGTTTCTTAATAAGAAAATGACTGTTTGAACACTGTAAGAGATCAAGTCATTTCCTGGCCTGTGTTTTACGTGTGGCTTTCTATTATCATCTGATACACTGACTTTGTACCCTTGATATGTCTGGGCTTCATCTCCATATGCATTCGAAATCTGCACTTCAACCTCTTTCCTCTACCAGTGAATTCAGCTCCTTGCTTCCCATTTCTGACCAAATATTGAAAGGGAATGGAGGATGTAGGAAATGGGAGCACTAATCTAAAAGGAAATTTCCTCAAAGGAAACTGAAAGACATTGTTAATACTTTAGATTTTCAGCAGGGTTCTGATATCGGTCTCTGTGCACCAAGTTGTCACTTGTCATTGCTTTTTATTTACAGTCCCACAATGAGCCCACTCCTTCCTTTCCTGCCATCAGTCCTTTATAGTTCAGCCCGCCACTTCTCCATATAATCTCCAGCAGTGCTTTTCTGTGAAATAAGGGAACTCAGAAACTGAATAAAAGAGAGGGGAATGGATGCAACAGAGATGGTACATGCATATATATCTTCTTTCCCCTCTCCTTTCTTAACTAGCTGTATTTTTTATATTTGACTTCTTGTTCCTAAACATTTTGGCTTTATTCTTCCTAAAAGATCACTAGTTTGTATCTATTTCCAGTTTATAAAATGGGTGCATGGCAGTAGAGATAGATAGTGAGGGCCATTTATAACTAATGGAAATGATAACTTACATTGAAATGGATAGATACAAATTATTATTCTTATATCCTTTAATTAATCTTCAACTTACTGGGTGCTATGGTAATTGCTGTGAGGTGTAAATATAAATAAAATCATCTTACACCAAGATCTTACAGTTTTCTAGATGGAGTTTGTAATACATTCCCATTCAAGTATCAAAGAGAAATAGTGCAGTGTAGTGGAAAGAGTACTGGAGTAGGTGACAGAGGAAGTCAGAGCTACCCCAACATCACAACTTCCCAGTAGGGACCTGTTATAAACTGAACTATGCCCCTCACAAATTTATACGTGGAAAGCTTAATCCCCAAGGTAACTGTATTTGAAAGTAGGGTCTTTAAGGAGCTAATTAAGGTTAAATAAAGTCATAAGGATGGGGTAGCTTAATCCAATATGATTTATATCCTTCTAAGAAGAGGAAGAGACACCAGGAATACACAGAAGAAAGACCATGTAAAGACAGCAAGAAGGCAGCCACCTGCAAGCCAAGGAGAGAGGTCTCAGGAGAAACCATCCACTTCCCAAAATACTATCCTTGTTTTCTCTGACAGTTCTTGGTTGTTTATTCTTGACCGCTTTTCCAGGCAATGCTTCCTCTGCCTGTCTCTTAAATTGTTGGAGTATGGCAGGAATCTGCTTCAGGTCTTCTCCTCCCAGTCTTCCTATATAGTTCTGGATCATCTTGCACACTCCTATGGCTTCTTTATAGCAGATGGATCACTGTACCCAGATTTCTAGTGCAGATCTTTTTTTTTCTTTTTTCTTTTTAATTTCAGCTTTATGGATGAATAATTGACATAGAAAATTGTAAGGTATTTATGGTGTACATCATGGTAATTTGATATATATATACATTGTGAAAGAATTCTTCCCATCTAGTTAACACATTACCTTACATATTTATCTCTTTCTCTTTTTTTTGATAAGCGCATTTAAGTTCTACTCTCTTAGCAAATTTCAATTATACAGTACGGTGTTATCAACTACTGTCGCCATGTTATACATTACATTCTAAGACCTTGTTCATCTTATAGGTGAAAGTTTGTATCCTTTTACCAACCTCTTCCTATTTCCCCCCAGCCCTTAGCCCTCCACAATCACTTTTCTACCCTGCTTCTATGAGTTTGATTTTTTTTAGACTCAACATATAAGTGACACCATGCAATATTTATCTTTCTCTATCTGGCTTATTTCACTTAGCCTAATGCTTCAAGATCCATCCATGTTATCACAAATGACAGAATTTCTTACATTATCATGGCTGAATAATATTTCATTGTATATATACACCATAACTTCTTTATCCATTCATCTATCAATGGACACTTACATTGTTTCCATACCCTGACTATCGAGAATAATGCTGTAATGAACATGGGAGTATAGATACCTATTTGGTATCCTGTTTTCATTTCCCTTGGGTGTATACCTAGAAGTGGGATTGCTGGATCATATGGTAGTCCTGTTTTTAATTTTTTGAGGAACCTTCATACTGTCTTCCATAGTAGCTGTACCAATTTACATCCCCACCAATAGTGCACAAGGGTTCCCCTTTCTCCACATCCTTGCAACACTTATTTCTTGTCTTTTTGGTAATATCCATTGTAACAAGAGCGAGGTGATATCTCACTATACTTTTGCATTTTCCTGATGATTAGTGAAGTTGAGCACATTTTCATATACCTGTTGGCCATTGTATGTCTCCTTTGGAAAGATGTCTGTCCAGGTCCTCTGCCCATGTTTAAATTGGATTGTGTTGTTTTTTGCTATTGAGTGGATGAGTTATTTATATTTTTTGAAAAATAACTTCTTATAAGATATAAGATATGCAAATATTTTCTCTGTAGGTTGAGCTTTAGATCTGTGTAGTTTCTTCCTTGATACCTCTACTGGTTTTCAGCTGCCTGAAACTGAAAATGTTCAAAAGCAAACCAAACTTATGTTTATTTGTTTAATGTCTCCTATTTCCTTGGAACTACCATCTATTTATTTTTTAAGAAGACACCATGGGGGTCATCTCTGATTCCTTTTTCTCCCTCACTCCCTTTAAGCAATCAGTAACAAAGTTTTGTGGATTCATCTTTAAAACATATGTCTTGAGACTGTACTTATTTTCATCCCTAGGATCATCATGCTCATGGTAGGTGCCATCATTCATATGACGGACTGTTGTAGACCCCCATATGATCTCCTTGGATCCAGACTTAGTCCTTCAAATTCATTCTTCACACAAGAGCAAGTTCTGATCCTGCCTTTAGGAGGACAAGAATCTTCAATGTCTTCTCATTGCTCTCAGGATAAAGATCAAATTGATTGATATGCCTTAAAAAGCATGGTCGCTGCTCAACTATATAGTCTTTTTTTTCCATACCTGCTTTGCCCCCATGCTTTCTATGCACCAGCACAATTCTGTTCCTTCAGGTCCTAGTGCCTGTCAGTTCTTATTTACCTCTATTTCATATGGGATTTTTCTTTTGTCTGGAATACCTTACTCTGAATAATTCCTCTTCAGACCTCAGGTCTAACTGAGGCTGCATCTCTTTCATTAACCGCCTCCTGCCTCAGCTCTTGCTATATACCAGGGCAAGTGCCCCTGCTATGTATATTCATGACATTCAGTACATCCCTTATCATAGCACTTAACACCTTTCACCATTTACTTTAATCACTTGCCTTCAGTAGTAGGTCACCATAATATTACCACTGTTTGACATCATACATGATTATTCTGGGTGTCTACTAAATCTAAACCAAATGAACAAATGAATGAAGCTCACTGAATGTGTAAACTAGAAATTACAGTTATAGTCCACCTTGTCCCATGGAAATCTCTTCTGAAGACAAATGATAAGAAACAGGCAAAAAGACTGAGAAAACATCATGTGAAAAATAAATAAATAGTAAATAAAATAAGAAGTAAATAAATGTGGCCTTCAGCTAAACAGAGTGAGAAAATTTTATCTATTTCCGATTGTAGTTAATGGTTGAAATAATTCTAAATGATCCTAAATTTTAAAACCTATAAATCTCTCTGCATCTGAGAAAATCCTAATTAGATTATTTCTAAATGGGCATACAAACCTGTGTATGGGCAGATATGCATTCTGTTTTATGTGTATTATGTGATATTCACAGTGATATAAAATATGAAACTTGTAAATATATTAGTGGTTTGAAAATTTCAACCCATAAATCTGCAGTTACATTGGGAAAGCACTAATATTGGAATTTTACTTTCTTTTCAAGTAGTTTTTATTGTTCAAGCTCCAGTGCTTTTCTTGCAAAATTCATTTAGTATCCGTTGATTCTTGCATTCCTGAAAAATCCTTCTGGAGACATGATTTCCAGATTCTACTCTAACGTTATCCTCTGCAAAGTTTACTAGATCTTTTCATATTTGGATGTTTCTGTATTCCTGACCGTTTCTCCACATAGACTTGCCTGATTTAATAGAATAATGAATTGTATTGGAAAAGGTCATGGGGGTTATCTTATAGCAATCCCATCTTCAGTTACGTGGTTTTCTAGCCTCAACTTAAACACTTTCGGGAACTTGGCACTCTATTTCTAAGAGAATTCTTTTTAGAGTTGAAAAGGTTTTACTCTTATTACTCTATGTTACTAACATCTATCTGCTGCTCCCAGATATTTTCTCCTATGGCAAAACTGGTTGTCCATAAGGCAATACTTCTAATTTTTTAAATTAATTCAAACAGTTAAAAATGGACTTGAAATGTTTGTTGCTACATTTTTTCTAATTTATGCCATTTTTTCTAAATATTCAATTAATACAATTAACATACACTATTTGAATTTTATACTTCTTATCTATGTTTCCCCCTACACACATGCCCTTTTAATGTCAATATAATATTGCTTTAGGTAGATGATATTCCCTACCCAGTGTTCTGTATTCTAGACTAAAAGTCTTTAGTTCTCAAATAGGTCCCATTACTCAGGTTTTGGATTCTGCTATGTTCTGGCTGTTCTCAGGATACTCTCTTGTTTGCCAATGTCTCTCCCAAAGTGAACTTTCTAGAAAGAGATACAGTGTTGTAAAGCTGGAATCATAATAACAGAACATAGTTCTGAAATTCTCCTGAATTTGATCCCATACATAGAATGAGAAAGTCACAGGCTTAGGCCATTGTGTGGCTTCCTCCACATTTCTCAGCTATTGCATTATAATGCTGGGACCAAAACCTAATCACGTAGGGATTTAGCTCAAAGTCCAACTTTCATGACAAATATTGGGTTCTAATTTCAAAGATAGGTTCAAATTAAACTGCTATTAATTCAGGGCTCCCCAGTTTGTAAGTAGCTTTCTGAACCCAAGTGAGAACTTAGCAATTGCACTTATTATTCATTCTAGTTTGGTTGACCTACCTGAAATAATTTTGAATCATAATTCTGTTGTTCAAAAGAGTGCATTATGCCTTTCAGCCAGGTGTGATTAAAATGTAAAACAGGGTCAAATCTTATGGCAGGCCAGTGGTGAACATTCTCCTGATCTATAGGACACTATTAATCATTAATGCAATACAATTATAATCTGGCATATATTCACCCAATAACTCTATAAATCTAGCCTATTTAAAAAATCCTACAAAAGTATTGTAACTAACTGTCAAAATGCTTCACCTAAATAAGTTCCATTATATATGATTTTTTACCCCAGTCAAACAGCGAAGGATTTTGGTTTACTATGATTTGTTTTAGTGAAAAACACACACACACACACACACATTATTTTCCTTATTAAAAGACTCTCTTTCAGTCTTTTCTTGATATTACAGACCCTTCCCTTTCATTGCTCATCTTCTTGTAAGGAATATCTACAAATCCGTTTATAGTGTTCTTATTATTCTTCATAGTCTCAGTTTGTTCTGAGCTTTAGTCTCATGGGTGCTATTTTTAGAGGTGGATGTTACGCTTGTATGTTTATTTCTCCTTTGGTGGTTTTCCACCCATCTGTGGTACATATCTTTGAAAGGATTGCCTTTGATAAACTGATACATTTTTAATATCTATATTTATTTATACTATCTTGAAAGCAAAGATCAGGTCTCTGGATTAGGGACAGAGTATTATCTCTTGTAGCAATAACGTTAATTCTCTGTGTCCTATTCTTCCTCCTTTGGGGTGATGCAATCAGGACCAGATGGACCATATATGTGCAAGGGAATCTTTTGCCCTACAGGACAGGAAGCCCAAAATTGTGAATGTGGGAGTTTACATAGGCTACAGAGTACTTCTCTCTTCCTAAAAAAGGGAGAGAAATCTTTGCTCCCTAATAGTTTAAACTTCTTTGAAATGTAAAAAATGACTCTGGGTTTCATCCTTTGAAATGTAAACAAACACCAAGAATGTAAATCCTTTAAATCTCTCTGATATCTCTCACTATCTATTCACTCATCTTTTAACTAACTAGTCTTTTCCTATAATCCAGCTTCCAGTTTTCTTTTCTTTGAAAATCCTAACCATATAGAAACATGAAAATACTCATTTCCCTACACTGTAGGGAAGTTCCAATTAAGAAAAATATACATATACCTTTCATCATAAAATCTTTAAATAATTAGCAGGCAGGTTTTTAACATGAAGAAATAAAGGATAATCAAAGGGAAGAAGTATATTGGGTGCATGTGGAAAGACAAAAATAACACAAATTATATTCTTTGTACAAATGAGGTCCTTGCCTTCAAGTTTTCCTTTTAGGTTGATAAGCATCTTGGGTTTTTAGACAGCAGTTTCTTGCATCTCACAAAGATATGACAATCCAAGTGATCCATGTTAGGCCTAATTAATGGCCTAATGATACATACAAGATGGGATCCTTCTCTACTTCTCTTCTGCACATTCTTTAGTGCCTTATCAAGATTATTATGATTGTCTCTTCCTTCTAACCATTTTATCTACCATCATTCTCCATATAGCAAACAGAATTTTTAAAAAAACTCCAATATAGTCTTTAAGATATCTAACAATTTCTCACTATGGTTTAGCCACAGTGGCCTTCTCTGAGATATTTATAAAAACAATAAGACAGGATCTTTCCACTTCAAGGTTTCTTATATCATTTTTTTCTGACTGAAATGTCGAATGATAGCCAGCCCCACCAAACCACCCCAAAATGTCTTCCACTTCTCCTCTATCAAGTCAATAAGTTGTAGCAGATTTGGCTAATTGTTCATCAACAAACAAAAATAAATGTGTTCCCCCTTCTGAAACATATAGCTGTCAGTGGGAATTGGTGCATTTCCTATCTTTCTTGCAGCTAGGTAGAGCCATGTTACTAGTTCTGGCCAAGGGGATATGAACAGACATGTCATGTGACACTTCAAGGTTTAGCTGCTAAAGTCCTCCCCATGCTTCTTCATTCCTTCTGCACTTTCTGTATGGTTAGAATTCAGATGCCCTTGAAAGCAACATGTTGAAAATGTCAGTGGCTCCCTCAGAATGAGTTCTTGAATATTTGTGTGAACAAGGATGACCCCACTAAGCTATGTAACTATCCACTGCTTCTACATGAATAGAAATAATCTATTATACTTACAAGAAATAATCTATTATACTTACAACAGTGTACATTTTGGGTTCTATTTTTTATGGCAATTAGTCTAACCTTACTATTAAAGAGAAGTATTGCCTTCAACTACTCAGAAGGCAAAGTAAATGCCTACAACGTTTTTAACTCAGAAGGGGTTGGACAGCAAAATGTGTGTAGCATGGGTCATTTGTTATTTAGTGCAATTGGGAAGATATTCTACACCATAAGCATAAGCAAGAATTGACTAATTCATGAACAGAAATAAAAAGGTAAAGAGCCTAGAAACTTAAACATTAGGAAACAAGATTTAAAAAAGACATAAGTAACAAAGGTTTATCCAGGGTTCTCATTAATAGAGGAACCCAGCTCTGAAAGATTTAAATTAAAAAATACTCCTTTCCGCTCAAGTGTGTTACTTCATGTGGCCTCAAGGTAGCTGCCATGGAGAGAGACATAGGGGCATGGAAGCAAGGAGATAAATCAGTCTTGAGAATTATGTCTAGGAGAAAATATAAGTTGTGGTTACTGGCACCTGGTACTGACTGGAGACAAGTAAATCAGAACGGTAGTGTTTTTGAAAGACTTGTGTTTCCTAAGAAATGTCAGCCTGGACCAAAGAAATCTTTGACTACTCAAACCTTATAGCAACTCCTTAGCTATCAAATTTGTATGTGTAACACATAGGGAGTTGTGAAATCTGTGCAACCCTCAGGAAGGACATACTCTTCAGCAACCCCCTTTAGATGTGGCTCTGAAGGACAATAGATGAATAACAGAGTTCCTTCCAGATAATAGTATTTATGTAAATGAAGGACTTTCCAACACTGCTATGGTAGAGACCTCCACAATAACTGCCAACTAGGATGCCTTGTTGCTATGGATGAGTGATCTCATATTCTTTAACATTTTGAATGGTAGTTCTTATTGCTATCCTTGCTCCACCTTATAAAATAGGCACATGGGGTTGGAGGGTGCAAATAATTGACCTTTTAGTGGTCAACGTAGATCATTAAATTATGAGAAGTCACATCGGGAACTGATGGAAAAGACAGTGAATCTTCTATACAGAGTAGGACTTCCTAGTGAACACAGCAAATGGAATGGATTTTGAATTGCCTCCTTGGGGATGGGGTACAGAGCAATATTGGGTGGTGAGAGACACAGATTGTAGAAGAAATAGCTGCCTACTAAAAACATGTTTCCTCTTCATATGGAGTTTTCATGGGAAGCAAAAGACAAAATTTCCCACACACTTTTGCATCTAGCTGACCAGTTCTATCCACAGGGTGAGTGGATAAGCCTTGTGTTACTTCCAAGCTTGGACCATTAAATGTCCCTGTCTTTCTCCTTCACCCTTCATCACTAATTTTTCTCCATTTCAGCTAGCTAGAATGGAAACAATTTCCAGGGTGATCTTAGAACCCATATATTAAAATGGCAGGGCCTCTTTCAATTTAGTTCTGAAAGATGGCATGGAAGAGGGCTGTTCTGCTGACAAACCCACCTGCCCCAGGTGTTACAAGAGCAAGAACTAGGTTTCTGTTGTGTTGGAGTGCTTATACATGCATGAGGCTATTTGTTAAATGTTACTTCTTCAGACAACATTCCTACCCGTATATTACCTATCTTAAGGCCTGGGCACATAGAAGGTGGTCATTAACTATTTTTTGAATGAGCTAATCAATATATATATATATATATATATATATATATATTTAAAGAAACTCCTCATTTGAGTTTTTACTTTCAACATACTTTCTTTACTAAAATTTTACCCATTAAAGTTGACTTACAATTTAGATGTATTTTTACTCACCCAAACATTTTCTATTCGTTAAGTATACTCAGTGAGGTTTCTGTTATTCTCTCAATTCTCAGTACAATAAATTTTATTGCCTCTGGACAGTTTCTCAAAACTGTTATACACACATACACAAACACACACACACACACAACCTATAGAGAAGTAGAATTCCTGGAATTAACCGGGAGAAAAACCCCCCTGGAATTACCAGTTCATTCTTTTATCCTCTAAAGTAAGTTAATGTAGTCTTAAGCCATGATGATGTGATGGTCTTTCTTTTAATATGATAAACATTGAAGGTTGTTGACATTTTGACTATGAGAATTTATTTGGTTCTTTACAAAAATATCTAGGCTCTTTCTCATTTCACTCTTTTGGCTCAAGCTAACAATGAATTGGCCACAGGTATTGGAAAAGGGTTTTCCTTATTGTCCTTAGTTCTGTGTTTGGTTCAGTGAATTTCTAGAGTCTAACTCTTTCACCATATGGGCTCAGAACTCTCCTAAGAACTAAAAATATAGGAAATGAACAATACAGAGTATTATTACATAAAGTACTGACTCATTTTAACTTGGAAACTTGTGAGATTTATTTTTCATTACAGCAGAAAGACTCCTTTCAACAGATATTCTATTTCAAGCCACATACAAATTATCATGTCCTTATCATCAGAGTTTATTTAAATGACCAAAGTTGACCACGAGGCCACATTCTTGTAATTCACATTTTCAAAAGAAGCAAATCTCAGGTCTTTGATTTTCTCAGTATCTGAAATAATAGTGAGATTTAAGATGAGAAGGTGGAATGTGTAACAATAAATTAAAGCCCTTTTTGGGATGTAGAGAATTTTTATTGCACAGCAGAATCATCATGGAACACAGATTCATTCATTAAATGCTTTATGCCTGTGTGATTTGTTTAAAGGTTTTTACTGAATAAGAAACCTTCATTTTAGTACAACCCAACCACAGTTCCAAAAATAAGTGTTTCTAAAAACTATTTCATAGAAACAAAAATCATTCTTGTATTTTGAGATAAATATCTCCCAAGGGGGGAAAAAAAAGTCATTTTCTCAAGTAGGCCTACAAAGCTAGTCTAGTCATAGATTTACATGAGAATTAACTAAATAAATGTAAATATCCGAAATTTTAGCTATAGAAAATTTTTAGTGAAGTTCTGCACAACACCTAACATCCAGTAGATGACCAGTTTTCCCAGTTTGCTTGGGACTGATCATGATTATCTTAACATTCTCGTCAGTTTGACTAAACTGCAGACAGGTTTTTTTCTGACTCTAGGCCCACACCTCCTTTTCTTAGAGCATTAACTTTAGGAAACTTTCCGTTGTAAATTTTCTCTGCCTCTTTGAGATGGTAAATCTTCTCACAGCCACTTGACAGTTTCACAACCCAGGAATATCTTTCTGGAGGGACCTGAGAGTCATCTTTTTGACAAGTAACCACCAAGAAAGATAGCATGCTATCTCTTAGTTTTTGTGTGGAGGTAGCCTAACTTCAATAAACAACAACTAGCAAACACAGATGGCCTAATCCCATTGACCAATTTCCCTCCTAATCCTCCAGAGCTTCTTAAAAACCCTTCACCTTTGTTTCAGTACAGGTGAATTCATTCTCTCTCCCCTACTGAAGTAGTCTTGAATAAGGTCTTCCATGCTTTAGCTCCATCTAATGCATTTATCCTTTGACAGGACTTTCTCAGTTAGGATTAAAAATGCAAGTCCCAGGAACCTTCTCACTCTCTGGGATAGTTAGGCTTGTTTCTTAGCATAACCCTTTAGTCCCTTTATCAATAGTTCTGAAGCCTGCTGTTCTCTCAGAAGAACAGGAGTTGTCAAAGACCATGCTGCTGTGTGTGGTGGTCTGCACGTCATTATTCTGCTGGGTATTATTTTTAGGTGTTCAACCAATATTTGTAAAGTAGAGATCGTTCAACAAGAATCTAAACACACTAAAGTCACTGCAGCATTTGCCCTCATTGTTAGATCCATGTAGAATACGGATGACCCTGTTCACTTACTTATTCATTCATTAATTTACTCATCTGTACATTCAACAAAGAGATATTGAGAGCCTCCCATTTATCAGCCTAATAGACTTTGTCCCTGATCTTTAGTAGTTTACAAACTAGAAGAAGATATAGTAATGATTCAAAACACAACAAAAGCAAAAAACAATCCTCTCTCTCTCTACATCTCTGTCTCCGTCTCTCTCTCTCTCTCTCTCTCTCTCTCTCTCACACACACACACACACAATTTAAAATGTGGAAAGTCCTCTGGATAAATTTAGAAAGTGATATGAGAGAATGCAAAGTAGGTGTTGGCCATAATTTCTTATTTTCACCCTCTACAATCTGTTAAAAGTTCTAAAACTCTTTAGAAGACTTGAGATTTGCTTTTTAACATGATTATTCAAATATTGTCCTGGATGTGATGAGGTGGTCTAATATATTTCTGTCAGTATACCAAATTGTTAAGAAGGAAAAAACATGTGTATCTACTGAGGCTCTTACACTAGCTACCATAAAAATAATTTGGCATATGTCGGAAACCGTTTTGGTATCCTGAATTTCTAAGATTTATTTATAATATTGAATAACAGATTTTAAATTCATGTTTTAGAATATGAAGATGAGTCCTTTGAGAGAGGTTATCTTGTGGGCTAACAGACCTCACATGGCCAAACAGATGGAATTTTGCTACGGACATCAGTTTTTCCTATCATTCTGGGAAAGAAAAAGTGATTACTATTCCAAGTAATACAGGAGAAAAATGATATGGCCATGACTGACTAAGATTTGTGGTTGTAAATATAGGCCACTTCTTTTTTTTTTTCTTATTTATTATTTTTTTATGTTAATCACCATACATCATTAGTTTTTGATGTAGTGTTCCATGATTCCTTGTTTGCGCATAACACCCAGTGCTCCATGCAGAATGTGCCCTCTTTAATAGCCATCACCAGGCTAGCCCATCCTCCCACCCCCCTCCCCTCTAGAACCTTCAGCTTGTTTTTCAGTCCATAGTCTCTCATGGTTCATCTCCCCCCTCCGATTTCCCCCCCTCCATTCTTCCCCTCCTGCTATCTTTTTCTTTTTCTTTTTTTTTTTTTTTTAACATATAATGTATTATTTGTTTCAGAGGTAAAGGTCTGTGATTCAGCAGTCTTACACATACCCTCCCCAATGTCTATCACCCAGCCACCCCATCCCTCCCACCTTCCACCACTCCAGCAACCCTCAGTTTGTTACCTGAGATTAAAAATTCCTCATATCAGTGAAATCATATGATACATGTCTTTCTCTGATTGACTTATTTCGCTCAGCATAATACCCTCCAGTTCCATCCAGGTCGTTGCAAATGACAAGATGCTTCTATGTCTTTCTTTTGGCACAGTAGAATGATAGTTCAATGTGTGTGTGTGTGTGTGTGTGTGTGTGTGTGTGACCTATAGAGTGCTATCTTGAAATGAGTAGATAGATCTGGAGCTACTATGTGCTTGTTATGACTATTAGATTAGAACTTAGGATGCTGACAAATGACTGAAAAAAATGTTTTCCAGTTGTTCCATCCCAGTATTGGTTAATCTAGCATACTTTATTCAACCTTACAGAGATTCTTGTGGGATCATCAGATAGGATTTGATTAAAAATTTGTGACATACTTTAGCAAAGGGGTTAGCTAACAAGATGTGTAGTTCACAGTCAGCAAAAATACTATATGCTTGATCATTTGTTAGTCCAGTGCAAGCCTAGGATATGGATGTGAAATTACTATTTGTACTGGCTGGAGTATTTTAATTGCAAATAACAGAAAACTCAACACAAATGAATTTATTGACTTCTTTAACTCAGCAGTCCAGATAAAAGATGCTTATGTGACTTGGCACAGTGAATAAGTCACTAACCATCTCATTCTCTCTCTCTCTTTCTTTCTCTGCTCCATCTTCCATGGCACTAGTGTTCTTTTTTCCGTTCTACATGGTGGCCCCTTGATCTTTGTTTATGATGACTGCAGTCCTGCACCTCATATTATCTGTTCAATTCATATAGTGGAAGAAAAATTCTATTTCCGTGTGGTCTTGCTGGCTTGAACAGGGTTATGGTTCATTCTTAAATACCAAACCATTGTGAGGAGATGATTTGACTGATTTAAGTCTGTCAGGCCCACCTCAACAGCATTGTTACTACACTGCGGGGGAAGTAAACCCCCTCTCCAAGGAAAAATCACTACTTTTTATAGAAGAAAGAGGAAATATTTGCATTCTAATGTTTAGAAGCAACCACTAACAGTCCCTATGTAATTTATACAAAGACTGATCAGCTGTCAAATAGGCTCTTTCAACATGGCTCATGGACATCAAAATAATATACTTTTAATGTACTTTCTTTAGCCCATTCACTGGGTGCTTTCCAGAAAGGACTCTAAGATTATTCTCTGGGTTTGCTGTACTCCTTCCCTGTAATCTGCTACTTCTCTTATCCACCCAAGGCTCTCCAATCTCCTTGCCTCTACTCACTGATGCACACTGAACCTGTACTCTTTTATTTACTCACACAATAGCATTTGATGGTCTATCAGGTAAAATCTCAGTGACCCATTGTAACTGGACTCCACATCATTATCTAAAAACTACTTTTCCTTTTCTTGAAGATACATTTTCATAAACCATAATTGTCTAATTTTTTCCTCTTGGAAGGGAGAGAATTTATTTTTATCTAGTCCTAGAAAAATATTCCCTTTTTATAAAAATGAGCAGAATGATTCCTTAAAATGCTAAAAGAAAAAGGTAAAATTAATTTGAGTTTAACTTTCTACCCTGTTATAATATTACTAAGCTATATTTTTGGTAAGAAGAGATACAGAGAGAACAGAAGGATGTGAGTTACAAATTCATACTAACTCTACTCAATTTTCCTATTTTCAGAAAAGTGAATTAGAAAGATGATAGTGGTAATACCAAACATACATATAGCATCTGTTATGTGTCAGGCAATGTTCAAACATGTAATTATTTAATTCTCACAATAGCTCTATGAAGTAGGTAATATTTCTAAGATTTATTTATAGATTAAATTATTAAATAAAGCTATATCACAGAGTAGCCAAGCAACTTGCCCAAGGAGTATAACTAACAAGTGACAGAATTGAGGTGGGGACCTGGACAGTTTGACTTCAGAATCTATGTTTTTACTCTGAACACTATACTACTATGAATGATTAAATTTTTTGAGTAAGTGGTAAGCCAAAAAGTGACTTAGATGAAATGATAGAATATATGGGCAGAAAGATGTTTTTATTTATTTTATTCTTTTTGTAATAGATAAGGACCCAGAATGAGCCTACTCAGGGAGAATATGAGGCTTTTGTTGACTTTTCTAATAATTCTAGAGAATACCAACTATGTGGCCTACCTGCTATGTGAAAACTAAGGTGGGATCATTGAGTTTGAGGATATGACGGACTTTCAGATCCTTTAGCCCAATCTCCTATCATTTCGATATCATTTCTGTGAGTCTCCCCAGAGGTTCTCTTTATTTTGTCATGATAAAACTCTAAGCCTTGGTTAAGAATCTCGGGAAACAAGTAGAAAATAAACAGAATTGGTCTTTTAATAATTCTTAGAACTTAACTGATATGGACTTCATAGAAAAAGGTAGAAATAAATTAGCCTACATTATACGCTTTTTAGGTTGGCCCATTCTCCCTAAGAGTGTGTGTGTGTTTGTGTGTGTGTGTGTGTGTAAAATTTTCTGCTACTAAACTTTTGAATAACTTGAATAAATGTATTTGGGTTTAGAAAGAAAGAATGAATGTACATAGGAAAGCACTGGGCTTCATGATTTTTATGAAAAACAGACATAGGAAATACTTGAGGGATACATAATAAATAAAAATAAAATCTGCTGTTTGTATTTTTTCAATAATTCAGAAACTAGTTCTCAGCATATGATAAAATAAGCTGTGTATTTTTAAATGTAATTATTTAAATGATGATTTCTGTCTTCCAGTTATAAATGTCTACCTTACTTAACAGGCATACCTCCTAAAGGTTTGAAGATTCATGTTTATATCTGGAAATAAATCTTTAAGTTGTATGTTGATAATGAAAAACTTGAATTGCATCACTAATGTTGCCAGATGGATTTGGATTTACTCCAGACTTAATAACTTAATAACTTCTAAAACCCATGAAGTTAAAAGTTCCTGTCATATTTTATGTTAATTTTAAATTTGTGTGAGTCTTAGAAATATCCATGGGACTAAACCAACTGAAATTCCTCCTCATTTATATAATTCAAAGAATATATTTAATCTAACTTATTGATGGCATTAATATATCCACAAATGTAAAATAAACTACTCCTTTGTCCCTTGAGCTCACCTGCCACTCCTTAGAAATGTTTCTCTGATCTACAACTATTGTACTATCAGTCAATAAACACTTATTTTTCTGAGGACTGGAAGTAATCTTCGAGGTTTGTTTATATGTTGGCCCCTTCTTACTAGTGCACATATTATTAAATCAGCACTTTACAGAACTGACCCAAGCCAAAAACTGTGATGTAAATGAAGTTGGTCTTTGGTCCTCATCCTTTATTTTTATTTTGGGCTCACCTGCTTTAGTGCCTAATTCCCATACCCAAGGTTTTGATGTTACCAAAGTTCTCTCTTGATCACTTCAACTGGATCTACTCACTCTCCCCAGAAGCAGTACTGCCTCTTCTGTCTTCACCTTGCATCCAGCAGACCCATTGGTGTTTCTCCCACTGCCTGGCTGAGATTTTTTTCGCCAGTTAAATCTCCTGAATCTCTTTACTTAAAATTATTGTCAGGCCCGGTCTACCCCATGTCATCCTTAAACAATTGGTTTCTTTTGCTCCCAGATCAAGACTTTACCCTTTTTCTTATTCAGTTGTGTTGTTTGAACTCATTATTGGTCAGAGTACTCCTGAATCAATTTTGTCGTTTGATATTTTAGCTATTTCCTTCGCCTTTATGCTTTAGGCAATTTTAATCTTCATGGCTTCTATGCTGTCATACAAAATTCTTTACAGGAAAGAATGAAGAACAAAGCCCTATGTGGAATACTCAGAAACACTATGTTCTAGGTTGACTTCTATCCATTTTTAATATCATTTTTGGATTTGGAATATCAGCCTGTTGAATATAGGCTCAGCAAATCCATATTACCTAAGCTTCTCCAAAGTAATATGACAACTTACTTACAGAATTTAAGTCTCACTGTATGGATAGTATTTTCTGAATTGCCAGTTTATGTAATATTACAATCCCTGCTAGAGGCAGAAATTCGTCTTTCTCCTCACTCTAGAGCACAAGGCTTTACATTTTCTTTAAAGATTTTATTTATGTATTTGACAGAGAGAGACACAGTGAGAGAGGGAACACAAGCAGGGGGGTGGGAGAGGAAGAAGCAGGCTTCCAGCTGAGCAGGGAGCCCGATATGGGGTTCAATCCCAGGACCCTGAGATTATGACTTGAGCCGAAGGCAGACGCTTAACGACTGAACCACCCAGGCGCCCCAAGGCTTTACATTTAATAAGTGCTCAGAGAATGTTTATTGAATGAGTGAAAACGGGTATTAGTTTGAATGTCATGAGTTATTCTTAATGCTTTTTTAAAGGCTTCACAAAGCACCTGTATTTGTCAGTTTCCAGAATTCCAGGGTCCTCTGCAAATCTTCATACTTTTAAAAAATTACCATTTACAGTCACATTCCCAATATTTTTTTTATGAGGATGTAATGGATCTATGCCTAAACAACTGGACTTATTAAAAGGCTGTTACTCTTTCTAATTTCAAATTCCTCTTCATTCTTTTAACCTAATTTCAAATTCCTCTTCTTGTCAAGGATGACAGAAGCTAAATAGAAATTAAAGACCACTTTCCTTTGTGAAGACTACAACGAGCTCTTCAGATACTGAATACTGGTTCTTGTTTGTTGTTTCTCTGCTATACAAAGTTTTATGAGGCTTTATGGACATCCTAATTTGCTTATGAAATTCAGCTTAACCTGAGCCTAACTTCCCCCAAACTCTTCCTATGGAAGTTTTGGGGTTTTTTTTTGTGTGTGTATCATTCTCGATGAGGGCACTTTACTTCATCTTATTTTAAAATGTGCCCATATGCTGAGCTGATATGAAACTGCTATGTGATGCTCAGCCGCACTGGTTCATTATTGCTTCTGTTCCAATTGATAAGTGTCCATGACAGGCTGATTATTTAATATTTTGAATATAATCTTGTCTTTTTAAATGCCAGAGCTCATAAACACCTCCCTCAGCAGCCATGTTATTTTTTATAGTTGGTTCATCTTTTTATGGCTTCCAGTTCAGTAGTCAGAATTTTATTTCTTGGACATTCACATTTCTCTAAAGCCACTTGATATAATATTGGAAACTTCTTATACACAAAACATTGTGCTAGGAATTAAGGAAGAACACTGTAAGAACACTTTTTTACTTATAGTCCTTGTGGTTAGGTCATATTTATAGTTACATCTCAATTTTAAAAAATTAAAATGTAAATATAAATTTACATCTGTATTTTTAGAATCTGGACTTCATGTTTGATATGTCAACTTTTTATTCAATATTATGAAAGGTAACATAACAGGATGGGTTTCTTTGTATATTTATTTTTGGTCCTCTTCACTAAGAAGGTTTTCATGTAAGTTATGTATAAAATAGCAACTATAACCTTCCCTTCTCCAAATTTCTGAGACATTTCTTTTATTAAAGCCAAATGTTTTTCATTATAATTAATTGATTCACCAAGTACTGACAGAATACTTATATCAAGCATCAGACATAATACTAAGATACTTGGTTTAAAAAAATAAACAAGATAACAACCTTGTATTTGTAATCCCACTATTTCTTACTTATTGTGTGGCTTTTCCAATGAGATAAACATATTTTTCTTTTCCTTCCTGTTTTACTTGTGTGTTCTTTTGAACTAAGAAAGCAACATTTGTAAATCCCATATCACAAAGTGTAATAGAATATTAAAAATATGTGCCATGTGTAATTAAGATTATATGATCATTTTGTTTGTTGTTGTTCTCAACTACTGAATACCCGTCAAAATATTTCAAGGTTTGTTTCTTTGCTTGACTGTTTTTAAATTATAGACTCAAGAGTTCTACTTCAGATCCATCCACTGAATTGAAGTATCAGTGAGGTTGATGTGCAGCAACAGATGATCTTTTAAAAGCTCTGTAATTAAGTCTTATAAGGACCTAGGGTTGAGAACCATTGCATATACCCATTATGAAAAATTTCAAACTTTATGCACTAATAGACCTTCTTCTCAGTTACTTTCTTCTAAGAATGACTTGATACATTATTAACACTCTATTTCCTAGCTGTTGTCTTTTAGAATATCTGGTTTCAGAGTTTTATTTGACAGGTTTCCTTTCTATTCTTAAGATTTCTGACTCTGTGTAAAAGCCTTTTGAGTTACTTTTAAATATTTTAATAATCTTATGTTACTTTTACTCTTCTTTATGATGGTTTCTATAGATAATGACTGTCTTCATGAATATTTAACCAAATAAAAGTAACAAACTAAGGTAATTCTCTGCCTTGTTTAATATCTATTTTATATGGTGATTCATATGGCATCCTTTTTTGGTAAATATTATGTCTATTAAAATAAAATAAAAAATTTAAAAGCATCTGTTAAACCCTTTCAAAGTGGCTAGAATTCTCTTAAACAATAAAATATATGTTCTTTTTAATTGTAATTATAAATAGCATACCTGTTTAGAATGTAAATTACAAATTTCAAATGCTTCATTGTGTCTCTAATAGAGTATTTTGGATCACGCAGAAAATCTTGATGACAAAAAATCATTTCTTTTTCTTAAATTCAGTTTCATATTTATTATTAGATTTGAAATCTAAGGGCTTTAGAATAATGCCTTATCCTCAGTGTAGAAGATGTTGACCTGAAGAATGGAATTTGAAACTTGGTTCTGTTAATTCATTGCATGAATTGAATGCTCAAAGCTTTGTCTTTATCAACAGTAAGGCAATAATAATAATAATAATACAAATCTCACTGTTATTTTTAGGAGTTTCAATGGGATGATATAAGTTAAATTATCATGGTTATTGCTTGGCAAATGACAGGGAACTTTTAAAAAATCTACTTCACTACTTAGTGCAGTACTTACCATTATTGTTATTAGTTTGAATGAATAAGTTCTCATAACCTTATTAGGAGACTAGGGTAGGTAAATGGTCTATGAATTTTATGAGCAAGGGGAGAAGGCTCACAAAATATGTTTTGTTAATATTTCAGTATGGGTGACTTGCAACCTTCAAACATTGCATTGTTGCACAAAATGACCTTCACAGGTCATTTCGTAAATAGTACTTGAAGTATGCTTGGGTTGCAAGGACTAAAATGGGTGATATTAGTCTGGCTGACATATCCTGTGGAATCAGAGTGTAACTTTTATTTTCTCATTTAGCTTTCATTGAGTGAAGAATGCAATTTCAATTGAGCACTGAATTGGAGATTCAGAGAACTAGAGTTTTATTACCAGCTCCATCACTGACATACAGTAGGCCATTAGGAAAAAATTACTTTTCTGCTCTGAACATCAGAATTCCCTTCTTTAAAATAGAAATAAATTTAGTGGCTTGGAAAATAATGTTGGATTTGGCAAATATAGATACACTCAATATTCTAGAGCATTTGATTTAATGAAATTCATGCTGTGTTCATAATGCAAAGAAATAGCAAGTAAGCATATATTAAATAGTGATGATGATGATGATGCAAGTAAACACTTATATAAATGATGGTGATGATGATGATGATAATAAATAAATAAACTCCATTGGAAATTACATCAGTCAATGTAGCCATAGTTTTGACACATGCTGTATGGTGTTATGAATATGGAAGAACAAAATTATCTGTCCCCTTCAAGAGCATGGCCAGCCATCCAAATTAACCTTTTCCAATGTGATCCAAACTGGCATGAGTACCCAAAGAAGCTGACCTGAATGCTCAGGTTTGATCTTGGTGCTTGTAGGCATACTGTATTCATACAGTATCTGTTTGAATAAATATGCATTGGTGTATGTTAGTTTATTTGTAGATCTCCAAACTGGGGACTGAGGGGTATATATAAAACAAGACATAAATGGGTTTAGCTGCAGAAAGAGTTGGATAAAACAAGGCAAGGAGAGGAACAATTTCCATCAATGATGAAGTGATTCTAAACCAGTCTTTAAACCAGTCAGGAGATTTAAGTAAGAACTAGGGCCGGGAAGACATCCAGAAAGCTAGAGAGTTGGATAGCCAGACACGACAGGGAGTAGATTAATTGTTCTCTGACACTTCTGTGGATGTGCTAGGGGAGAAGGCTATGCATGTGAACACAAGTATAATTGCAAACTGGGAGGAGATTTTTTCCAAGTCTTTAACCAAAAGGGAAGGAGATTTTAATCAGGTCCAAGCTGATTCAATTAGGTAGGACTAATCAGGGTGAGGCTGGAACTTAATATCCTGAGCAGAAGGAAGCAAAGCATTGGCCACAGAGAAGGTCAGTGAATAACAAATATAATGACATTTCTGGTTGTTAATGTCTTTGAGTTACTTATGCATCCTATAAACATGGATTTACATGTTTCACATTTTACATTTTAACCCACTAGATAGAGCTATATTTAAAAACACATATTTATTATTAAATAAGTCTAGAAGACTAAATAGACAAAAATATTAAAGAGCAATCTAAAAAGAAGCAATGAGATATCACTAATTTAATGCAATAAATCACAACTCAAAAAAGAGAATTAAAAAGCAAAAAAAGTGTTAAAAGTTCCCTGTTTTCCAAAGAAAGGAAATTCTGTTTGTTTTTTAAATAATGGCAGACATAATTGAATAGACTTTTTGTTGTTGTTATGGTTGTTAATAAGGATGATTCATTTGAAGCATAGCTCACAGAAAATATAAGAAAATTCAGACAAGTTGAACATAAAAATCATTCATTTTACATTTATTTGTTGAGTGCCTACTATATACCTGTCATTATTCTAAGCACCAGGATAATAAATAGAGCATAGAAATTGGCCCCATCCTCTTGAGGCTTACATTATAGTGGGAGAAAGATAACAGTAAATAAAATTAACAAAAATCAATAAAACAATAATAAACAAAAAACAGAAAGTCTGTAAACTTAGAACTATACTTGTAAAGAAGAATAATGAATTTCTGTTTGAAAATTATTTTAAAAATTAGCCTTCCAAGAAAAGATTAATGGATTTAGTTATTCATATTTTTACCAACTAACTTCTGGGAAGATAGAAGCATGTTTGCTCATCCCTAAATCCTTCTCCCTCACAATCTCTATATATTGCAGAATAATATAACAAAAGGAGGCATAAAAACCACCCTCAAGTGAAATCTCTCAAGCCTCCCCTGAGTTCTCCAAGGGAGAAAACAGGTCTCAAATTTCATTATCCCTGATGCTCAGGGAGATCCAAACAACCAGATATGCCTAAGGAAAATTGGCTTTTTTTTTTTTTTTTTTTTTACTTGCAAGTGCCAGTCGGTGAAGAATACAATGACCAGTCATACATTTGGGTGTCACTACCTTGATTTATGCTAAGGCACCACCAGTTTTACCCATCACTGGTTTTGTCCCATCATTGAAAAAGTAAACATAGTTCTTCCATGAGGTCCAAAAAAATTATGAAATTCAAAAACATTACTCAACACTTTGAATATTTTTTTAACACTTTGAGTATTTCAGCGCTGCTTGTGGTTGGTGCCAAACATTCATATAAAACAAGATCTTCCTGGCTGCTTAGTTGGTGCCCATGCCAGATAAGTACAAAAAATGAGCAAGTCCAACCATATTCATAAATTCATTCATTTGTAAAGGAAAAGTACAGTTCTGCAGATATGATCTCATCTCTATGCTTGCAAGTAAAATTTTAATTTGACAAGATATGGTAACATTGAAAATTGGCACCGATGTAAATGCTTTCACTGATTTTTCATCAGGAGGCACAGAACAATGTCAATAGTCCAAAGCTTTATTAAGCCCCAGCTATTGTGTGCTTTTCTCTAGCCAGTGCAATATGATAACATAATCTGTAATATATTTCAGTGGCTTTGAACTCTAGTTTGAAAAGCTATTATAAATAGTTGTAGCTATTAAAGACTTCAACCCAACTATGTTTTAAATATTTAAATAGTTTTGCTTTAACTTCTAAATGTTTGGCCTCAAAATGACATTGAAACTTAACTGTCACTATAAAATCATTTGAAAATATTCTGTTTCAAAAGATACAATAAAGAAAATTATTAGCATATCTAAAGATGAGGGAAATAGCATTTTGTCACATTTTATTTCTCGGTTATAGTTTCACCCAGGTTCTTTGGAATGGATTTTTCTCTTCCATGAGTCAAATATCCCTCTAATATGAAAGTTTTATTTTTATTGTTCTCAGCATCTTTAGATATAGATGGTACATCTGTAGGTTGAGAAAATGAATCTTCTTATCTCTTTTTAGTCAATAATCACTCCTTCAATATAAGAAAAATGTATTTGATTTCAAAATAAACTATTATTACATTCTAAGATAATAAGCTTTAGATAATACTTAAAAGTTTAGAACATTTTTCAAAACATTAAAAATATTATACAAATCCAGACAACTTCACTTCTTTTTGTATTTCCTTGTAGATACAAGGAGGATTTCGGGATTTCAACATAAGATTTATTGAATGATAATGACTTTACAAAGATTACAAGAAGTATAGACAGTGATAGTGATAGGATAGTCTAAGTACTAATTAAAAATTGGGTTAATATATGAAAATGCATATATTTATATGGTAATATTCAACATATTACCATATAAACAAGAATACACAAGCACATATTCCATTAGCAAAAAGCAAATGACATTCTACATGGCTTGTGATTTCTGAAAAAGCTGACTGTATACTTGTACAAGAATAAAAGTAAAAAGGCAAATAATGTTTTCATATTGTTATGGAGATAGTTTTGGCCTTGAAGAACTCCTGAAATGGTCTTGGGAACTTGCAGGGCTCCCTCAGCCATATTCTGAGAACTACTGTCCTACCAGAAAAAAGGGAGTGGCCCATGAGTACAATAAACTGAATTATAGAAGAATGCTAGCAATTACAGTTTTCACATTTTCTCTTTGCCTAAAACTTTTAAATTCAAACTACACTCATAATAATAAATTCAAAGGAATATTTTCCAAAGCAAACATTGACCCACATATCTATATTTCTATATACATGTGTGTATCTGTGTGTGTGTTTGATTTATAAGAAGAACGTTCTGCTGTTTTACATAACAATTGACTTTATAATAAGAATATAAATTTAGTTAAATTTGTTTTGCAAAGAAGAATAAGTAATAACTTTTGAAAGTGGTTTCTCATATGAAATCCACATCTGCTATTGACAGGTATTCTAAAATATTTTCTTAGGCAGCATCAAAAAAACTGCAAACACTACATGCTAAGAATACTAATCCCACAACTGTACAAATCATTTCTTTGGCACATATGCCCAAATGTGTCATCAAGATGATAGAGTCAGAATGAAAGAATGGTACTCTTAGAAACAACGTAATATTCACTGAATTGTCAAATCGTAGATGCTCTGGTCTGGAAGGAACCTTAACAACTATCTAGTTCAGTGACCCATCAATGCCTCAATATATTTCACAGCTTCCCTGACACGTTCAGTCTCTGCTTAAATGCCTCTAAATTAATGGAGAATGTACGGTTCTCTAGTTTGTCATTTTTATATGGCACTTTTGGTAAAAGTCCTTCCTTCTATAGAACTGATATTGGCCTTTTTATTCCCACATATGCCCTTTCATTATAGTTTGATCCTGGAGACAGAGTAAGATAGTTATCAAGCTTTGAAAGTCACTGAAGCAATTTAATTCCACCCTGTCATAATAAATGCTTGGATTTAATTATCCTTAAGGTTTCTTTAGGTTGCTCCTGCTCTAAAAATTGATGGTTTCCTCTCTATACACATGCACGTAGGGGGAGGGCACACACACGCACACACAGACGAATGAATACACACCAGGTGTGTGATCTTATGTTATCTTCTAATTTTTAGGATCCTAATTTCCTTTTCTCCAAACTGTTAAAAATTATATCTACTTTATTTTTTTCACAGGGTTATTTTGAAACAGTAAACATGGTTTAAGTGAAAATACTTGATAAGTTGTGAGTACTCTACATAATAGCACTGAAAGCACCTGGTTTAAAACAAAAATTAACATTATGGAAAAACAAGTAAATGGAAGTAATAAGTAGCATACACAATAGTTTAGTTTGTCAAAAATACACACAAATGGGGAGGGTATGTGCTATGGTGAGTGCTGTGAATTGTGTAAGACTGATGAATCCCAGACTTGTACCTCTGAAACAAATAACACATTATATGTTAAAAAAAAAAAAAAAGAAGAAGAAGATAGTAGGAAGGGATAAATGAAGGGGGGGCAATTGGAGGGGGAAATGAACCATGAGAGACTATGGACTCTGAGAAACAAACTGAGGGTTCTAGAGGGGAGGGGGGTGGGGGGATGGGTTAGCCTGATGATGGGTATTAAAGAGGGCATGTATTGAATGGAGCACTGGGTGTTATACACAAACAATGAATCATGGAACACTACATCAAAAACTAATGATGTAATGTATGGTGACATAACATAATAAAATAAAATTTAAAAAAATACACACAAATGTATTGATATATAAAGTAACAGAATTTGGGGGATTTCTGCCTTTACTATGATAGAATAAGATTATAATAGATTGACTCTTCAGCAAATAATAACTATATACTCTGGAGAAAACACACACACACACACACACACAATTCTACTTGATGGACCTGGAGAGTGGATAAAAGCAGAGTATATTGGAGGTGAGTTGGAATTCAGAAGAAAAGGTTGTCATGGGTTGAGCTTCCTATTTTTATGACCTGAGCCTGAGGCTAGCCTCAGTCACAGGTGCAAGGTGGTAAAGGACAACTAAAGAGTCAGAAGACAGAGCCCAGGGTGTCCATGACCTCTATAGTGTGGGGAAGAAGTCCCAAAGAGGAAAAAAGCCAAAAAAAAGGAACCCTAAATTGTAGCCTCTACTCTAATTTCTGATTGACTCTGAGATCATGTTTACATAGGGCAAAATCAAAGTAGCTTCCCCTAAAGATAGGAGGACTGAACTGGGCAATACAGCCCACTAATCAATTTAACTATCTGCTAAAATAATCATATCAAGGATAATGGTCAAAAACATACCAAATTGGTGACTTAATTTTACAACATGAAATTTACAAGTTTGGTGAGCCACTAGGAAATACAAACATAATACCTAGCCACATCAAAACAAATTTGCTTGAAAACCAAAGAGAGAGAATCTTGAAAGCAGTTAGAAAAAAAAAAATGATTTGAAAGATTGTAGCAGAAGACTATGGATCAAATCTTCAAAATACAGAAAAAAAAAAAATCTGTTAAGCCAAAATTCTAGTCCAGCAAAATATATGCTTCAAGAAAGAAAGTGAAATAAAGATATTTCAGGTTAACCAAAAAACAAGCAAAGACAAAAAACAATAATAACAAAAATCACCAGCAGGTCTGTCCTCAAGTAGGGCTGTTCTTCAAGCTGAAAGGAAGTATGATACCAGAAGGAAACACAAATCTTGAGAAATGAATGAAAAGTATCAGAAATGGCAAATATTTAGGTATGTATGAAGGATGCTTTTTCCTTAATTTCTTTAAAATAAATGTAATGGTTTAAAGCAAAAATTACAACATTGTCTTATGAGGTCTAAAATGCATGGTATTGGGCGCCTGGGTGGTTCAGTCGGTTGAGCGACTGCCTTTGGCTCAGGTCATGATCCCAGGGTCCTGGGATCGAGTCCCACATCGGGCTCCCTGCTCTGCGGGGAGCCTGCTTCTCCCTCTCCCCCTCCCCCTGCTTGTGTTCCCTCTCTCGTTGTGTCTCTCTCTGTCAAATAAATAAATAAAATCTTAAAAAAAAATAATAAAATGCATGGTATTGGAATGCATTAGGCAATTATAAAATAAAGTTGTCAGTGGGTGGTAAATAGACATGTTTGATTGGAATGACAAATATACAGGCATAGCTAGACAGAGTAATAAATACAAATTTCTGTGTGTTAGTATACATACACATATCTGCTGGTTTTGTCCACTGAGAAGGGATAGAATCAGTAACACCCCCCTCACTCACATCCAATTAGCGTATATAACACCCAGATTGTGGATGTAAATAGCGTTCTCAATAAACGGAACCAAGGAGATAGAGTTGATTCCAGGTCTGGGACAGAAAAAATACAAGATAAGCAAAAAGCAGATGTTAGTGCCAGAAAATAAGAAAGTGTTCAGAGAAGGATGGGACCATGTTAAAAGTTCATAGGAAGCAACCTGGAAGAGCTCCCAATGGCCAAATCCAAAATAGTCTGACAACAAAATAAATAATGATAGTATTATTGTGTAATCCACACAACAAAAAATATTCCATGAATACACTTGAATATAAATAAATAATACCAAGGGAGAAGGAAAAGTTCTTTCTTACAGAACAATTCCAATTAATAAATGTATAAGAAATGAAAGAAATAGACAATCTTCATTAGAACTTTTGCAGGAAAGATCAGGGATGTATGCTGAAATTAGTGGATGAAAGTTTGAGGAGAAACTGGTTATTTGCATAGTCACAAAGTTTTTCCCCCAAGATATTAGTAGCTACAAAAGGAAAGATAGTAACTTCACAGTGCAGAAATTCAACAGATATCACCTTAACCAAATGATCGTAGGTATCACAAATAATAAGACATGTTGACATTATGTAGCCCTTGGTAAACTGCACTGAGAAGGGAGTATTGCTTCAGTGTTATTCTTGCCAAGAATACATAACTTCAATCTCATCATGAAATAACATTAGGCAAACACAAACAACCAAGGAGCCATCTTCAAAACGGCCAAGGTCACAGAGCATAAGGAAGACTGGGAAACCATTACTCTTTGGAAGAGACAAGAGTGAGAGACTGAATATACAAATGGACAACTGTCAGATTATGTATAAAGTAGAACCCTGACCCACAATCTGCAGCAGCCAGTGTTGACTGCACATAACGGATAGTAACTAGTCTAGGAAATCAAACTACTATCAGTAACAATCAGTCCAGAAAGCCAAACTGTATCCCTGTAGCAAAGCAACTGACCCTCCCAAACCAGCATTTGATTAATATCCAACAACCTCTGTAATTTTTGCCCCAGCTTCTAAATTAGGACCAACCTGGAAAAGCCAAATGTCAACCCCTAAGGAATCACATATGATGCCCAACTGCAGCTTCCCTATGCCAACAGCTTCCAATCAGGGCATACCTAAAGTCTATCTTTTCCTTCCTCCATAAGCTTTCTCATTCCTCTGCCCATCTTTGAGTCTTTGCCAAATGCAAGTGATGGTGGCTGACCGCCTTGCTATAGTTATAGCTTTTGCTTGTTCTTATTTGGGTGGTCTTCATTTATTTCCACAAAGGAGACCTGACAACTGAATGCAATATGGGATCTTGGGATAGAAACAATGACATTAGGGTAAAAACTGGTGAAATCCAAATAAAGGTTAGTTAATAGTTATTTTACCAATCTTATCATCTTAGTTTTGATAATTGTAATATGATTACAAAAGATGCTAAAATTAAAGAAAGCTCTGTGAGGGGTCCTTGGGAAATCTCAGTACCTGGGAGAAGTTTCTGTGTACCTGGTATTCTCTCAAAATAAAAAGTTAAATTATAAACCTCTGGAAAAAAAAAAGAGAGAGAAAATCTTTGTAATTTTGGGAAGCAAAAAACATAAGCCATAAAAAATACATATTCAGCTTTATTATCAATTTTTTTTTCTTTTCCAAAGACACAGTTAAGAAAACAAAAACATGCCAAAAATCAAGAATGAATATCTGCAATCTGTGTATTTGCCAAAAGACTTCTCACCAAAATACATAACTAACTTTTACAACTCAGCAATAAAAATAAAAACAACTTTATGAAAATGATAAAAAAATACCTTTACTGACACTTCATAAAATAATATAAAGTAATGGCCATAAGTGCATGAGAAGATGCTTAACATCATTAGTCATCAGGAAAATGCAGAAAGAAATGAGATAGAGCTACACACACATTAGAATGGATGAAATTGAAAAAACTAATAATACCAAGCATTGGTGAAGATTATGTAAGAACTCATATACTGATGGTGGGAATGTAAAAATCAATGACTATCCTTGGAAAACAATTTTGCACTCTTAAAATTTTAAATGTACAATGAATATATAACCCAGTCATTCCACTCTTAAGTATTTACCCAGGAGAAACACACAAGACTTGTCTGTGCATGTCTATAGCAGCTTTATTCAGAATAGCTCCAAACTAGAAATAACCCAAATGTCCATCAGCAGATGCGTGGTTAGAAAAGCAAACAAAACAAAACAATTAGAATAAAGAAATTACCGATGCATGCAATCACATGGATGAATCTCAAAAATCATTTTGCTGAGTGAACAAAGCCAGACATAAAAGAGTACATACTATATAATTTCATTTACATAAATACAAAACCTTTATATTGACAGACAACGGAACAGTGTTTGGCTGGGTTGGAGATAGAGGAATGGCTTAACTACAAATAGGCACCAGAAATTGTTTGGGGGCCATGGAAATATTCTGCCTTTTGATTGTGTTGGTGGTTTCATGGGTGTGTACATCTGTCAAAATCCATTTCATTGCACACTTGAAATGCATGCAACTTGTTGTATCTAAAATATACTTCAATAAAGTTGATAAAAATAAAATGAAATAGTAATATAATTTAGAATTTGAAGGAGCTTCAGAAATCATTTAGTGACCTTCCTTGAGGAGGGGAGCTTAGGTTAGAATCCTGATCTTTTGCTTCCCAGCTGGTGATGTACAACATAAATACACATATGTCCACATATATGCATGACAATTCAGAATAGTACAGGATAATCTGTAAGAGTTTATCTCCTCTTGTTTAAATTCTGAAAGCAGCTTATTCTCAAGTATGTACTGCCTGGACTGTCTTCTATGTCTTTCTTTCTTTCTTTCTTTCTTTTTAAGATTTTATTTATTTATTTATTTGACAGAGAGAGACACAGTGAGAGAGGGAACACAAGCAGGGGGAGTGGGAGAGGGAGAAGCAGGCTTCCCGCCGAGCAGGGAGCCCGATGCGGGGCTCAATCTCAGGACCCTGGGATCATGACCTGAGCTGAAGGCAGACGCTTAATGACTGAGTCACCCAGATGCCCCCTACTATGTCTTTCTTGCTAAGAGGGGAGAGGGAAGTCTCTGGGTTCTCAGAACATATTGGTTTGTCTGGATTTTCCAGAAATGATAGGAATTCCTATTAGGATACATTTCCAAGACCTGGAAATGTTTTCAATAAGTCGTGAGAAGTTTTGGCCCAACCTCCTGTTCAGTTCATGCCTTTTGGGCGTCACAGAACACTCAATCTACAACATGTGCTAGAAACCTAGATGAGGCTATGATTGAAAACTTCTGCTGCCTATCAGCCGCCACTTTGCTTTTTCCTTCATTCAGTGGTCCACTTCCACCTGCTTGGGAAAAGTAAACCTCAGAGCAGGGGCAGAGATGGGAGGCAGAGGTTAACCCTTCCCTGGTGTTTGAGCTGGCCCTCATGGCCTCTCTATTACCCAGGATATCTGAGCTACTCCCCGAAATTTCATCTTGTCATCTGCAAAACTCTGCTCAAAAGGAGAAGTGTTTGAAACTTATTTTACATGGCACACTCCAGCATTTATCTGGAACAAAAAATATGAGTTCAGCTCAACATGTGATGAGAGCTGTGGAACGCCCAGAGGGTTATGAAGCACTGAGGGCGCTTCCAGCCTTGTAAGGGAGGCAGATGCAGTAGCTGAGCACTTTCACCACATGCGTGGAGATACGTGTTAGATATTCATGCCAGATGCTCTTTCTCCCTGTCAGCCTGAATAAAACACAGCAGAGGCATTTTGACAAAGGTCTAAGCTTTATCTTTAAAAGTCAGAAAGGACAAAGTACAAGGATGAATTTTTTGGTTGTGAGTTTCCTTAGTTGTGAAGTGAATGTTTGGATAGCTGAAAAACCAGTTCTACTGTTCTGTCCTTTGATGATGATAGCAGTTTATCCTGTTTGATAGGATGATGGGATGGGTCACCTCTATCGTCCAACTCTGAGAAATGATTCTGGTTTCTAGAGTCTTAGATACTGCCAGCTTTCTTGCTGGTCTCTGGGACTCTAACAAGGCGAGTTGGTTCCCCTAATGATTCTATCTTCCTGCATGTGGCTGGCTGTTCTTAAACTTTTGGCTCATCCTGCTAGATCTTTACAAAGATGCAGATGTTTCTTAAAAGTGGCAAAAAGATCAAAGAGACTTTTTTCTAATTTTTAATTTAAGTGGAAAAGAAGGAACAGAAAAGGGCCTGATAAATATATGACACTGTTAACATGGAGTCTTGACAAGACTAGTACAAGGGCATCTGGTAAGCAGACTGGACAGAGTTATTCCAATATGAGTGGAAAGGAAACTTTGGATTTTAAAATATCAGAAAAAACTGCACATAACTAGGGAAAAAGCAACAACTTGAGAAGTGGATTCAGATTCTCTCGATGTGTACTTTTCTCCTATAATCTAAAATTATCCTGGGCACAAAGAAAGAAACCTTATGAGCTTCTTTCACTTCTAAAATTTTATGATCCAATGATCTCACTTTCTATCTAGGTAAAATTTACATGCTTAATCACTATATTAAATGAAGCTCTGTATTGGAGGGCAAAAGATACTATCATTCATTTAATTTAATAAATATTGACTGAGCAACTGTGCTTCAGACTTTGTCCTCAATGCTGAAGACATAGAAGAACAGATGGTCAGGCTCTCAGCTGGATTACTCTCTAGTGAGGATCTGAATAGTCATTAAACATTTAAACCCACAAAAAACCCCAAAACTTTTAGGGGTCATAGATAGAGAGGAAGGCATTCCATTTTCATTTTAAATAGTCTTTTTCATCTTTTTCTCATTGCTTTTCCCACTTTTCATCATCTGAAGTGAAAATGTTTCTCATATTGAGAAATTGATCCTTTTAAGAGAAAAAGCTTTTTAAAAATTGTAAGAGGGGCGCCTGGGTGGCTCAGATGGTTAAGTGTCTGCCTTCGGCTCAGGTCATGATCCCAGGGTCCTGGGATTGAGTCCCGCATTGGGCTCTCTGCTCCTTGGGAGCCTGCTTCTCCCTCTGCCTCTCTCTCTCTCTGTCTCTCATGAATAAATAAATAAAAATCTTTAAAAAAAAAAATTGTAAGAAATGACTCAGGTACTACCACAATATTTCTAAAAAAAAAAATGTTATTTGTAAATCTTGGGGAAGAATGAGATGCAGTGAATGTTTGCAACATAGGTAAGCAGGCAACATGTGATAAAACAGCCAAAGGTGTTGACCTCCTGGGGTAACAAAAGAACATCATTTCATTGTAAAATAAAAACTGCCATGGATTCTGGAAATGAATTAATCAACAAAAAGAGAAAAGGCTCAAGAAGAGGAATATCCATACATTTTATAGGGGACAATAGAGAGGCCAGCCAGCTGACAGAAAGGCTTGTATTGGAGGATACTTAAGAGAAAATTCTAGTTCTGCAAGACTCCTGCCATTAACCACCCATACATCCTTTTTAAGAAGTTTTCCTTTTTACTGAAAGATGACACCCACCCTGTTTGCTGCCTCAACGCTGTTGTATCTGTCTTGACCCCCAGAGGTCCCTTTATCAGTGAAAGTTATTCCAGCTGCTAAGCAGGCGGCCTCCAGGCATAGCCCAGTTTGCTGAGCCATTGCCCAGATGGTGGTGTTAAGTCTTATTTGTGATATGGTAACATGAATGACTTGGAAACCTGGATGTTACTTAATTTTTTGTTTCACTTTGTCTTAAGATCATAAGAAACCTATTATGCATCTGAATTTGAATTAAAAAACTTGTATCTTCACCTTTTCCTATATTTGTATATTACTGAATTTTATAAGACCTATCTGGAGTAAGGACAGAATGCCTGAGTCAAATCTTGGTCTTGATACTCACCAGCTATATGTCCTTGAGCAACTTAACCACCTCAGGTGCATAAGATAGGAGTAAGCACTGTACCTAACTTTTGTGGTAATTCTTATTTTAAGTGAGAAAAAAAACACCTTAAAATACTATACTGTTAGTACACTATCATACATGTAACCTATTATCATGCTTAAAATTTCCCACTTCCCAATGCCCAAAATTTGTTTTTGATCAAGGGAAGACAGGCCCAAATACTTTTTCACCTCTTTCATCTTTTCTTTTTTAGTTTTTCCTAATTCCATATTGTAACTGGTACAATGTTTTGACATTGGAACAAACTCATCATATTCTATTTGTTGGCAAAACTTACATACCAGCATTTGCAATATCATGAAGTTCTCCAGAAAATTCTGCAAATTTTAACAAATGGGTGAACAAGAAAAACAACAATATTTAGAGATAAGAACTTTTGGGACAGTCCTTTGACATTTGGATCAAACTTACCTTATTCTTTTTGGTTGTTTAAATCACATAAGCAGCACTTATATTTTCAGATCTTTTCCAGGACACTATATTGCTCATACATTTAAATTTTAGTCTATATGTTAACTGAAACAGTCATGTTTTGAGCATATTCAGCATCAGTCTGAATAATATTTTTTACCTGTGATGATAATGGATTTTAGTGAAAAAGCAAGTTTTGTTTTGCCAAGTAACTTCTGGAAGTAGTTATGCTTCGATATTGGATTAGAGATTTTATATAGCCAGAAGCAAACTCGGGCCTGAAGTGAATAAGCAATCTTCCCTGCCTCAGGAATGAAAACAAAACAGAACAACAAAAACATCCCAAGGTAGCACCGGGGCCAGCGTCCCAGGAGAAAGCAGAAATGTTTCTTTGCAATCTGTACATTTCAGGCAATCTAATTTAGGTAAAAACCAGAAGAGGCAACAAACTTGAATATGAAAATGTTAGTTATTTCTGTAATGAGAAAAGATATAGCTTATTTTTTACTTCTTATAACGATGAGAAAGTTAAGTAAGTTTTATGGGACTATCAAGACACTTTCAGCTTTATACTTATTAAATGTTCGTGAAGTAAATATTAATGATATATATTAGAAACAACTAACAAAGCTTTTCTGAGAAAAATGAGGCTGTGGGATTCTTAAATGATTGTTACTGTCTCAATTTACTTGTTAACAATCAAGCAATTTATTCCTGTCCATTGAGAGAGGTGAGGTATATGAATATTATTATACAGTAATCCTGTGTTGATATTTGTAATATCAAAGAATGCTGAAACAGAAAATAGTTTAGAACCATTCTAAGTTTTGCCACCTTCCTGAGTTTAGATGTTATAGATTGGATCTCAAAATTGGGATGGGGTACAGAGATAAGGCACCAGAACAAACCTTGTAATTTTGCTACTTTTTCTTTCATGATACCATTAGTGATGTCTTATAGAAGTCTGACATTGCTCAGAAAGTGGTTCTGAACCTGGGAATGTTAGAAAATTATGATACTATGATTTGCTCCTTCACTCTTAATTAAATAACTAATTAACCAGTGTAGTGGTCAGGTTGAGAGAGAGAGAGAGAGAGAATGATCTATTTTAAGAAATTGGTTAATGGGGTGCCTGGGTGGCTCAGTCGTTAAGCATCTGCCTTTGGCTCAGGTCATGATCCCAGGGTCCTGGGATCGAGTCCCACAACGGGCTCCTTGCTCCGTGGGAAGCCTGCTTCTCCCTCTCCCACTCCCGCTGCTTGTGTTCCTGCTCTCGCTATCTCTGTCTCTGTCAAATAAATAAATTAAAAAAAAAAAAAAAATCTTTAAAAAAAAATTAAAAAAAAAAGAATACCTGATAAAGAGATGAATACATGTCCTAAAAGGAAAAAAAAAAAAAAGTTTAAAATTAATGTGTGTGTGTGTGTATGCATGTGTGTTTATTCGCACACATTTAAAATATGCCTGACATTATATTTTGGCCCAAACTCAGAACAATAAACTACAAAGTTGAGATAATACAGATGAACAGCCAGGTGAAAAGGTGTGTAGGACAGGGTATGTGGGAGCACTCTCTCTGAGCATGGCACTCTCCCTAAGTCTCTATGTGTTTACCAGCCTGGAAGGTCTCTGAACCCTATCCTTTTGGGTTTTTATGGAAGCTTTATTACATAGGTACGGTTGATTAAACACTGACCATTGGTGATTGAACTCAATCTTGAGCCTCTCTGGGCTCCCTGTGGGTCACAGGTCAGGGGTGGGACTGAAATTTCCAATCCTCTAGTTTGTTTACAGGGTTGGCTCTATGGCAACCAGCCCTGATCCGTAGTTTACCTACAGGCTTTCCTAAAAGTCACCTCATTAACATACAAAAAACACCATGATTGCTCTTAACACTCAAGGAAATTCCAAAGGTTTTAGGAGCTCTGTGCCAAGAATGGGATGAAGACCAAATATATGTTTCTTATTATAAATCACAATATCACACTTAGCCCAGGGACTACACATAATACTCAAAGTAATAATTCCTGACCTTGTAAATGTTTCTGTATCACATTTAAACTTTTAAACATTAGGCTGATTGCATTTAGAACCAGTTACTTTGTAGCCAAAGAAGTAATGACCAGGAAATGAAAAATGTGTGAGATTGATTTCCTTTGTGGACTTCCAAGCTGGAGTCTGAATATTTATGGTATGTTCCAAGTTATCCCTTTCTCTCACCCCATCCTTCCTTCCCATATGTGAGGTTAGCTGCTTTTGAGGCTGAGAAAGTTGCCCTGAAGATGTTATAACTTCAGGCTCTTTTTAATGGCCTCCCCACCACTGCCCCCCCTACAAAGGGCAACAACCACCATTTTCATAATGGAAGAAGAGGTGTGAGCGTTGAAGGGGAAAGGGGGAAACGGTATGGAGTAAAATGGTACAACATAATTAATGACTGAAGGTCATGGGAGTGATAAGAGAGAATGTACCTGGAGGTCCTTGTGGTGTGATTGAGAAAGCTGAAATCTATGCGACCTCTCATTGTACTTTCCCCACTAGTTTTGTTTTGTTTTTTGTTTTTTGTTTTTTTTAATAGGTGCTTGAGCTGACATTTTATTTATTTATTTATTTACTTACTTACTTATTTTTATTTATTTTAGTGTTCAGTAATTCATCAGATGCATATAACACCCAGTGCTCATCCCCACTAGTTTTAATGCATGTGAAAACTAAGGAACATCCAATTTTCTAGCTCATAAGTGTTTATAATTTATAGAAATTTTCTAATTATCTATAGACAGAGAAAATGACCTCCCATATCATCTTGCTTTGAAACACTGCTTTTGACTTTCCTGAGGAATCTCATACTTATTGCCCCGCTGATCTTCACAGTCATTTGGAGATTGTATTAATTTCCTACCGCTGTTGTGCAAATCACCAAATACTTAGTGGCATACATTTATTTTCTCACAGTTCTGGAGGTCAGAGATCTAAAATCAAGATGTCAACAGGTCTGTGTTCCATGCAGAAGTGACAGGGGAGAATCCATTTACTTACCTTTTTCAATTTCTAGAGGCTGCCTGCATTCTTTGGCTATGATCCCTTCCTCACATCACTCCAGCCTCTTGCTTTGAGGGTCACATCTGCTGCTCACTCTGATCCTCCTGATATAGTTTTGGAATATAGGTGTGAGGTTTGGTGGGGTGAGGTCTGGAGCTGACTGCCAAGAAAGAATTCTTGAGATGTCTTTAGTGCAAAATGGTGGTTTTATTAAAACACGGGGACAGGACCCGTGGGCAGAAAGAGCTACTGCCCTGGGGTTGTAAGGGGTGACTAATTATATACTTAGGAGTTGGGGAGGTAAGGAAAAGGGAGGTTTTCAAAAGAACTGTTGTTATATGCTAAAGAGGATCTACAAGATATTGGAGGCCTTGCCAATGTCAAGTTAAGGTGGTTTTTCCCTCTAGCAAAGCATTAACATTAAGATAGTTGGAAGTTTCTTGGAGGAATGTTATACTCTGCCTATCACAAATCCTTGTCAATGGGCTTCAGGTTATAAGGAAATTTTATTTTATTTACATTCCCTCTACCTTTGTTTCCCACTATGGATGGGTAGGTGATGTTAGGGCTCCAGGAAATTGAATCTATGGGTCTCTGGAATTTAGGCTATTGATAAGAATGCTTTTCTCTTGTAAATCACTAAGACATTTGTAAACTGAGGGAGACTAATGTCCTGCAGTATCATGATCTCTATTAGTTAACCATTTGTTTTTCCCTTCCCTTAGCTTTAGGGCAGCCAGGAGTGCCCGAGGAATGTCACACAGATCCCACCTGGGAGTGTGGAGGGGAGGGTTGCAGGGTGTCAGCTTGTGTTTTGTCCTCAGCTTGCCTTCTGCTCCCTCATCACTCCTGCCTACTGCTTATAAGAATCCTTGTGATTATATCGGAGCCACTTGGAAAACGCAGGATAATCTCCCCATCCCAAGACCCTTACCTTAATCACGTTGGCAACATCCGTTTTAACATGTAAAGTTACAAATTCACAGGTTTTGTGGATTTAAGACACAGACATCTTCAGGGGTGGTTATCACAGGGATTAAGAGGGCATGGATTATTAACCAATTTAACAGAGAAAGAAACTGAAATAACAGGGGTCACGGAGAGTTTTATGAAATTCCACTCCTAGTTAGTGGAAGAGAAAGGGCTAGGATCTGGAGTTCTGGGCTCTTAGATATGGTAGTTCTCTTTGATCCAAGTGGAGTTCCTTGGGCCACAACCCAAGCAGGCACTTTCACTCTGATTACATTTCTGTGCAGGATAAACCAAGAGGTCAGTGACCATATCTAAAGGCAATACTTTATAGTGAGTTGCCCCTCAGAGTCATGAAGTTTGGATTGGGCCCCGTCACCACAGAGACAAATACAATACTATCCATAAATTGCATGTCTGGGATCAGAATTGTGAGGGTTACTAAAAGGGCATGAGAATTTCTCACTGCTGACTTATTACCTTAATAAGTATTTGAGCAATCAAGTAATTTTTGTTTTTGTGAGGTTACATGTAGATGTTTCCTTAGACCAATCATGGACAAAAAGTTGGGTTGACAATTACCAAGAACAATGCAAAGATAATAGCAAAGGTCCACATAATCTAAATGTTTATTGACTGTGTCCTACCAATTAGAAAAGTTGTAACTTGTGAGGTAAATGGCGTTATAATAGGAACATATTTACAAATGAATTGACCCTTTATAAAGTTAATTCTCCAATCAAGAGCTAAGTACTACTCTGCCTTACTTATCTTACTGATTTTTGGATATTATAAATACTAAATAACACAATGCAAATACAGTAAAAATCAGTTACAAATGACAATGCTGATTTTGCAAGACTATTGGAGAGTTGATCAAACCATAGGCAAGATCACTGACAAATTAGAATTGGAATAGTGAGACTGCTTAATACTTTTGAAGAGAAAATAATAAGGATAATGACAAGATAGAGGCTTCTAAAGAGAATGATTTGATTATCAAATGATTAGCGGAAGCCCTTGGGGAAATTGATGAATATCTCAAATATTTTTGTACTTTTTATGATCCTGTTGTAAAGACCAAATAGAAAATGAAGGATGTTGTCATTCAGAACTTTCATATGTGATGCAATTGATCTTTTTAATTTTTGTCCATTCTAAGAATTAAGTAAAATTTTGATTATATTTTGATTGTTACTGAGTATAAAAACATATACCATCTTAATTTAGTTTCATTTTAAGGTAAAATATCATTTACTATTTTTTAATTTATTATTTTCATCTTTATCTTAAACAATTTATTTTACATAGTATTTCCCACTACAAATGACCCTAAGATAATAAGGACTTTCTGTATCTCAGAGTCTGTAGTCCACCTTTATTGGGCAGGAAAACGTTTGAAGATTTCTAATTTCAACCATCAGTGTATGGTTGCAATGCACGACTTAAGGCTGTCAGTTTTGGGCAGTGTATAGGAAGTTTTAAAGAGGTAAGCAGGACCAGTGACAGATAATTGAGCTTCCTGGGAAGACAGTTTTCTAACAGACCTTCTTGGGTCTTATTGGAAAAAAAGTCCTTCCTTCAGGGAATAGACAAATAGACCTCCTAGAGGATTTACAGGAGCCAGAGAAACCCCTTAGAGGTCTCCAAAGTGAGAGTGTGTGGCCACTTCTGACCAGCAGCCATAACTCCAGCATCATCAACATGATTCAAAAGAAGCGTGAGCCAGTAAAGTCCTTCAGTCATGGTGAGGCCTCCTAGTGGCCCAGACAGACAGAGATGTGGGCTACAGAACTTGATTCTAGAGGGGTTTGGCTAGACAAAATCGATTAGAGATGCCGAAAAGACAGTTAACAAGAACACATTTGTTGTACGAAACATGGGCTATTAAGTTGTTTAATGTACCTATGTACTATGCTTAGTAAATCTGTGTGCACTTAACCCAGGATATTTTTTTATTTTTTCAACTATGTTCTTTCATAGTTCACTGAATTCCCCAGTAAGAATAATTTTAGGGGCGCCTCAGTGGCACCTGAGTGGCTCAGTCAGTTAAGCCTATGTTTCCCTCTCCCTCTGCATCAAATAAATAAATAAAACCTTAAAAAAGAAAAAAAGAATAATTTTAGATTTCATAAAACAGGAATAGTTGAATTGGGGTGAACACCATTGATTATTTGGAAGTTTCTATAGTAATGTTCCAGAAAGAAAAGTTTTAATTTATTTTTTTAAAAGATTTTATTTATTTAAGAGAGAAAGAGCTCGCACAAGCGGGGTGGGGGAGGGGCAGAGGGAGCGAGAAGCCGACTCCCTGCTGAGCAGGGATTCCCAACTCAGGGTTGGATTCCAGGACCCTGGGATCATGACCTGAGACGAAGGCAGACGCTTAATAGACTGAGCCACCCCGGCACCCCTCAAGAAAAGTTTTTTAAAAAATAGTATCCTGAGGCGCCTGGGTGGCTCAGTCTTAGGCGTCTGCCTTCAGCTCAGGACATGATCCCAGGGTCCTGGGATCAAGCCCCGCATCGGGCTCCCTGCTCCGAGGCCTGCTTCTCTCTCTCCCACTCCCCTGCTTGTGTTCCCTCTCTCGCTGTGTCTCTCTCTGTCAAATAAATAAAATTAAAAAAAAAAAAAGTATCCTAAAAGCTAGTTTGAAGAAGTGGTGCCTGAACGGGAACTTGTTCCATCTTGAGTGTTTCCATAAAACTTCACAAACCATTCTGTTATTTCTTCCTCCACCCCTTCTTTCAAACTCTCTCAATCTCTCTGTCTTTCTCTCTCTCTGTCCCTCCCTTCCTCTGTCTCTCTCTCTCACACACACACAAACAACACCCACATAGAATTTGTTTGTTTATTTAGCCTTCTGTTTCCCTTCCTAAATCATGACTTCTCTAACGGCAAGAGCTGTGGCCTGTTAATGACTTAATTCCAATTCTCTTAATTTAAAAAGTGGGGTAAATGAATCCGTGAACTTGAATAATTTAGTGTTAGAGTTTCACAGGTGGCCTTACTTTTTCTTTCTTAATATCTGGATGCATTCACCTTCTTTCATATTATAAAGCAACAATTTGTACATAGGAACCTAAATCTAATTCCAATAATTCAGCAATATTTACCACCTAAAGAGAAGGAAATAAAATCAGATGGTCTTTTATTATCATTTTCAGATTTATGGTTCATTCTAATTGATTATATGTAGATTATATGAAAGGAAGACCAAATATCATTGCGAGTCTAGGGTCCCACGCTGCAATAAATTTCTGAGTGATAAAATCTGCTGTAATTTACTGCAATTTCCTGAGTGTCTACAGTGTATTAGGTTTTTGCTAGATATTTTACATGTAATCTTTATACAAAATATGTGAGATATTTGTAGCCCCTTTTTTACAGAAAAGGAAATTAAACTTCCTAATTTTCCCTCTATCACAGAGAGAAAAGCCCCGTAAATGGCAGAAACCCAGAAGTTAAACTCAGGGCAGTCAGACTCTGAAGTAATCTGATATATTCTGGGGCTTTCATATTCCTGCAAAAGATACACTCAATTTGGGATTTGGGAGAGAGAGTCGAAAGGGACCATTCATTGGCTGGTAGAATTTAAGTTGGCATTCATACATAGAGTCCTCTTTCAACAGATGCTTCACCTTTGTGAATTCTGAGGAAAGTTGCATCTGTAGACCCTGTGGACCACAAAAGCTTACTGACTCAGCTGTGTAGTGATGTAGTAGGTTTGCACTCTCATTAAGCACAGAAAGTCTCTAGGCACAGATGACTACATCATCCCTCCCCCTCGATTAGGCCTTTCACATGTGGTGCTTTGGCAGCCTGTCTGCCTCTCTGTTCAAAGTAGAGAGGAGGTTACCCATGTACGATGTTTAGCTTGGATCTGGCAGAATAAAAAAAAGCCAAATAATTCTGGCAAATACAGAAACCGCTATGTTTGCATTAGATCCAACTGTTGTTTGAAACTATATAAATAGACTTTTCTTTGTGGATATAATTTGAGTTTATATGCTATCGTGTTCTAGTCTCACCTGTAGCTCACGTAATTGCAGCTGTGGATCCCTTGCAGAATATGGTATCTGTTTCTGAGTGGTGTGGGCTTGACACTGATGGCTGCTGGTCTCCCTGGTTTTGTTGATGAATGCTTTGGGGAAACAATTCAAGGGGCCATTGAAGCGTAGCTGCCTCATATACATTGTGTGTATGTCTCCATAATACCTCTTCCAAAAGCATGAGCTTATAAACGGAGATTCTTTTTTTTAAGATTTTATTTCTTTATTTGAGAGAGAGAGCACGAGCAGGGGTGAGGAGCAGAGGGAGAGAGACAAGCAGACTTGGCTGTGAGCACAGAGCTCGACCCGGGCTTGATCCCATGACTCCAAGATCATGACCGGAGCCAAAATCAAGAGTCAGATGCTTAACTGACTGAGCTACCCTGGCGCCCCTAAATGGAGATTATTTATCAATGTTTATATCCCATTAAGTAGCTGGAAGCTAAATCTAACATCTATGTGTCGGCGTCCTGAGGCTGTATTTACCTGGACTTTCTCTACTGGCATCACCTTTCCAGACACTGCTTCTGTCCCCCTCTTCACAGGCCCATTGATGAACCCAGAGGCAGACTGAAGCAGGTTACAGGCAAGGAACATACAGATTAATAAGAGCACTCAATTGACAAGGTTGGAGATTCATATTTCCATTAGAGAGTTTACAATAATTAGTTGTGTGAACTTGAATGTGTTGCTTAATTTTTCTGAACCTTAGTGTCCTCATCTACAAATGAAAGACTCAGCTAATTGACATAGAAGGCTCCTTTCATCTCTGACATTGGCTAGTTCTACTGACAAATGGCAAGGAAACATCAATAATTTCTCAGTAAAACTTAAGAGACTTAAGAAATTTTTTTAGGCTTTCCTTTGGTAAAGCAGAGTTGAGAGAGCAAACTACCCAAACAGGGGTGTCCTGAGACTGGGCTGGGATGGGGTGAACAGGGCATTTCTTCATGCCCCATACCTGTCTTGTAGTCTCTGCCATTACTGTATTTTTCCTTCCCTTGCCTTCCCAGAGCATCCAGTCTGCTACCCAGAATTGCCTTACTAGCCCCTCTTCCTTCCCAATGCCCCTGCTGTTTTCTTAATCACTCCCCCAGACTATGGCAGTAACCATCCAACTAGCCTCTAACTTCCAGGCTCTCAAAACTCCAATGAATGTTAGAACTTTCTTCCAGGTTAGAATTTTTTTTTTTTTTTTTGACATTGAGAGAGAGTGTGTCAGTGCCCCTGAGTATGGGAAGTGGGAGGAACAGAGGGAGAGGGAGAGAGAATCATAAGCAGGCTTCACACCCAGTGTGGAGCCCAATGCGGGCTCAATCTCATAACCCAAGCTGAAATCAAGAGTTGGATGCTTAACCAACTGAGCCACCTGGGTGCCCCAGGTTAAGATTATTGAAGCAAAATCTATTCATGTCCCTGTCCTATAACAAAATCGAGCTCAATAAAATCACCAAGAGTGAATTCCCACTGACAACAGAGTTGATGCAAACTGCATTTACCTTCATAATTTGTCTCAAATATTATTTTCCAAAAATAATTCTCATTACTCTTCACACAATATATGTTCCAGCAAACTGCCTTCATGGAGTTCCCTACTGATGTATCTTGATGTAATGGATGCTTCTGTTCTCTCTGAGAAAGTTTCCAGAACTTTTCAGCTCTGTCTTTCCAAATCTCTGTACACCAAATCATATCCATCCTTCAAGATTTGGCTCAAATATTACTGCATCCTCAAAGTTCTTCATAATAATCCATTTGTAAATACTATCTTCATTTAATGTTCCATAGTATACTTATATTTATCATTAATATCTCTATATTTCTCTTTTGCACTCATATTGCCTTACAAATAATAATTGTTCAATGAACATTTGATGGGTACATGGTCTACCTGTAAGTCATCACAGACAAGTCATCATCCACTCCAATACCATATTAAGATTTTAAATGGGAAGGAGTAGAACAGAGAAACAGAAACCAGAAGGGGTGTATTAGAATCCTGGGAAAAGGGGATTTGTAAATGCAATTTGTTTTGATTTTCTTCGTGTACATAATATTCAACTAATTTTGAAATTACAACTAACTTTAAAAAATATTTGATATTTTTATTTTCATTTATTTTTATTAAGGATTTATTTCTTTATTTTAGAAAGGTGGGGCAGAGGGAGAGGAGAGAGAGAGTCTTAAGCAGATTCCCTGCTGAGCATGGAGCCCGACGCAGGGCTCGATCCTATGACTCTGAGATCATGACCTCAAGACTCAGAAAAACAAGAGTCAGATGCCTAACTGACTGAGCCACCCAGGTGCCCCACTATTTTGATTTTTATTAAAGTAACTTATAGCTTCAAAAATTAAAGACTGCTATATTCATTTATTATTAATGGATTTTGCTGTTAATTCTGGATTTAAAATTTCATTGGTTTCAAGTTACATTTCTGTGTAGTCATATCAACAAGGCTTATGCTGATCACAAATGCTACTTTCAGTAAGAAGCCTCTCCTGACCCCAAGCAAGGTATGTTCTTATTCTGCCTTGGATCCTTTGTCTTTCTTTAATTATACTAGCACATTTGGCTTTAGACAGGAAGAGGTTATGTTATTGTCTTCCCCATTATATTTTGTCCTTATTCATCATTTTCTTCCAGCCATAATAACTAAAATTATTCTTTGCACAGAGTAAGAAACAACAACAACAATAATCATAATAATAAGTGATGGATTGAATTGTATTTCTTAAAAGGAAGCTTATTCTCCTATTTTTATAAAGCTTTAAGATCCTAAATAGTTGCTAAAATTTGAGGACTTCTCTGTTGCTCATCAGATCATTTCATCATTGTTTATTTCATTTCTTAGCTGAGTGATCGTTTTCCTTCATCTTCAAATAGTTTCTCTGTTTCATAGCACATGGAATATGTATTAAGTTGTCTACTTTTGTTTTGTGTTTGGCTTGGCACATTGATTGGATTTTCTAGTTCATATAGCTAATATATAAATTATCCCATCCAGGTTCATCCAACACATGTGTAGTCTATTCTGAGGTTGCTTTGGAAGTAAACAATGCATTCGCACTATTTCTGGTGAGAGTTTCAAGAAAAAAAAAAAAGAAAATATGCAAATTTTAAAATAGTTAACTTGTGTTTTCAGAATTTATGATTATATTTTTTCTTTATAAGACATTAAAAATCAGCTTTTGGTGGGAAAGATAGTTTATGTGGGTTGAGACAAAGGGAGTATATATGAGAGGGAGTTTGAGCACACCAGTAACTACATTTCCTTAAAGGGTGATTCATTTTTTCCTGAGACATTTTATTTCACTTCTCTGCAATTAAAATTTTCTTTTAATGAGAACAATGGAAATGTGTATAGGAAAAAACTAAAACTATTAGCAATGTAAGTACTGTTTGGGGATTAAACTTGGAATTTAAAGTTTTATAATATAATTCCATCTTAATTGAGTAAAACCTCTGAGCACTTGCATGCTCTTATCATAGGAAAGAGGTTTCTCTTCAAATTGAGGAATTAGGGTGATATTTTGCTTGTTTTTCCTGTGAGATGGAAGAAATGAGTCATAAATGAAAATGAGATTGAAAAATTACCTATAAGATGTTAATTTCTTTTCAGAGGGAGAGGGAGAGAGAGAATATCAAGCAGACCCTGTGCTGAGCATGGAGTCTAACACAGAATTCGATCTCACAACCCTGAGATCATGACCTGAGTTGAAATCAAGAGTTGGACGCTTAACTGACTGAGCCACCCAGGCACCCCAAGATATTAATTTCTTTAATGTTACTTGTTAAAACAGAAGAATATATAATAAATGGTAATATTACAAAATAGGCTAAAACCATATGTCTAAAATAGTATATTTTTGTGTCCACACCCTCTTCAGGAGAAAGCTAACATTCTTACTTTATTCCCCAGCTAGATGGTGGAGTTCCTAAGGGCTGCTCACACTACAGTTTCTAAACTGTAGTCACTATGCAGTATCTGGCCTTTTTGGGTCCTAGTGACTGGAGATGGCTGCCTATAAATCAATTTAGAGGTAAATCTGCCTGCTGTCATTGCTGATGATGCTTATCGTGAGAACAGCAATGTCGCAGCCAAAGTTACATTCTCCATATTTGCTTTCAAAACCTCAGACCTTTTGGAATCTAGACCAGGGAAGGAAGAATGACTTCACTTGTTGCCTAGTCTGTAAAGCAGTTATTGATTTATGCCCAGATAGTCATAAAATCTCCAGTACAGTTGTATCTTTTTCTGTCTCTCAACCCTCTTGCAGAATTCCAAAGTCTCTTGTGGAAACATTTCTTTCAATGTTTGTGTTTGTCAATATTTTCTTTGTACCTTTTGTGTATGGGAGTGTGCATGCAGGTACTTTGCTGTGTTGGTGGTAGATTATGCTTCAGCCATCCTCTACTCATGACCTTTACTGTGTGACTTATACTTATTGACCATATCATCAATAATATGTTAGTCACTGAAGATCAGATGAGTCATACTAGGCTCAGCTAGGGGGCTCTGCTTCTTGCTGCAGATTTGTGGGTTTAACTGGGGGAAGGGCTCTGTTTCCTGTTTCTATTATCCTTTTTTGGACCAGTGCACTCACCTAGGTATATTTTTCTCATAACAATGGTAAAAATACAAGAGTCAGGCAAAGATGTGCAATACTTCTACCCCATTCCATGTGCAATACTTCTACCCCATTCCATTGCCATCACAAATCACATGCCAAGCCCATAGTCAAAGGATGGAAATATATGCTTTGCCAACTGGATTTCATCTTTTGCAAAACAGCTATTCAGATTTTTCCCCACCTTTCTACTGGAGTGTCTGTCTCCTTTTCTGCCTGAATTTTAGGAATATTTTGTATTTTTGCTCAGAATCTATTCTTACACTTTCACCAACATTTAACTCCCAGACAAGTTTATGATTCTATCTAAACAAAAGCTATATTTTGTTTGCATGAAGGTGCTCCTACCCATCAAATATTCAAAGTCACCATCTTTACTAGTTTTCTATCTCCAAGCAACAGCATTTTGCTCATTTTTTTTCACATTTCTGGATTTATTTTGCTGTGAAATGAGGAACTCCTTGATCAAATCAGTGATGTTTGGATTATAGTGATGATGCAAAAGGCATTCCAGGAGTCCATGAATGATGAATTTAGCACAGTCTAATCCATATGGAAGACAAATACATATCCAATACAAGTGTGAGTACTGGCAAAGACAAGCTACTGCCCTCTGCTCAATGGAAATGAGTCCATGTAAACAACCTATCCCTAGGTTGTTAGCTGGTTTTCACAGTGACCTCTTTATTAATCTGGTTGGGCATTCAGTACTGACAATACCTATCAGCCTGGTGAGAGGATATCCATTATTTCGGGCTGTTCATCAACTCCATCTCAGCTACCATGACTAATTTGTACATGGACCCATTAAATATGTATGGTAAGTGAAGATAAAAAGAAAAGACTGACAGCCATAGGACAAGTCATATTTTCCACCTGATTTTTTGATACAGTTTGGTAGGCTTTCACACTGGACTTTAAATTCTACACCATTCTGAGAGGTCCATTCACATAGAGAAAACATTTTCTTCAAATTCTGTTTCCACTCTGAGAGGTCTGTTTCCAGATATCTTCATCACCAGTCTTCCTATTTTGTTCTTTCCACATCCCAGACAAACCTGACAGCCCATTAGCATTGCCTGTGAATTGGCGTAGGACTCTAAATTATGTTACGTATTTTTCTGGTAAGAATGGGCAGCTACATGTATTGCCCAAAATTTGCCTACTGCAAGGATTTTCCTTCACCACCCTTTGTCAAGTCACCTGAATGGGCTGTAATGCAGCAGTATTTCATTAGTTCCTGTGCTACCATATTAGGCAGACACACCTGTAGAGCAAGTTTGAATTTTTCTTCCTTTGTCACCTGATTATAGGTAACTTCACATGAAGCTGTAAGTAGGGGCTGAGGAAGGGTCAGCAACGCAACAGGAGGGAGCATGATGAGAATCTGATCTCTCTGCTCAAACAACATACTTGTATCTTCCGACCTGTTAAAAAATATCACATATCACATAGGTCCTTCCACTTAATGATGCTGATGCTGCGTTCACTTATCTCATGGCTCATTGGATTAGCTGCTTTATTATAAACATCTAGTTTGTTATAAGAAAGCAAATATATAATGGTCATTTTGTTTTCTTTGGTCATGCTTTCAGTCGCTACCAGAGTTTTGTATCATTCAACTAACTGCTTCTCCAAAGGGAATAGTTATCCACATAAGAAAAAAATAGTTTTTCCCCTGAACCTTTGAGGTTTACACTGATTCTTCTATTTGGGTCAACTAGAGGTGCCAAGAAAACATCTTTATTTGCTGCAGATACTTTGATTATCATTGGCTGTACTGCATTACAAGACTGATGTGGAAAACTAATCGTATCGCAGCTTGAATCTGCAGGAGAGCAGTCTCTTGCTCTGGGGTTCACTCACAACTGGATGATTTATGTGTTAAGTTACATGTGAAAATGCAACACCCAAGTGTTGTTTATGTTGCTTTCTAAATCTAAACAGGTCTATTATATGTTGCACTTTTCAACAACTGGTAGATATTAATGGGTACAACTACCAGCTTTTTTCTTAGAGCAGATATCCATAGATACCACAGACCACTGAATCTCTAGAAATCTCACTGATATACTAGTGGCTTAATTTTCAGGGAGTTTATCTTCCACCTTCTGACATTCTTGACATAAAGCATCTTGACATCTAGGGTATCTGGTACTTTCTATTCACAAGTGCAATCATAATGTCATCAGTGTCATGGATCAACATGATGTTCTTTGGAACCTTATATAGTTGATGTCCCTGTGGACTATATTATGACACAAAGCAGGAGAACTAACTTAGCCCTGAGGGAAGACAATAAGGATGTCCCTGCCAGGTAAAAATCAAAATACTTCAGATGTGCCTTGTTAATGGAGAAAAGTTTATTTGCCAGATCAATAGCTCCATACCACATGCCACTAGCTATGTTGATTTGCTCCAGTAAAGATACATATCTGGAGGAAAGCTGCAATTAGATTCAATCTTTGATTACATTAATAATAACCTACAGTCATAGATCCATCCAACTTTTGCATTGGCCAAACTGCCAATTTAAAAAAGGATGAGCTATAGATCATCACCTCTGCATCTTTCAAGTTATTGATGATTAAAGTAATCTCTGTAATTCATTCAGAAATGAAGTACTGGATTTGATTTAATATTTTAGTAGGGAGGAATAAATTTAGGAACTTCTACTTGGTATTTCAACCATGTTAGCCCTAGTCCATGATGAGTCAGGAAGCCAGTTTGTGGATTTTTTTTTTTCAAAGACTTTATTTATTTATTTGACAGAGACAGACACAGTGAGAGTGGGAACACAAGCAGTGGGAGTGAGAGAGGGAGAAGCAGGCTTCCTGTGGAGCATGGAGCCCGATGTGGGGCTCGATCCCAGAACCCTGGGATCATGACCTGAGCTGAAGGCAGACGCTTAATGACTGAGCCACCCAGGCGCCCCCAGTTTGTGGATTTTTTTCCATTTGCTGAGTCCAGCTATTTCAACTATAAATATAGGAATTGACATGTGGGAACACCACAGGATTGTGGTGTTCATTGATTAACTGGGCCCTGTGTAAGAGACTCAGGCTAAAGCTCTTTTTATCAATGGCCTAACTTTCATATGGACTACAGTACTATTTTGTTTCCCCAAATTAACATTAATTCAGAGCCAGTGTCCCTAAAGTCTGGTTGTTACTCTTTTCCAAGTTCATAGTCAGCATATGTAAATAGCTTCAGAGACCTTTGGAAATGTCTTGGAGAAATATTTATAGTATATATGTATATTAGTTTTCTCCTGTTGTAACAAATTACCACAAACTTAATGGCTTAAAACAACATGCATATATTATCTTACATTTCTCTAGGTGAGAAGTCTGATACAGGTCTCACTAGGCTGAAATCAAGGTAGGGCTATGTTCCTTTCTAACAGCTTTAGGGGAAAATCTTTCCTTGCCTTTTCCAACTCTAGAGGCTGTCCACATTCTTTGGCTCCTGGGTCCCTTCCTCCATCTTCAGAGCCAGCAACATTGCATCTATCTGGCCATTCTTCCTATTTACATCTCCCTCTGACTCTCTGACTCTCTGTTCTGCCTCCCCTCCTCTGCCTCCTTCTTCCACTTTAAAGACTTTTGTAACTACATTGGATTCACCTGGATAAAGCAGAAAAATCTCCCTGTTTTAAGGTCAGCTGATTAACAGTCTTAACTCCACTTTGTCATGTAATCTAACAGGTTTCATGGATTAGGGCAAGGACATCTTTGGGGGAATCATTATTCTGCCTACCACAATACTATGGCCTTATTGCAGACGACTTTCCCAAGAAGATCAGACTCCCGTTCTAAAAAGGACTGCTAACTGGGTGAGAAAGCCGTGACTTTCTATGTTGATAGTTCAAATTCAGTGTCTTCTCGCTGTGCCTAGGGACTTTTTGGTTAGTCAGATGAAGAAATACTTTAGTAAACTATGTTATTCCTTGGCTCACCATAAATAATAAATCACTCTGATAAATTCCTTTATGTCAAAATACTCTAATTTCCACTCTATCCATGATGCCTATTGCAATGTTGGTGCCCACATTGACTCTGATGGCTAGTCACTATTACCTGGACTCCTCTGCTACAGAATTCCATCACCTCTATTAAATTCAGATACCAATTTTAGTGGCAGAATCCCTCATCATAATTCCTAGCCTATAAAGGACAGCCATCATAGAGATTTCATGGATGCTATTTCTTTTATTACTTAATTTCTTAATGTCTTAGGGAACTGAGCATTTGCTGGGTCCTCTGGTCAATAAGAATGTGTTCTACTGATACAAAATAACTTCAATCCACAATTCCCATCTCTCTAAGCCTTGATTGCTTCCTACAGATTATGCCAGGGAAATTCTGTCATATAAAAATTTCACTGAATGAAAGCCACCATCAAATCCAGGATTCTGGCAAACAAACTAATAATCTGTTGAAGTCACTTCCAGCTGCTTACAGTGACATATTAGACCAAGAATCTTGATTAAAGACACCTATATTAATAAATTTATCCTTCTTCTCTGATGTCATATTCTTTGAAGCCCATCCCAGACGTATTCCCTAGGTTCCAGCTGAAATGAGTTAGCAAAATATTGCAATTCTTTAGTTTGTAAGCTATCTCTTTATGGACAAGATTCTGCAATTGTCCTCCTAGGGAATATTGATATTTAACTACTTATGGATTTGAGATTAATGAATGGTGTTTGGGTGGATTATGAAAAGAATAGGATACTCTTTGAGAAGTAATCCTGTCAGATGAAGCCATCATAGGGATTTTAAGATGGAAGGGCTAATCTATTCAGATAGGAAAAGAGAGACTACTTCCACTGCTAAAGGGAGCTCAAGAATATCAGAGCCTACCTAAGACACCCCAGTCACAAAGATCAGAATTTTACTCACTCCAACTAATGTACTAAATTAAACAAAAAATGACTTTTTTGAAGCTGTGTTTTCAACTTGAGTTTTGAGATTTAATTTTTTGAATCTAATTCTAAACCATGTATTCTCTGAGACTACTAAAACAGAGCTCTGAAAACTGAAAACTATAGCTCATGGCCCATGCAGAGAATGGCTTAGACGTTTTTAAAGAGTAAAAGAAAGAAAAAGGAAACATAGACTGTATGAGGCCCCACTAATCCTGAAACGTTTGCTATCTGACCCTTTATAGAAAAAAAAAAATGTGCTGAACCTCAAACTAGGAAAAAAAGTAATTATTTTGAGGTTATAGAGAAGTTCTGGGGTTTCAGCTGACAGTGTCTTAACCTAAGAGTTGAAAATCCAGTGCTTTTTCTGAAAACTCTAGCACAGTCATAAGTGGTCATCCCACCTCCCAGCCTTTGTAGTCATTATTACATCCCTACTATCAAGTGAATAAGCTACTTAACCTCCTAAAGCCTTACAATCAACCAGCACTTCATCCCAAGCATATTATATATTATAATTTCATGAAGCTATATATTACGAGTATACCATTTTTACCAGAAAAGATATCATCAAAGTATTTTAAGCCTGGGGCGCCTGGGTGGCTCAATCGGTTATGTGTCTGCCCTCGGCTCAGGTCATGATTCTGGAGTCCTGGGATCGAGCCCTGTGCCAGGCTTCTTGCTCAGCTGAGAGCCTTCTTCTGCCACTGACCCTTAACCTGCTTGTCCTCTCTCTCTCTAATAAATAAATAAAATCTTTTTAAAAAAGTATTTTAAGCTTAAAGAATGAGATACTTCAATTATGTACTCGCGTATTGCGAGTCTTGGTACCAAGGACTCTTATCAGTCAGAATCTGGTCAGAAAAAGGAATCCACTACATGTATTTCAAACAAAGGTAATTTAATATAAGAAACTGGTTACATGTATAATGGAAGAATGGAGAAGCAAGCCAGAAATAAGTAACCCCAAAATAAGCAATAGCAGGGATTCCCTAACCCCTCTAGGGCTATAAAGACAAAGGGAAGAGAAGGTGTTATTAGAGCCCAGGAACAGGTCCATCACACAGAAGCTGCAGTTTCAGTGGGCCAGTCTACCAAGAATGGGGACTATGGAACACAGGGGTTTTCAGCAGATGATGGACCAATAGGGGTCAGTTGGAAAGGGATACAACCACTTTTGTTGATGTTGCTTAAAGCAGGTGAGTGGGGATACCCACCCTGTCTTCACCCTTTCTTCTGTTGCTCAGTCTTCTGCTCTACCTGCGTAGACTACAGCTATTTGGAAATAGGAAGCAAGGAAAACTGGGAAATGCAATCCACTTTCAGAGCAAGGCAGAGAAGCATAGGGATTGAATGTGAAACCCAAATAACTGTCCTGTTTGTATTTAGCAACATGGTAAAAATCTCTCAGTAATTCTAATAATTTGTGAATTCTGCTTCATGGTGTATGTGAAGTATATGTTTGTGATTAATAATTATTTTCCAGCTCATACACTATTATTTTTTATTGACTTACTACACTCACTAGGATTTCCAATAAAATATATATGAAAGTACAAACAGTGGGCATTCTTATATTTTCACTATTGCAAAGGGAAAGTTTTCAACATTTCAACATTAAGCATGAAGGTTCCTATGAGTTAAATGGATCTGCATTTCTCTTATTTCAAATTTATTCAGGTATAATTTATACACAAAAACTGGCACATATTTGATACAATTTGATGAGTTAGGACACATGCATATACCTGTGATATCATTACCATAATCAACATAATAAACATATCCATCACCTCTGAAAGTTTCCTTGTGTCCCTTTGCTCTGTGTGTGTGTTAATGGTAAAAATACTTAACAAGAGTTCTGTTCTCTTTATAAATTTTTAAGTGCACAACACTGTATTGTTAACTATAGGCACTGTATTTTGCAGCAGGTATCTAGAATTTACTCATCTTGTATAACTATAACTTTATACATACTGAACAACTCCCCCATTTCCCCCTCCTCCCAGCCCCTGCGAACCACTATTCTATTTTCTTACAAGTTTGACTGTTGTAGACTCCTCACGTAAGTAGAATCATGCAGTGATTGTCCTTCTGTGATTGACTTATTTCACATAGCATGTCTTCTAGATCCATCTGTGGTGTTGCAAATGGTACAATTTCCTTCTTTTGAAAGGTTGAATGATATCCCATTGTATGTATATACCACATTTTCTTTATCCATTCATCTGTTTATAGATATTTGTGGTTTTCCATATTTTGGCTATCATGAATAATGCTACAATGAACATGAGAGAGCAGGTATCTATTTGAGATTCATATCTTAATAGTTTAAATACTTTGGGATATATATACCCAGGAGTGAGATTGTGGGATCATATGGTGGTTCCATTTTTAACTTTTTGAGGAGCCTCCGTACTGTTATCCAAAGTGGCTGCACCAGTTTACATTCCCACCAACATTGCACAACTGCTCTCACTGTAACTGTTCCACTTTGTTGCCAACACTTGTTCTCTTTTGTTTTTGTGTTAGTTTTGTTTTGTTTTTGATAATAGCTATCTTAACAGGTATGAGGTGATATCTTGTTGTGGTTTTGATTTGTATTTTCCTAATGATTAGTGATGTTCAGCATCTTTTCATATACTTGTTTGTCATGTATGTCTTCTTTGGAGACATGTGGGAAAACTGGCTATTCACATATAAAATGATGAAACTGGACTCCTATCTTATACCATATGTGAAAATCAACTCAAAATGAATTAAAGACTTAAACCTAAGACCTGAAACTATCAAATTCCTAGAAGAAAACATTACTTCTGTACACTGTATTTTTCAGCTCAAGAATTATTTCATTTACATCTTTGATAATCATTGCTATGGCAGTTGATCTTTTTTAAATAATTCTTTTTAATCTCTCCATTCCCTGTTCTCTAAATTATTACATCTCACATTATTACATATTTTTGCTTATTCTATATAAATGCCATATACAATGTGAATTTCTCCTTTGTATTTCTTATTATATTTGTTATATTTAAGCTTTCAGATGAAGTTTGAAAATTGGTATATCATTTGATTTTTTCACAATCTTCTTTGTTCACCTTTTCTTATTCATCTCATATTTTTACCTTTTTATTTCATCTTATTTTTTCCTTTATCAAACTTGATTTCTGTGATGTATAAGCCATGCCTTGCTTTTTTCCGCTGAGCATGCAAAATAATTTTCTTAACTATTAATTTGTGTTCTGTATAGAAATACTTTAAAGATGTTATTTTTCTCTGAGTCTTCCAAAAATGTTTTCTTCTATTCTAAAGAACTTTTTCATAGCTACTACTCTAGGTTTTTTAAAATATTTATAAATTCTCTTTTTTTAAGATTTTATTTATTTATTTGACAGAGAGAGAGAGAGACAGTGAGAGAGGGAACACAAGCAGAGGAAGCAGGAGAGGAAGAAGAGGGCTTCCCATGGAGCAGGGAGCCCGATGCAGGGCTCGATCCCGGACCCTGGGATCATGACCTGAGCTGAAGGCAGACGCTCAATGACTGAGCCACCCAGGCACCCCTAATATTTAATATTTTGCCAATGACTTGAGTATATATATATACATATATATGTATATATATATATAAAACCTTTTTTCAAATTCTTTGTCAATATCAGTGCATATTGATATCAGTGCAAATGATAAGAGGAATCCTCTTATCATTTTAAAATTGTTGGGTATGTTGTTTTGGACAGTTTATTCCTATAGCCTCAGTATCTGACAGGGTTTATTTGACACAATGCTGCTATAATAACTCACACTTCCAGTACCTGATTTTTGAAAATCTTAGCTTATCAAGTAACTTAAAATCTGTATATACAAGTATATATTTCTATTAGGATGCTAATGTCTGTTCTCCATATCCATGGCATGTTTTATATGAGAAACAAACACATCCTTAGTAACACCAGCAGTAGTCGTATCCAACTCTTTAATAATATGCAAGAGGGAGGGGCGCCTGGGTGGCTCAGTCCTTAAGCGTCTGCCTTTGGCTCAGGTCATGATTCCAGGGTCCTGGGATCGAGCCCCGTATCGAGCTCCCTGCTCGGCAGGAAGCCTGCTTCTCCCTCTCCCACTCCCCCTGCTTGTGTTCCTGCTCTCGCTATCTCTCTCTGTCAAATAAATAAATAAAATCTTTAAAAAAAATAATATGTATGAGGGAAATTGAGAAAACCTAACATGCTTGTTTAGAACAAAATTATATTGTAAACCAGTTTTTTTTATATAATTTGAAATATACACATACTCACAAATGTACATTACAAACTATTTCAATAGTGTAGTAAAAATATTCCCAAAGATAGTTATCCATTTTTATTTCCAGAACTTTCCCTCAATCCTGTTTATGCATCATCTTGTTCAACTATACTATGGAAGAGGATATAAAAAAATATGTAGTAACAATACAAATATTATTTAACTTACAGAGAACTATCCAACTTCATCCCACAAATTTACAATTTTAGTGCTGAATTTTACCCTCATTTTAGTCATGAGTTCCTCGGAGAATGTTATAAACTAAAGACTTCTCCAGCACCATCTGGGGTAGATTACTGCAGACATTGCTTGTAGAGAGACAAAGGTCTGTGGTACTGATCCTCTGTAGATCATCTAATCCTGTACTGCAGAATCCAAACTGTATCTGTGTTCTGTATAAAACCCAAGAATGCTGAAAGTCAGCCAGAGCAGAACAAAGCTTTAATCAATTCACTGTTTCTTGTTGAGGATGATTTTGCTTCAGTGGGCAGAAATCTGATTATCCATAAAAGGCTAATAGTTGTCTATAACCTCTGATAATGGTTTACTAACTACGGTGCTTTTCCTATTTCAGTTTCCTCACTGAAATATGATCTCCTCCCCTCTTCTACTGAAGGTTAAAAAAGGGGGGGGGTCATTTAACTGGAAATGAATATCAGAATGAGATGAAAATGAAAGTCAGAATTTACTCATTCTTGCAGCAAAAACTATGATTGCATATGATGTGTCAGACATTGTAATAGGCATTGAAGGATCCAAGGATGCGTACATACCTCCTTAACCTCAAGATGCTCACAGTCCAATAGTGAAGGAAAACCAAAATAAGACAATCATTAGCACTGTTGCAGGGATATAAACCACATTTCTTCCATTTTCTTATCAGTGAGATGATAAAAATGAAAGTACTAGAAAAGTGACTTGAAATCACAACATGGTTTTCCACGTTTGAAATTATACATCTGTATATATGTATATATATACAAACACACATACATCTCCCTCTCCCTGTTATTTTCCTCTCTCCTTTACTTTTTCTCTATTCTTATTAAACTTTCAACTAAGAAACAAAATAAAAACTGATTAATGATTATACTTTGTACACCCTGATAAGGCAACTATGTCACATAATATAAGGCATGGGAATAATCATCAAAACTCTTTGAGGTTCTATCACACTTCATAAGGTAAAAAGAGGAATTACACATTAAAATGTAGTGACTTTTTTATTAGGGATCAAATGTTACCAGAGGATAATAAAATATTGGAAACATCAAACAGAAAAAGAGCAAATTGTATTTAATCTAAATCACACTGGTAAAATAAAAGAAATTAGGAAATGTGAGGTTTTCATGTTTCTTTTTCCTAATCTTTCTTGCCTGTTTTAAAGTGAATTTCCATTATTCTTCAAAGTATGATGAATTTCTTCAAGAATTATTTTGAAATCATGGAACAGAAAGATGTGTTTTATCCAGTGAACCATAAAATGAGTCTTGGAAGAACTCATTTCCTCTGAAATTCCTCTGAACATTTTGGACTTCTACTAGAACCTTTTCAGAATCACATTTGTTTTGGTTCAATGTAAATTTATCCCATTTACGAAAAGTCACAATCAGACAGAAGGTTTTGAATATACAGGCATTGGTTTTAAAGATTCACATTTATTGATATGTGTTCATTATATAGCCTTTTCTATAATAAGAATTTTTTTAAAGATTTTATTTATTTGAGAGAGAGTGCACAAGCAGGGGGAGTGGCAGGCAGAGGGAGAAGCAGACTCCCTGCTGAGCAGGGAGCCTGATGTGGGGCTCAATCCCAGGGTCCTGAGATCATGACCTGAGCCAAAGGCAGACGCTTAACTGACTGAACCACCCAGGCGTCCCTAAAATAAGCATTTAAATTTAGATAAATCATATGCTTTTGAGTTTGAACTTACCAACTGCAGTGTTTCCTCTAAAACATATTAGTGAGTGATTTTACAGTTTCCTTAAACACAAAATACTTCTAATTAAAAATACACATAGCAGGGTCTTCCAGTAATGGCTCTGTGAAGAAGTCAGCGATTCCACCCATAGATAACAATCTCACATTTTTAAAAACTAGAACAAAATATTTTAAAACAACTATTTGTAGGCATTTGAAAATGAAAGCGTCAGTCAGAAACTTGTAGTGTTTACTCCTGAGCAACTGCTACATTGGACAAGCACGGCAAATGTGTGACTGTCTTGTGTGAAGAGCTCTCTAACCCAGATGCCCCCACTTCAGGCAGTGGCAATAGGCAGTATCGGGGGCTCTAGGTGCACATAAGAGTCCCATTCGGCAGATAAACTGCATAACATTGCAAACACATGGGAGACCCAAGGGAGTCTAGCGCAAAAGGGGACAGAAATCAGAGAGTACCTAACTTTAAGAGAGAGAACTGCTCCGGGTGAGATTTGCATGTTTGCTGTTCTCGTAGTGTGTTGCCAAACCCATGTACAGTTTGGGAGGCTTGTAAGCAGAACTGAGGCTCATGGTAAGATTGGGAGCAAACCCCAGAAGCAAAGAAACATCCAAGAGAGTAAGTTTCAAAATCTGAATATAAATTCTGCCTAATCTTTGAATCAATACTAAGCTGCACAGGCTCAGCGGAGACTCCCAGGGGTGCAAGCTGAGAAAGTAAGATCTGGCAGAAGGAAAAACAGCAAGTTTATCCACAGTTGCCCCCCGCCCCCCCATGCCAGAGAAAGATTTCTCAGTCTGAGTCTTGGCAAGTTAAAAGCCTTCTATAACAAAATAAGGGCAACGATGTTCAGTAGGAAAAAAAAAAAGGACCAGATCCCAAAGTCTTCAAAACATATTATTCACAATGACCAATGGAGCACGAACATGAGAACCACACTAGGGAAGGAAAGCAGTCATTAGAAATTGACTCCGAATGGACCCAATTGTGGGATGTAGCAGATAAAAACTTCAGAGCAACTATTTCAAATTTCTTCAAAGGACTAGAGTAAGGTATGAATTAAGATTTAAAGGTAAATTTAGTATTAATGACAAAAAGATAGGAAATCACAATATGGAACTGGAAATTGCACAAATGAAACAAATACTTTCCAATCTAAACAACAGAGAGAAGAAAAGATGTAAAAACAAAGCAAAAGATAGGAGAGACCTGTGGGACCATATTAAATGGACACTATAATTAGTGGAGGAAAGAAAAAAGGGAGGAAATGAAAAAAACAAAGCAAAACATTTTTTTTTGAGGAATTAATGGCTAAAAAACTTCCCAAATTCAGTGAAACACATTAACTTATAAATACAAAACAATATAAATCCAAAGAAAATGTCACATAGCCACATTGTAGTTAAACCAATAAAAGCCAAACATAAAAAGAAAATATTGTTAAGCATCAAGAAAAAATGGCACTATATATATAGGAAACACTGGCAATTACCGACTTCTCATCAGAAATAATGAAAGCCAGAAGACATTGAAATGGTACATTCAAAGTACGGAAAAGAAACTGTTCATAGAGAGGTCTATAACTTACCAGACTAATCCTCAAATCTGAATGCCAAATAAATACTGATACCAGAGAGAATTTTTTTAGTAGAACCCCACTTTGGGAAATGCTAAAAGAAATCATACTGACAGGAAATGGCACCCATGGGTAAACTGAATTATGCAAGAAAAAAATGAAGGACCTCAGAAATGATAAATATATGGGTCAATATAAAAGACTACACACATACATATGTATATGTTTATACATACACATATACATACATAGGCATAATTTTTCTCTAAATTTCTTTGAGACATATCACTGATCGAAACAAAAACGTCTCATACTTTCAGATTAAGAAGCATTACTAGAGACACAGTGAGTTGTTATAGTGATAAGATCAATTCAGCAAAAAATATATAACAATTATAAATGTACACTTGGTTATAAACAAAGCTCCAAAATACGTGAACAAAATTGACAGACTGAAAGGAGAAACAGACAATGTACCAGTTATAGTTGAAGATTGTAATACTCCTCTGTCACTAACAGAAGGAGTAGACAAAAAATCATTAAGTATATATATATAAATTGAGCAAGTCTATAAACTAAGTTACCCTAACTGATATTTATAAAACATTCCACCAACTACAACAGGATACACATTCTTTGCACATGTACATAGAATATATAGATGCTCTGCTGTAAAACATGTCTTAATAAGTATTAAAGAACAAAAATAAATTAGAAACTAATACCAAAATTATACCTGGTAAATCAGAATTTGGAATTTAAATGACATACATTTAAATAATCCATGGGTCTAAGACAAATTGGAAGAGAAAGTAGAAAACATTTTGAACTGAAAATGAAAACATAACATGTAAACGTTTTTGAGAAGTGAGAAGTAAAATTCATATATGTGTGAATATGAGAAAATAAGAAAGATCTAGAGATCAGTGATCTAAGCTCCCACCTTAAAAAGCTAAAGAAACAAAATAACTTAAATTCAAAGGAGGCAAAGGATTAAAGAGTGAGAAGAGTAGAAATCTGTAAAATAAACAGCCTAACTAAAGAGAAAATTCAGTAAAATCAGAAGACGATTCTTTGAAAAGATTGATAAAATTGGAAAGAATCTCTTAGCTGATCAGGAAATAAAAAAAGGCACAAAATAATAACATTACTAATAATAGTAATAAAATTACTAACTAAAATTAGTAATAAAAGAGGGAACATCAGTAGAAATCTCATAGACAGCAAAAAGATGATAAATATTATGCACAAATTTATTCCAGTTTGACAATTTGCATAAAATCCTTAAAATTCCTTAAAAGTATGTTACCAAAAGACTTGCAAAGAAAGAGAAAACATAAACATTCCTATATTTATTAAAGAAATTGAATTTGCAATTAAAATCCATTCATAAACAGAACTTCAGGCTCAGATATTATATATGGTGAATTTTTTTCATTCTTTCAATAAATAAATAATTCTAAACCAGCTCTCAGAAAATGGAGGAGGAAATATTTTGACTTGTTCAATGAGGACAGTATATCCTGATACTAAATCAGAGAATTATCTCAAGTAAAGATTCCTAAGCACAATATATCCTATGAATATAGGTTCAGATATCTTAACAAAACTTTAGAAAATCATATCCAGCAACATATAAAAAGAATGATTATTTAGTTGGCAGCTAAAAATACTATTATCTTTTTTTCTGATAAATCAACACATCTTTTTCAGTGGTTTTTCTCACACTCTTTACTTTTTTTTTTTTTTCCCCACTCTTCTGAGGCTCTAGGAAAGGTCTGCATTATGCCCCTGGCAGCAACCTTCCACTACACCCTCCCATCCATCCTGCGTGCCGCTGGTGACCTCATCTTCCTTTTACTGATAATGCAGCATATCATTCTTCTCTTCAAAAACTCTAACCCCCTATTGTCTACTTAATAAAATCTGTGTTTCTTAGTCTTTCAACAATTTTATATTAGCCTTATTTCTCATATTTCAGTGAAGGGGTTGTATTTATTGACTTGATAATTCCCAGTTTCACCTTCCACTTTTTTTCTCAACTAGTAAACTTTGTTTGATGCTGTTCCCTTTATGCAGTAATACTCCTTGATTTTAAGCTTTTATGTTTTACGTATTAAGATTGAGGTACGGGGCACCTGGCTGGCTCAGTTGGTAGAGCATGAGACTCTTCATCTTGGGGTCATAAGTTCGAGCCCCACACTGGGAGTAGAGCTTACTTGAAAAAAAGATAGAGGGTGCCTGGGTGGCTCAGATGGTTAAGCGTCTGCCTTCGGCTCAGGTCATGATCCCAGGGTTCTGGGATCGAGTCCCAAATCAGGCTCCCTGCTAGGCGGGGATCCTGCTTCTCCCTCTGCCTCTGCCTATTTCTCTCTCTCTCTCTCTCTCTCTGACTCTCATGAATAAATAAATAAAACATTAAAAAAAAAAGATTGAGTTAAAATTCAGCCACTTCAATGAATTCTCTTCTGTGATTCTCAGATCATAATAAACACTCTTTCCTTTGAAATTCTATAGGTCTTGTCCTTTGAACCTTTGAGAGGAGCAAAGTAAGGTACAAAAAGCTGAGGAATTTGAATCTGAGATTAATTTTCTGAGTTTTTTAAAGACGTAGCTATGAAATCATGGGGAAATCATTTGATGCTTTTGAGGATCAAATATTAGAATGTATGTGGTAATCCACAGGGCAATGTGTAATTATTAATTATAATTATTACTAGTAGATGACTTTTTATATTCTCTCATGTAATATATTTTTTTGATATTGAAATTCTAATGTTGAGTCAGGATGTCTCAGGAATTAAGAAGCCGTCATTTATCATCATTTATCATTTATCAGCTGGAATACAATCAACATCATTCAACAAATATGCCTTCAATAAACACTTTGAAAACCATTCATAGAAAAAATGGTTGGTATAAATACAGTGTATATATAGACACATATATACATATATACACATAAGACGTATGGATGTATATTATATACACAAGTTAGAAAAGGAAGAAGCAATGATAATACTTTTCATTATAAAATTAATGTGCAATATGTAGGTGAAAAATTCTTTTCAGCCCACCTTAGACTAGTAAATTCCATTGATACTGATAATAATATTTTCCAAAATGTGACCATTAGGATTTCTTTGGTGACTTCCATAAACCCTTTTAAAGAATTTGTGAATGATATTTGGCTTCTTTCAAAAATGTTAAGTTCGAAATTTCAGTTATGGTGTTTATCTGCTGCTGAGTTAAGGATAGAAGATGGAAACCACTGGGGACTGTCGCATGACTCCGGCTATATTCAATGTCTTCCATGTTCTCTTTAGTGTAGTATAGTCATGGAATCAAATTCCTTTCTGCACGTGATAACCATGTTTGTCATCACTGATTAAAAAATGCACTCCCGGGGCCCCTGGGTGGCTCAGTCGTTAAGCGTCTGCCTTCGGTTCAGGTCATGATCCCAGGGTCCTGGGATCGAGCCCCGCATCGGTCTCCCTGCTCTGCGGGAAGCCTGCTTCTCCCTCTCCCACTCCCCCTGCTTGTGTTCCCTCTCTCGCTGCGTCTCTCTCTGTCAAATAAATAAATAAAATCTTTAAAAAAAAATGCACTCCCATCCAAGTCTGTTTAATAACAACAGCAACAGCATAATAATAATAAAAATAATATCTTTAGTAGTGTGCTAGGTACTATTGCATACATTTTACCAGTGTGATTTATTTTAATCCTCACACCAAGTTTATGAAATAACTATTATTTCCATTTATAAGTGAGAAAGTTATGGTACAAAGAGCTTAAATAAACTTCCCAAGGTCACACACGTAGTATATGGAGGAGCCAATTTTTGAGGCCAAGCAATTTGAATATAGACCTCAAAGACTGTGATTAAAATCTTGAGGAAAACCAACTCATTTTGTAGGATTTAATAGATCACAAATGTGTGGCAAATATTAAACCAAAGAATCTTATTTTGGCCAGTTCTCTCCCCTCCTTGCTTGTGCTCCCTCTCTCTCTCTCAAATAAATAAATAAATAAAATCTTTTTTAAAAAAATTAAATAAATAAATCTTAAAAAAATAGTATGATTAGGAGAGTAAGATGCTTGTGGTAGGCTGAAAAATTGTCCCCCAAAATGTCCAGGTACTAATTCCTAGAACCTGGGAATGTTTAAAGAGATGTTGGATGTGATTAAGTTAAGGATCTTGAGATGGGCAAGTTATTCTAGATCATCTGAGTGAGCCCTTTTATAAAGCTATCAAAAGTACGTTTATAAAAGGGAAGCGGAAGAAGATTTCACACAGAAGCGGAGAGGGTCATGTGATCATAGAGGCAGAGATTAGAGTAACACAACCACAAAACAGGAAATGCTGACAACTGCCAGATTAAATTGGAAGGGCAAGGAATGGACTCTCCCCTAGAGCTTCTGGAGGGAATGCAGCCCTGCTGACATCTTGACTTGGTCGTAGTGAATCTGACTTTGGATTTCTGACCTCCATAACTGTAAGACCATAAATGATGTTATAATCCACCAAGTTTGTGGTAATTATAGCAGACACAGAAAACTAATACACTACTAAATCAAGCTGCAAACAACTAGGATTTAGTCTCTATTCCCCCCTCAGATGCTGTACAAGGTATAAAATAGTATAAGCCATACTCCTCTTTCCTTTTTTTTTTTTTTAAACATTTATTTATTTATTTTAGAGAGAGAGAGCCTGGGGAAGAGAAGGAGAATCTGGAGCAGACTCTGTGCTGAGCATGGAACCCGATGCAGGTCTGGATCTCAGGACCCGAGATCATGACCTGAGCCAAACCAAGAGTCTAACGCTTAACTAATTGAGCCACCCAGGTGCCCTCATACTCCTCTTTCTTGAGTATTGAAAGTTAAAGAAGGATATATTCCCCAAGACACAGGAGAGAATAATACCAGCTAATTTAAATTCAGCTTGTATGTTGTACCTGTATCTGTGCTAAGCACTGCACAGTTTGTCTTATTTAACCCAGACACCAACTCTATGGGGATTATCTCCATTGTAAATGACACAACCAAGGCATTCAGAGAGATTAAATAAATAGCTTAGGTTTACCCATCAGAGACTGGAATTCACTTCTGTCTTTAAACTATGTTTGGTTTAATCATTACCTTATAATGACTCTTAATCAGATGCATTGTTTCCTAACCAACCAACCATGGGAAAAAAATTGTTCTAGGAAAAATCTGGGTACAATCAGAAAAACAACGATGAAATACTGTTTAGAAGTCTCTTGACTATTCACCTTGTTTGTACTTTGACATTTGAATAAAAGGTTTCTAATGAGGGATATAGGAAAAGAGAAGATGGAATATTCTTACTATTCCTTCTCACCTAGCTAAACACTCAAAAGGAGATACAGAAATGAGTCTGAAATTTCTCAACCAGTAAATCCCATAAAAGATAAGGCTTTCAGAAATCTAGATAGATAAAAATATAGGTGATAGTTGGTAGAGATAGAAAGCTAGTTAGCTAGATTCCTTAATTAGATAAGTAGGTATGATTCCTTATTTACATTCCATATTTTTTATTGACTTCCAATAAAAACATACTTCTCTTTCCCTGGGGAGATGAATTCAATATATTGGGGGATTTTCAGTCCAATGTTCTTTAGACTGTGTTCAAAAGTATAGTTTTAAACTCTGCTGATGTGCTCTTTCTTGCACAAGATTTGACCTAGCACAGTGGCACCACACATAAGATGGTTGTGAATTATACCACAAATCTGAGCAAGAATGATATATCAAACAGTGAGTTTTTTTACATTCTCACTTGCAAGCAAGAGCAAAAGAAAAATGTTATACTCTCTTCTGAAAGGAACACTAGGAGGATAGTTCTGCTTTCTTTAGTCTATGTGTGTTAGTCTGAAGATTACCAAGCATTTGCAGTGTCCTAGAATGTTCTAATAAATTGGTAGAAATACAAACCAATTTTTAATACATCTTAATGTAAATGTACACATATGTTATATCCTTTTAAATTAAAAAAGTTACTTCTGAATTACTTCTGAGTTAAAAAGAAGTCACTCAATTTTGTTTAATAAAAGTAAAAATCTCTCATGCTGGGTAAGTGAGTTTCTGTTATATTTATGTCTCAATAATTTATTAGCATCATTAAGTAGTGCTTTACAATTAAAGAATGGGGGCTGAGACCATTAATCAATTAATTAATTTTAGCTTTAATTGACATATAAAATTATAAGATATATAAAGTGCTCATCATGATGACTTATCTATGTATCCCTTATGAAATAATTCTTACCATCTAGTTAATTAACACATCATCACTTCACAAATTTATCTTTTTTGTGTGAGAATGTTAAGTTCTACTCTATTAGCAAATATCAATGATAGAATGCAGTTATTAACTATAGCCATCATGTTGTACATTAGATCCTCAAAACTTACTCATAACTGAAAGTTTGTACCCTTTTACCATCCTCTCCTATTCCTATCCCTGCTTTAGCCCCTGGCAACCACTTTTCTGTTGTTACTATGAGACTGACTTTTTTTTTTAAACCATGAGCTCATTATCAGGAGGATTTCTTTGCTATATATTTATGGTTTCATTATATGTAATAGTTGTCTTAGAAGTGTGTACCTTAAAAATCTTATCTACTTCCTCTTTATTGTTTTCATTTTAACTATTATGTTGTATATTCAGAAAGGTATAAAGATTAATATAAGCACCCATTTAAAAATCATCATACAAGTGAAATAAAATACTTCTGCTTCTTTCCCAAGACTATTCTTCTCACTCAATAATATCATACTAGAGGCAACAATTATCAGAATTTAGTTGCATAATTACCATGCACTTTTTATTCTTTTCCTATAAATGCAGATTTTTATCAATGTACAATGTTTTGTATTTTTTTAAAAAAGATTTTATTTATTTATTTGACAGAGAGAGACACAGCGGGAGAGGGAACACAAGCAGGGGGAGTGGGAGAGGGAGAAGCAGGCCTCCTGCTGAGCAGGGAGCCCGATGTGGGGCTCAATCCCAGGACCCTGGGATCATGACCTGAGCCAAAGGCAGACGCTTAATGACTGAGCCACCCAGGCGCCCCTGTTTTGTATATTTTATTAATTTTTTCCCATTTCAGCTTTTATTATTTGTTTTGTTTTGTATCTTTTAAAGCTTTACATTTTTATTACACCTCACTATGTATATCTTTTTCTTATTTGTGTTTTCTCTCAATAGAATGCCTTCTAGTCTTTGTTTCAATTTATTGAGATATGTGACATTTAACACTTAAAGTGTACCACATAATGATCTGAACCATGTATACATATTACAAAATGATTACCACAATAAGTTTAGTTAATATCTATTTTTTTGTAGCTACAACTTTTTTTTTCTGGTGACGAGAAGTTTTAAGATCTATTCTCTTAGCAACTTTCAAATATATGATACACTGTTATTAACTATAGTCACCATGTTGTACATTACATCCCTAGAACTTAATTGTCTTACAATTTGAAGTTTGTACTTTTGACAGTCTTCACCCATTTCCCTCATCCCCATCTCCTGCCTCTAGCAACTGCCAATCCATTCTCTGTAATTATGGGTTGTTTTTTAGATTTCCCATATTAGTGAGAGCATACAGTATTTGTCTTTGTCTAACTTATCTTACTTAGCATAATGCCTTTGAGTTTCATCTGTGTTTAGTCTTAATGGTTATTGGGACCTGTAGCATTAGTTTATCCTTTCTAACTAATGAATAGTAAGCCATTCTGTAAATATACCACAACTGATTTTTTCCTTCTGTTAGGCAAATTAATGTGTTTTCAGATTTTCTATTATAATCAATGAGGCTATGAACATCATTGTACATTTTTCCAGGAACACACGCACGGAATTTTCTCTAGTGTTTATAGTTTGTAATGAAAGGTTATAGTCAACTTTATTAGATAGTATTAAATTACTGTACTTTCCAAAAGCATTGTACGAATTTACAAGCTCTCAACAATGTAGAGGAATTCTCGTTGCTCTCATCCACCATGCAATTGTAAGACATTTTTCCCATCTATGGCTAGAGGGATTGCCTTTACCTCTATTGTCTCTGGCTTTTCTTTATTTTTGTCATCCTAATGAGGCAATACTTGCTGATTTTTGTTTGATTTCTGGCTTAAGATTCTCTCTCCCTCTCTCTCTGCCCCACCCCCCTAAAAACTGTTTTTTTTTTAAATACCAAACTGTTAAAAAAAAAAAAAAACAGTTCAGGGCGCCTGGGTGGCTCAGTTGGTTAAGCGACTGCCTTCGGCTCAGGTCATGATCCTGGAGTCCTGGGATCGAGTCCCGCATCGGGCTCCCTGCTCAGCAGGGAGTCTGCTTCTCCCTCTGACCCTCCTCCCTCTCATACTCTCTGTCTCTCATTCTCTCTCTCGCAAATAAATAAAATCTTAAAAAAAAAAAAACAAAAACCAGTTTATTTTAGGAGATGGGATGGTAAATAATTTTAATTTTCTTACATTGTTTTTTATGCATTCAACTTTTCTACAAAAAGCACCTATTTTTACTTCTAGCAACTCTAAAGACATTTATTAATTGTTAATTGTTTAATTCATTAGCAAATAGGCACAAATCAGTTCATTCAACCTATGGATTAAGTTCTGTGAAGTCATAACTGAGTCTCTTTAGGTGTCCCTAAATCAGTACACTTTACATTTGACAACCAGTGATTGGACAGAGGACACTCAGGGATCAATTAGTGAGTATAAGCTAAAGGCCTCTCTGGTTACTTAAACTATACTCAAGGCAAAAATAGATAGTGTCATCCAGTGGTTTTTTTTTTTTTTTCCTGGTAAAAATTAACAACTGGCTCTCCAGAAATAAAAAGTTCTAATTTTTATCATTTGTTTTATTTCTGTGGTATAAATATACCCACTATGGCTGATCTCAAGCTATCCACATGATGTCACTGAAGAGAGTTGGGAAAAAAATGTGGAGTGATACAGGATTGTATAGAATTTCCATCAAATAGTTACAATAGATGTAAATAATCTCAAAAGCATAGGTAATAATAAAGTGTAGAAAAATAACTAAGAAGTGATGAGGTTTGGGTATGTGTTACCTTTGTTTTTAATATAATTTATTTAATTGAAAATTTATATAATTTAATTTTTAACTGTGGTTCTGTTTAAGAACTGATTCACGAAATTCCTGAAAATTTAACAATCCATCTTGTAAGCTGATATGAGTCAACCCAGCATACCACTAAGAGTATCTCTGAAATATATTAGCCCATCCACATACTTTGAATATTTTTATTTTTTAATTTTTAAAAAAAATTTTTAAGATTTTATTTATCCATTTGACAGAGAGAGACAGTGAGAGAGGGGAACACAAGCAGGGGGAGCGGGAGAGGGAGAAGCAGGCTTCCTGCGGAGCAGGGAGCCTGATGCGAGACTCGATCCCGGGACTCTGGGATCATGACCTGAGCTGAAGGCAGACGCTTAATGACTGAGCCACCCAGGCACCCCTGAATATTTTTATTTTTAACAATGAAAGCCCTTTTCTAAAAATGTATTCTACTAGTTAAACTATTTTCACACACTCAGAAATAAGACTCACTGTACTATTTGACAAAATGAGATTTGCTGTTTGACATACAGATTAAAGAAGTACTTGCCATTTCCTCTGAGTTGTGGTTTTTTTAAATAAAATGCTAGCTAACCGTTCTGAACTGTGCATTTTTAAAAGTTTGACTCATAAATACTTCAGAAATCATCTCAAGAAGTTTGACTATTTTTAATTAAAATTTGTATTTCTAGATAATTATAAATTTGTACAACATTGCAAAAAAAAAAAAAGAATACAGAGAAATCATACAGCCTTTACCCAGTTTCTCCAATGATATCATCTTGCAGTATTATAGAACAATACCACAACCAGGATATCAACATTTATACAGTCAAGAGGCATATTTCTATTACCATAAGATTTCCTTCTGTTGCCCTTTATATTCATATACACATCCATGTTACCCCATCCCCCCAAACCCTAGCAACTACTGATCTGTCCTCCATTTTTATAATTTTGTCATTTCTACAATGTTATATAAATGGAATAATACAGTGTATAACTATTTATGTTGCTTTTCTTTTTCACCCAGCGGTCCATCTAATTTTCTGTGTGCATTAATAGTTCATTCTTTCTTAGAACTGAGTAGTATTCCACAGTGTGAATGTACTAGTTTGTTTTCACATTCATCCTTTGAAAGATACTAAGTGCTATGAACGTTCATGTGCTGGATTTTTCATGAACATAAGTTTTCATTTTTCTGGGAAAAAAGCTTAGGGGTGAGATTGCTGGGTCATATGGCTGTGCATGAATAGTTTTTAAAAAAATTGCAAAAAACTATTTCCGGAGTGACTATACTATTTTCCATTCTCACCAGCAATTATGAGTGATCCAGTTTCTTCACATCTTTGCCAGAGTTTGATGTTTTCACTACATTTATTTTAAACACTGTGATTTTCATTTGTATTTTCCTAATGACTAATGACATTGAACTTCTTTTTATATGCTCATTTGCTATCTGTACATCTTCCTTGATGAAATGTCTTTTCATGTCTTGTGACCTATTTTTTAACTGGATTGTTTGTATTTTTTTACTGTCTGTATTTTGAGAGTTCTTTTTCATATCAAGAAATACCAATTCTTTTTCAGTTATATGGCTTGGAAATATTTTATTCCAGTCTGTGGGTTTTTTTTTTTAAATATTTTTAACAAGGATTTTCACAGAGCAAGTATTTTTAATTTTGATCAAATCCAATTTCTCAATTTTTACTCTTATAGGTTGTGCTTTTGGAGGAAAGTTTGAGATTAGTTTATATAGCCCTAGATCAGAGGATTTTCTCATGTGTTCTTTCTCTAAGAGTTTTATACTTTTTAGTTTTGCCTTTAAGTCCAAATTCCATTTTGAGTTAAACTTTGTAAAAGGTGTGAAACTGGGCTCCTGGGTGGCTCAGTTGGTTAAGCGACTGCCTTCGGCTCGGGTAATGATCCTAGAGTCCCTGGATCGAGTCCCGCATCGGGATCCCTGCTCGGCGAGGAGCCTGCTTCTCCCTCTAACCCTCCCCCATCTCATGTACTCTCTCTCTCTCATTCTCGCTCTCTCAAATAAATAAATCTTTAAAAAAAAAAGGTGTGAAACTTAGGTCAATATATATCTCCTTGGTTAAGTTTATTCCTAAGTATTTTATTTTTTCCAATGCTACTATAAATTAGATTTTATTTATTTATTTATTTATTTATTTATTTATTTATTTATTTATTTTAGTTGTAAGTTTTTATTTAAAATCCAGCTGGTTAACATGCAGTGTAATATTAGTTTCAGGTGTAGAATTTAGTAATTCATCACTTACATACAACACCCAGTGCTCATCATAACAAGTGCTCTCCTTAATACCCATCACTTGTTTAACTCATCCCCCTGCCCACCTCCCCTCCAGCAACCCTCTATAGTTAAGAGTCTGTATTATGGTTTGCCTCTCCCTTTTTTCCCTTATGTCCATTTGTTTTAAAACATTTCCTAAATTCCACATATGAGTGAAATTATATGGTCTGACTTATTTCACTTAGCATAATAATCTCTAGTTCCATCCACATCGTTGCAAATGGCAAGATTTCATTCTTTTTTATTGCTGAGTGATATTCTATTGTCTATATATACACACTACATCTTCTTTATCTATTCATCAGTCGATTGACATTTAGACTCTTTCCATAATTCAGCTATTGTTGATAGTGTTGCTATAAACACCGGGCTACATGTGTCCCTTCAAAGCAGTATTTTGTATCCTTTGGGTAAATATCCAGTAGTGCAATTGCTGGGTCATAGGGTAGCTCGATTTTCATCTTTTTGAGGAACCTCCATACTGTTTTCCAGAGTGGCTGAACCAGTTTGCATTCCCACCAACAGTGTAAGAAGGTTCCCCTTTCTCCACATCCTCACCAACATCTGTTGTTTCCTGTGTTGTTAATTGTAGCCATTCTGACAGGTGTGTGGTGGTATGTCATTGTGGTTTTTATTTGTAATTTCCTTTTTAGATAGTTAATTGTTAGTGTTTAAAAACACAATAGATTTTTGTATTTTCATTTTGTAATCTACAACTTAACTGAATTGGTTTATCATTTCTAGCTTTTTTTTGTGTGTGGAATGTTTAGGATTTGCTATATATAAGGTCATATACTCCAAGCAGAGACAATTTTACTTCTTACTTTCTGATTTAGATGCCTTTTATTTCTCTTTCTTGCCTCCTTGCTCTGGCTAGGATGACTAGTACTATGTTCAATAGAAGTGGTAACACTGGGCATCCTTGTCTTTTTCCTCATTTTAGAAGAAAAGCTTTCAGGTTTTTACCATTGAGCATAATATTAACTGTGGGCTTGTCATATATGACCTCGATTATCTTGAGGTACATTCTTTCTATCCCTAATTTGTTGAGAAGTCTTATTAGGAAAGGCTGTTGAATTTTGTCAAAGGCTTTGTCTGCATCTGTTTTTTTAAAGGTTTATTTTATTATTTATTTTGAGAGAGAGAGACAGAGAGGTAGAGGGAGTATGTGAGTTGGGGGGAGGGACAGAGGGAGAGAGAATCTCAAGCAGACTCCCAGCTGAGCTCAGAGCCTGACATGAGGCTCCATCCCAGGACCCTGAGATCATGACCTGAGCTGAAATCAAGAGTCGGATGCTTAACCAACTGAGCCACCCAGGCACCCCTCTCTCTGCATCTACTGAAATAATCATTCATTCTGTTAAGGTAGTTTATCATGTTGATTGACTTGTGTATGTCAAGCTATCTTTGCATCCCAGGGGTAAATGCCATTTGATCATGATCCTTTTAATATGCTATTGAATTCAATTTGCTAATATTTTGTTGAGGATTTTTGCATCTATGTTCATAACATGTGTTGGACTAACTTTCTTTTCTTGTAGTGTCCTTGTCTGGCTTTGGTATTTGACATTACAAGGTAATGCTTATAAAAAGAGTTTGGGAGTTTTTCTTCTTCTTCAATTTTTTGGAAGAGTTTGAGAAGGATTGATATTAATTCTCCTTTAAATATTTGGTAAAATTCATCAGTGAAGTTATCAGGTTCTGGGCTTACCTTTGTTGGGAGGTTTTGGATTATGATTGGTCTGTTCAAGTTTTCTATTTCTTCATTATTCAGCCTTGGTAGATTGTATGTTTTTAGGAATTTCTACATTTCTTATAGATTATCCAGTTTATGGCTATATAATTATGCATAATAATCTCTTATGATTTTTTTTATTTCTATGACATCAGTTGTAACGTCTCCCCTTTCATTTCTGGTTGTATTTATTTGAGTCTTCTCTCCTTTTATCTTAGACTAAGGGTTTGTTACTTTTGATTTTCTTTCCAGAAAGCTAACTCTTGACTTCTTTCTTCCTTCCTTCCTTTCTTTCTCTCTCTCTCTCTTTCTTTCTTTCCTCTTTCTTTTTCCTTCTTTTCCCTATATTTTGTTTATTTCTGCTCTAATATTTATTATTCCTTTTTGCTGGTCAATTTGGCCTTAATTTGTTCTCCCCTTTCTAGTTTCTTGACATGTAACATTAGGTTGTTTATTTGAGATCTTTTTTCTTCTTTGATATAAGCATTTATCACTTTCCTCTTAATATTGCTTTTGCTACATCCTGTAAGTTGTTACACTGTGTTTTCATTTTCATTTATCTCAGGATGTTTTTTTGACTTTTCTTTAGATTTCTTCCTTGACTCATTGGTCATTCAGGAGTGTGTCATTTAATTTTCACATAGTTTTTAATTTTCTAATTTTCCTTATGTTATTAATTTCTAGTTCTGTACCATTGTGGTTAGAAAAGATACTCGATATGATTTGAATCTCCTTAAATTTACTATAATTTGTTTTGTGGCCTAACATGTGATCTATCATAGAAAATGTTCCATGAACACTTGAGAAGAATCTGTATTGTGTGGCCATTTGTATGGAAAGTTCTATATGTGTTTGTTAGATCCATTTGATCTATAGTCTGCTATTTCCTTATTGAATTTCCTTCTGAAAGTTCTATCTGTGTTGAAAGTGTCATATGAAGTCTCCTATGATTGCATTGCTATTTATTTCTCTCTTCAGTTCTACTAATATGCTTATATATTTAGGTACTTTATATCTTGCTTTATATATTTAGGTACTCTGTGGTGGAGTACATATATATTCATAATTTTTATATCTTCCTGATGAATTGACCATTTTATCATTATATAATGTACTTCTTTATCTCTTGTGACCATTTTTTATTTAAAGTTTGTTTTGTCTGATGTAAATATCATCACCCCTGCTCTTTTGTTTACTCTTTGCATGGAATACATTTTTTTCTATCCCTTCACTTTTAGCCTGTGTCCTTGGTCTAAAGTAAATCTCTTGTAGACAGTATATAGGTTGGGTGTTATGTTTTCGTCCATTCAGCCATTCTGTATCTTTTGATTGGGGAGTTTAATCCATTTATGTTTAAAGTAATTATTGATAAGGAAAGCATGCTATGGTCATTTTGTTAATTATTTTGTCATTTTTTTGTTTTGTTTTGTCTTTTCCTGTTTTTGCTGTCTACCTTTGTGTTTTATTAATTTTTGTAGTGATATTCTGTGATTCTTTATTTCTCATGTGTATCAAATATATGATATATATATCAAACATATATCTCAAATATAATATATATCATACATATATATATATATGTATGTATTTGTGATTACCATGAGGCTTACAAAAAACATCTTAAACTCTTGACTTTGAATTTTTTTTCTTTCAACACTTTGAATATATCATCCTATTCTCTTCTGGACTGGCAAGTTTTATGTTGAGAAATTTGCTAATAGTTTTATGGTGGCTTCAGGATATGTGATGACCCTTTTTTCTCTTGCTATTTTCAATTTTTTTTGTCTTTAACTTTGACAATTTTGTTATGTGTCTTTGTGTAAACTGCTTTAAATTTCTCATATTTGGAGTTTCTTGGGGTTTCTGAATCCAGATACCATTTCCTTCCCCAGATTTGGGAAGTTTTGGGCCACTATTTCTTTAAATAAGCTTTCTGCCCCTTTCTCTCTTCTTCTGAGATTCCTATAATGCCTATTTGTATTAGTTCACTTGATGGTTTCCCATAAGTCACTTAGGTTTTCGCACTCTTTTTATTTTTTCCTCTTTGTTCTCAGACTGGATGATTTCAAATGACCTACCTTCAAGTTCATAGATTCCTTTGCTTTATCAAGTTTTCTGTGAAACTCTATTGAATTAAAAATTCTAGTTTAGTTATTGTATTCTTCAGCTTCATAATTTCTGTTTTGTCCTTCTGTATGGTTTTTATCTTTTTGTGGATATTCACATTTTGTTTATATACTCTTCTCCTTATTTCATTTATTTGTCTGTCTGTGTATTCTTATAGCTCACTAAGCTCCTTTAAGATAATTATTTTGAATTCTTTGTCACATACTTCATAGATCTCCATTTCTTTTGTATTTGTTACTGGGGATTTATTGTTTTCATTTGTTAATGTTGATTCTCTGTGTTTCTTATAACTTCGTGTTCATGTTTGTGCATTTGAAGAAGCAACCACCTCTTCCAGTTTTAAGGACTGGCTTCAGCAAGAAAAGACCTTAACCAATCAGCCTGGCAAGATTCTGGGAGATTTACAAGCCTCTTTATGGATGTGAACATTCTATTCCTCTCCTTCCTGGGAGAGAAGTCTCAGGATTATACATCTTCTCCTGGTCCTGCTGAGCCCTGCTGGATACTAAGAGCCATCCTTCTTTTTTCCTGGGGCAGTACACTGAGATGCCAGGACATTGGCACAAGTTCCGCTTCTGTCCCCGTCTCCTGAAGAAGTGTCATGGTTATGCTAATCATTCCAGTTCCACAGATCTGATCCAGCTGCTGAGAACTGCACGGTCTTCTGAGATTCATGCCTTCTGTTGAGAAATGCGTCATCTGCTGAGATTTACAGAGGCTGCTGAGATCTGCGCTCTCTGCTGCTTTCCCTGCCAGCTGCTAGGAGTTGCGCTGGCTGCTGGGGGCCACACCAGCTGCTGAGAGCCACCCATGCCTCTTCTTTGTTCTTAGCTGTTCCGAGACATTCCAGCCATGCCAAATTCCTCAGCACTCTGGGTGAAGCAAGACAGGAGAAAATTTCTCAGGCAGCATTCCAAAAGGCTGGGTATGTTGGATGCACCCTTCACTCTCTCTTTTGCCTTGAAGAGTAATCATTGGCAAATGGGATTTTTCTTGATGTTTACCTCTGCCAACTTGGAGGAGAGGGAAACAGGTAAAGGTAAATTACTCTTCTTACTTATTTCAATGCAGTTATTCTCATCCTGTGCTTTTCTGGGGTACTGCAACTTCTTAACTAGATCCTAGGGTTTTCATAAAGGTATTTTGGTTCATATATGACTGTTAAATCTTTGTTTCTTTGGGTGGGGCAAGAGCCAGGACTTTCTTTTCTGCCATCTTGCTGACTTCAATCCCCTTCCTCAAAACTTCTTGAGATATGTTTTTGTCAGGGCCCTCTGTCACTTGTATCTGAAATTTCATTCTTCTTTACTTCAGAATTCCTGATCAAATAAATGTAAGTTCTTTTCCCAGCAGTATGTCCTCCCGGTGCTCTTTACTGTCCCTGAGTATTTTGGGGGTCCCTCTGGGCCCAGGACATCCAGCACACTCTGATTGTCTCCCAGTCCCCTTTGCATTTGCCTACAAGTTGGAGCCTTTGGAGCCTCTCCAGAATTTGTCAGTCAACTCTTTCACTCAGAGTGGGGAAGCCTTTCTTGTAGAAATGAGGGCTTGTTGGGAATTTCTGTTTCTTAGATCTTCAATCTGTTAGAAGCCCCCTTTGTCTTTCTTCTGCTTTTCCCACACAGCTTCTCTTCTTATGCAGCTTTTCATATTACATTTGGGTTGGCCTTGCCTGCTCATTCTCTGAGGCTCATAGAAATATCCTGTCAGCAGCTTTTGTGAGAGATGTTATTTTTTTGCTCCTAGTTTTCCTATATCTCTTTTTAGGAAAGGATTGGGAAGGTTCACAGTCAGTGCTACTGCTACCATTATTCCTGCTTTCCACATATTGCTTTTAGAAATAACAATATTAAATATTTAAAAGTAGCATAAAACATATACAACACAATTAAATAGTACAATACTAAAGTGTAATTTGTTCCATCTAAACACTTCTCTGGAAAAGAGCTGTACAGATCAGACTAGAAGTTGTGAAATTTTACACAAAAAAAGCAAAGCAATATCATGATTTGGAAGATGGATGGTGTCAGAGGCCAGAAACTTATTAATTCCAGAGGAAAGACTGGGAGATGCTACCTAACACAGAAGATTTATAATTGAATTGTGTGTCAGAAGCAATGGGGCAGTAATCTGATATGAGTTTGATGAATTAAGGACAGCCAGAAATAATGTGGGCACAATAGTCAAAGCCCTAAAATAGTGGGTCCTTGTAAATTAAAATTCAGGATGCTGAAAATAATCTATGAGTGTCAAAATGCACTGCCCAAATGACCTTGCCTAAGCAAGTCACCAATGTGTTAATTCTCTTTAGTCTTGAATAAATGCCACATCATTCAGGTTATTGGACTACTTCACTGAAGTATTCACATTGACTGGCTGCCTCCCTATTTCATAGCCTTTTAAATCCAGTAGGATTACATTGAAATGGTTTAGTCCAAAAGACAAAAAAGGACTGCTTCATTTTTCAGGAGGGTAAAATAGGTAGTAACCAAGTATTAGGATGTGTCAACACCAAAAATATGGAAGAAAAATAATGTGTAGTAACTTGAGGAAGTTAAGAGATGCTTCACATCAACCTCACAGGTGGAAATTGCTAATTGTTTATTTTACTTGTTTTAGTGGGGGGAGGAATTAACAATTCATTATACAGCAACATTAGAGCAAAGTAATACATAATCCATGCTTAAAAACCATAACATTTAGAATCAAAGGATACATTTGGAGGAATGTTTTAAATAAAAGGTAGAATTTTTAAGGTAGGTAGACAGACAATATGAGAAAATGCCATCAGGCAGGCAGGATTCCAGTGTATAGTTGTTCTGTCCTGTCTCTTACATTTATTCTTTCCAAAATATCAGAACAATTAGAAAGTCATGTCTGGTATTAAAGTTTAAAATCATTGTAAGCATTGTGATTTTGGAGTTTCAAAATTGGTTTGGACCTGGCCTTATTTCAGTTATAAGAAGTGTTGTATAAATGATTTCTATTTATTTTACTTAGCAAAATTACTCAGATAAAATTTTCACTCTGATAACCTCTCTCAATATTAGGAGACCTCCATATGAATGTAAAAAATGGTTCACTAATCTTATCGGTATATATATTTTTTAAAATGTAAGTACCCATATGGACTCAGCATTACAGCTGATTATAACAAAATTTTAATTCATTGTGTCAAATGATGTATTGATTCTTTATTCTTCATTGTGTCCTTATTCCTCAGTAAGTTATATCCAAAATTGGAAAAGCCCATGAGATTATTTATGTCTATTGTGTATATATAGTGGAACTACTATATACTGCATCTCTTCCGAACTTTGTTTTCAGTGACATCACACTGGCAGCTTGAAGTCAGCTGTAGAGGTGGTATTTACACCACAAAAATCAGCAAATGCCTCAGACAAGGCTTCCTTCCTTCTTTCCCTCCCTCCCCCCACCTTCCTTCCCTTCTCTTTCTTCTCTTTCTCTCTTTCTTTCTTTCTTTTCTTTCTTTCCCACCCCCCTTCTTTCCTTCCTTCCTTCCCTCCTTCTTGTGCTGGAAATCTAGTTGTTAAGTATTTACCAAACCACTAGTGGGGACCAAGAGTATTAGGTAGCAAATGATATCAGTTAATTGCCAAAGATAAGGTTGACATAGTTGCCACGAGGACAAAAGGGACATATCAATAATAAGAATTGCTTGGTTTTCAGGGATTTTTGACAGCGGCTAATTGATCCTGGTGTCCTAGAAACAAAATAAATGGTTGGTCAACTAGAGCATTGCATGATCTATATAATAGAAAAAAAAACACTCTAAATCAAGCAGCCAAGAACCTGACTTGAGCTTAACAATGGAGACTCACAGGCATATAAATATTTAGACCCAGAGCTCCTTGATTGAAGGGGAGATTGAGTTCCTTTGATTAAAGACCCAGCACCATCATTGCCAATACATATAGTAAATATTCCAGGCCTTCTCCAAAGGAACCTGAGGCCACAATAGAGTGACTGTGAACTAAGAAAAAATAAATACCCAGATCTTTTAGGTATTATTACACACTGGTTCTGAATCTTTCAGAGGCCAAAACATTTTACACTAGTCCTTTTCATTAACTGCATTATGCTGATTGGATCCTATGAATAGGATTATTTTATTAAGATGCCTTAATAAAACACATCCAAACTAGACAGTGGAAGATAAACCCCACAGAAGTTGGCTCTCCAACTCAATAACGTTACTAGTGTTACATATGAAGGGGGAGGTGGCAGTAAATGTCTGGAATATGTTGAGATATCCCTCAAATTTGTGTACTTCACACAAACTACCTTGAGAAAAGAGGCATAGGGCTTGATATATTCTTCTGGATTTTGGAGGAAACATACCAGATTAAACAGTGCTACTTTAGTCAAGAGTTATCTGTAAGACTACCAGTTTCCACTGAGGAGTAGAACAAAAGAAGGCTTTGCAGGAAGTAAAGGCTTCAGTAAAAATTCTCTAATACTTGGATTTTTGATCAAGCAAATCCAAGGATACTCAAAATGTTCATAGCAATAGGTATGCTGAATGAAATTGCTGTCATCACCAAAAGGAGAGTCACAACACACACCTCTAGAATTTTGGAACAATTCAGTGCCTCTCCCTGCAGATAACTAACCTCATTTGGGGGAACAGTTTCTGGTTTGCTATTGGAACTTGGAATAGACTCAGGTCACCATGGGATGTGAGATTACCATTACTGAGTGTTGTCTGCCCCACTTAGCATAGTTTGGGTGTGTGCAGCAGCAATCTATCATCAAATGGAAGTGGTATATTAGAGACTGAGCTCAGGAAGATCCAAGAAGTAGAAGTAAGTTGTATCAGTGGGAGACTCAGATTCTTTTGACCCTGATTCCTCTTATATCATCATCTCCTCTACCTCAGACTGTACCTATGATCTATTGCTGTGCTCCTTACAACTGGTTAACTGAAGAGAAAACCCCAAAACTTGAGTCCAGTGAACAACTGAGTCTGTGCAATATGCTATTATAATCTAAAAGGGGACAGCCATAGCAATACAGCCCCACTCAAAGGTGACCCTAAAGTACAGTGGTGAAGGAAAACCCTACCATGGAAATAACTTCAAGCAGAACATTTGGTTGCCCACTTTATCTGGAGGGAGAAATGATCAGAAATATGGAATTATAGAGATCAATCACCAGTTGTTAATGGCTTGACTGGATGATTGGTGACTCAGAAGGAACAGGACTGGAAGACTGGTTATAAGGAAGTCTGGGTAAGAGGTATGTAGAGGGACTTTTCAGAATGAGTACAGATTATAAATATATTTGTGTCTAATATGAATATCAATCAAAAGGATCCACAACAGAGGAGAATCTTAATTATGAGGTGGACAAACTGACAGACTCTGTGGATGTGTCATTTTCTCTTTAGTTCTTGGTTAAAGAGTCCACAGAGGGACAAACAGTAGCCATGGAGGTGAGAGTGAAGGCTATGCATAGGTTTGGCAATGTGGGATTCTCCTCACCAAGCCTGACCTCGCTAGCATTGCTGCTCAGTGCCTAACCTATTAACAGCAGGGGCCAACATGGAGCCTCTGTTATGGCATCATTCCTCAGAGTGACCAGCTAGCTGCTTAGTTAATCACATTGTGGGTATGGATTTACCATCCCTGTCTATAATACTTCTGTAAGTATAGCCCTCCATAGACTCACGGAACACCCTAATCACTCTTGTGGAAGTCTCTATAGCACTGTTCTTGATCAAGAAACTTATTGCACAACAAAAAAAGTTCAGCAATGGGTTCATGGCTATGAACCTAAGTGGTCTTATCACATAACCTCATCATTCAGAAGTTGCTGGAGTAACTGAAAGGTGGACTAGCTTACCGTCCTTGCTGACTTAGCCAGGATCCCTTTCTACTCTAACAGTTTTTAAATTTCCATGAATAAGGGATAGCAAGTAGAGCTGAATTTTGTTATGTTACTTAGAGTCAAGTAACTATCACTTCAATATAAGTTTTGCATCCTCTTCCTCAACATATTTTAAGTTCTATTTATAAACTCCTGTCCTCCTTTGCTCCCAAGCATTCAAAACTGGTTTTAATCTTTTTGCATGTGTTTTAGCTTCATTCTTTTGGCTATCTTTCCTGAAATCTGTAACAATACAATGGTGCCACAGATCAGTTACAGCTTTATGTAGAAATTTCATGTTTGGCAGGCTTTAATCTAGAAAAGCATAGAGGACATTTGTCATCTGCCAAGTGAGGTCCTCACAGCTTCTCTTCTCCCACATTCAGAAATGACAAACTGTGACCTTACACACTCCTACACGCAATGATTTCAATAAGATGCTCACCCTACTTCCCCAAGGGTTGTTGCTAATCTTAAAACTGTATTAACATTTTTCACATTTAATTTTTTCTGTCTGTTACTCAAGTTATTTTTAAGTATTTGTTTATATCCTGTATTCACATCTCTAAGGACTTGCATGGGAACATCTGTGATCCATGTATTTGAATGGATTTGGAGGAAAACTGAGCCAAGCAAAGGGAATCATATTTATCTGTCATGTTAAGAACGAAGGTACTCTTGTATTACTATTTTTACCCATTTTTGTATTTTTAAAGTGGAGCTTATGGAATATCACATATTAAAACAAAACAACACAAAGCACTTTATTGAAGAATGCTTGATTTCTTGCAAAAGCCTTATGATCTTTTGATGTAAAAATTTTAAGTCAAGACTTTTTTTTTTCATTAGAATGTGTTAACATATTTCTCCATAACATCAAAATCCAGTGGCTTAGTATTTGTTTCATATGAAAATAAAATGCAGCCATGATAACTTTTTATTGTAAAGGCAATACATTTCCTATATTTAATATTCTAAACATTCATTTCCTTTTTGTTAATTTTTTAAAGGGCATGTATAGCTAATAACTGTGCTTATGGGAAGAACATAAAAAATGTCACAAATTTATTGCTGTGCTAATTTTATTTAACTTTTACATATAAATTAAACCTGTACTCTGGATTTGTATGTAGTTTCAAATGATACATGCTGTAGGAAAATTAGTGTTAAATTGGCCTGTATTGCCAGATCTTGGTGACTGGTTAAATATATTCGTTATTCAAACTGGAACTCTTTTTAGAGTAAAGGGAAGTATTGACTTGAGGAGGACAGGATAACAGGTGTGGGAAACACCTAGACCAACTGGGACATTGGTTTACTATAGAAGTGAGAGATAAACTACCCATAAATGTTAAGGATTAAGTCCAGAATTATTTATGCTAATAGACCTATTTATCTATCCCAGTACTTCTCTGATTTTATTGGGTAGAGATAGAATTCCTTTCTTTAGGCTACACACTTCAGTCTCCATAATGTTCTTGTCATTTAACTGATACGCAGTAAAGAAAGTGAAGCAACCATTTCATATCCAGGGGTTATTTAATCTATTTTCCATAGGGCCTCGATAGGGTCATTTAGAGCCTGTGGCCAGAAAAACACTTCTCTAAGAGAACTCATTTACACCATGATTGGTTCAGACCTTCTACTCTGGAAGCATTGTTCCTTCATCTATGACTTATCTTTTTAAAATGGTGTAGAACAAATCAGGAAGAGAGGCCTCATCAGAAATCACCCTTGCTGGCACTTAGATTTTGGACTTCCAGCCTCCAGAATTGTAAGAAAATACATTTCTGTAAATGTTGCCCAGTCTGTGATATTTCATTATGGCAGCCCAAGCAGACTATTACAGCCTCTCTCCTCCTCCTTACCCAATTTAGCATCCATAACCAATAATCATTTCGTGGTAACTCCTCACTTCCCTTGCCCCTTCCTTCTTCATATACATGATAAGTAAACACGTGATCAACTGAATTTGTCTTTCCATCTGTTCCCTACCCACAAAGTGAACATGACTACAGAAAATGACACAAACCACCCTGCTTTTCAATTCATGGCCACAAACCTCAAAGGAGCTCACAGGGCGCCCCAGAAATCATTATGGTCCTACTCTATTCATTTGCCAACTCTTTTCAACATCACACACCTTTCTCATTAAAATTCCAGTATGCTCTCCCCCTCTTTAACAGTATTTGTTAATGATCTTGCTTCCTAAACCACTGCACCATCAGAAGTAATCAGAAAAGGGCTCCCACAAAATTCTACCATCATGTGTACCCACCTAACATAGTCTCTACCCCCCAATTTTGCCTCTTCTTCAAAGTGTAGAGAAAGTGTCTATGTCCTCCCCTTGGATACTTGATCCCCTCTCTTAATACATATTCAAGATATTGTTGAAAACCGACCTCTGTGATTCAGAGCTTAAATATGTAATGTGAAGACAGTTGATTCCTAGGAAGGGACTGGGGGGGTTCCCTCTTCAAGTCTTTAGGGTGATACTGGGTTTCTGAAACAAAAGGAAGGAGGGGAGGTTTGCAGAAAAGAGGAAAAGGTTACTTTAAAATTGAGCTTCACTGAAACATTAGTGCAGGCATTTTGATTTTTGTTCAACTTCATGTTTTTAAGCTGTTTCAGTATCTCTCTAACAATTCTTATCAACATTATCCATTTTTCTCTCTACATGGAGCTATTCCAACTGTGCTATTATTTCTTACATCTCAAAAACCTTCTCTTGGGGTGCCTGGGTAGCTCAGTCGGTTAAGTGTTTACCTTTGGCTCAGGTCATGATTCCAGGGTCCTGGGATTGAGCCCCACATCAGGCTCCCTGCTCGGTGGGAGGCCTGCTTCTCCCTCTCCCACTCCCCCTGCTTGTATTCCCTCTCTCACTGTCTCTCTCTCTGTCAAATAAATAAATAAAATCTTAAAAAAAAAATTCTCTTGACTTCACTTACCCCTCCAGCAACTAAATTCTGTGTAATCTATATATAATTTTATTGTAGTATATATAATTAACATATACTTAGAAAAAATCTGAAAAACTATTTGACCACACTTTTAAAAGGGCTATTTAAGAGTAATGGAATCATCAGTTCATTTTTAATCATACATGTCTATAAATTTTAATGCATTTCATGTATGTTTTCATGTGTGTGTACACATGATAGTTATGTAACCATGAGATTGAAAATGTATGTTCCATAAAGCTCTGAAATATAAATAAACTTAAGAAATGTAATTTACAAATGCTGAGAGGAGAGTTCTTTCAATTCAACAGTTTCATAAACTTATACCTTTTCAGGTTGTTGTTTATTAAATGACATAGGCAAGAAGGATCATTTTTATGTAATTAAGATGACCAAAAGTAATAGGGTGCCAATACCTCCAAGAATTAGAACTATCATGAAGGGAAACAGAATTTATCACCCCAAAATATGTTTCTTTGACATAAGGATTACTTTAGGCTAATTATTTTTAAGAAACTGCAGACACAAGAGAAGCTCTGAAAACTAAGCAGAAGTTACCCCTTTTTAAGAGACATTTACGTTTGGGATGCCTGGGTGGCTCAGTTGGTTAAGCGACTGCCTTTGGCTCAGGTCATGATCCTGGAGTCCCGGGATCGAGTCCCACATCGGGCTCCCTGCTCAGCAGGGGGTCTGCTTCTCCCTCTGACCCTCTTCCCTCTCGTGCTCTCTGTCTCTCATTCTCTCTCTCTCAAATAAATAAATAAAATCTTTAAAAAAAAAAAAAGAGACATTTACCTTTATAAGGAAAATCTCCATTTGTGAAGGTGTCTTCCTCCCAGTACCAGGAAGAAGGTAATGACTAAATCTCCAGAAAATGTGTTTATTGGAGAAGGCAGAAACTTAAATCTGCACAGCAGCCACACCCTGGTTTACCATCCTTTGCCTGAAAAATGTCCCAGAACTGGCTGGCTTCTCCATCCCCCAACATCTTTTCTTGGCTTTAGCTGGAGATAGTATTTAAGGTGGTAACTTGGGCCATTTTGAAGAGTTACCCAGCTTTTCTGGGTGTCTCCCACATATACGGGAGTGAAGGGAATGCAGGAGGAGGCAGCACAAAAAGTGCCTTTGGCATAAAGATTATTTCAATTTAAAACTAATAAAAACCCAGCAGCTGCAAGAAAAGAGCTCTTCCTCCCCCATAACTGCCTAAATTTACATTGGGAAGGAGAGCCTGGAACAGGAAGAGAAGTATTAACAGAGACCCCCATTTCCCGAAGGAACTTATCTGCATAATGGAACAATTTTTTTTTCAAACTTCTCCTTTTCACCTTCTTGCTATTGAGTTTTTTCCCCTTAGGGTCCTCAAGTCCCTCCCCCTCTCCTTGAATCATATAAATTTCATGTTGCCTCACTGTCGTCAGGATTTCATGTCTGTGTGGATTTCCCTTACATACGCCTATGAAATTCGATTTTCTCCTATTAACCTGTCTCATGTCAGTTTGAGTCTATGTCCAGCCGGAAGGACCATAGGGCAGAGGAAGGTCTTCCTTCCCAACAGGAAGTGTACATATTACTAAGTTTCTGTTTGTTTTTCTCTTGTTAATCCATCTTTTATTACATGGGGGTTTCAGCCAAAAACCTAGAAGGGTAGAGGAAAAATTATTTTTCTTTCCCCATAATTACGTGGAATAAGACAGCTTTTCTTTTGAAGGGTTAACATGGAATTTTGTCTTTATTATTACAATATTATCATCAAAAGGAAATGGCTCATTTGTTTTGTGGTAAGGCCAATTATTTGTGATACACTCCAGTACCATTTGACTTAAACTAAGCTTATAAAGAAACTAACTGCATTCCAGGTTTTACTAACACCTGTTCCCATTTAAAAATTTATTACTATTTATTTTTTATTTATTTATTTTTTAAAGATTTTTTTTTTTAATTTTTATTTATTTGAGACAGAGAGAATGAGAGAGAGAGAGCACATGAGAGGGGGGAGGGTCAGAGGCAGAAGCAGGCTCCCTGCCGAGCAGGGAGCCCGATGCGGGACTCGATCCAGGGACTCCAGGATCATGACCTGAGCCGAAGGCAGTCGCTTAACCAACTGAGCCACCCAGGCACCCCTATTACTATTTATTTTTAAATGCTGAAAAAAGTTAAGGATTAAGTTGTCTTCTTAAATTGCATAGCCTTATTTGCTTTGAATGTTTGTACCAATTCTTAATTATTACTACAAGTTCAAATAATAGATGAAGGCCGAACAGGCTTTATTAAACACACATTTGAGATTTTCCTTGTCTAAACACACTAGGAACATTTATGTTATGACTTTGAATAGTAATGTGGGGTTTATGTTACCTTAACCCTTCTAAGTGTTTACTTGATTTTTTATTTCTTATAGATTAGAGCCAGATGACAGCTGTCTACACATAATTTAAGTAACCAAAACATAAAAATAATTAGCTTTGTTCAGAGCAAAATAGAATCTTTATGGAGCCCTGTCTTGAGAAAAATGTGATGACTGAAATCTACACAACCATGGATGTGAGAAACAAAGGCAAAAGAAAAAATTAAATTTCATTATTACTTACAGTCCATTGACAAGTACTTGAAACAAGTAGAGTGACCTTCCTCTAGAACTCAGCTGCCTCAATGATAATACTTTGCTAAGAGCAAAAGGCAATCTTAGCTTAACATTATCCCAACCTTCAAGATCCTGTAAGTCTACTTTAACATATAAAAATTCCTTTTGAAACTTCCTTTATCTCTACCCCCCAAGATACATGTTGGTAATCATCCCCCAAGTATATGATCCACTGATACACATCTGAAGGGTCTCGTTACTGAGGTTTTACTAAACAGTAATAAATGACCTTTTCCTAACAATAGCTAGACTCCTCAAGGCCCTGGAAACCTTGCTTCCAAAATTCCTTAGGGACTTAGGCCATCCCTAACCCCCTCCCAACTTGAAAGTATATAATCATCCATTCCTCTTGACCTCAGTACAGCTCTTTCTGCCCAAGGGATGAATATGAGTGAGGTCTGGAGCCCACGACCAAGAAAGTATTCTTAAGACGCCTCTGGTGCAAAAAGGTGATTTTATTAAAGCACAGGGACAGGACCCGTGGACAGAAAGAGCTGCTGCCCTGGGGTCGTGAGGGGTGGCTGATTATATACTTGGGAGTTGGGGGAGGTAAGGAAAAGGGAAGTTTCAAAAGGATTTTTGTATGTTAAAGAAGACTCACAGGATACCAGAGGCCTTGCCATTGTCAAGTTAAGGTTGTTTTTCCTTCTAGTAAGGCATTAATAGTAAGATAGTTGGGAGCTTCCTGGAGGAACATTACACTTTGCCCACTTCAAGTATCTGTCAATGGGCTGCAGATTATAAGGACATTTAATTGTATCTACATTCCCTTCTGGAAGCTAGGCCATTAATAGAAATGCTTTGTTCTTGTAGATTGCTAAGACATTTGTAAACTGAGGGAGACTCCTGTCTTGTAGGACTGTGATCTCTATAAGTTAACTATTTGTTTTTCCTTTAGGGCAACCAGGAGTGCCTGAGGAATGTCACATAGATCCCATGGGGGGGGGGTGCAGGTTGTGGGGTGTCAGCTTCTGTTTTGTCCTCGGCTTGCCTTCTGTTTCCTCATCACAAGGGTCCTTCCTGTTCCTATGCTTTAATGAAACCACCTTTTTGCACTGAAGATGTCTCAAGAATTCTTTCTTGGCATTGGCTATGAACCCCAACATTTCCTACATCACTGTGACCTGCATATTCTGAGCCGCGAAACTCTGATGAGAATAGGGACAATAAGTTTTCATACTATCTTGTTCTCAAGACTGCATGTAAATTTAGTATATTTTATTTATCTGAAAAATAAACTAAAATATATTAGGAAGGTATATGATCTTGTACTATTGGAGACTATTTAGAATATTATTTCACAAAAAAATAAGAACATATATTTTGACCATTTTTATACTCCAAATATTATCTACTAATAAAATGATGTCTATATGCTAGAAGTATTACTACTAAATAATTGCTAAATTGAATAATCTTAAGAAATCTCATTTTAAAAATGTTTAAGGAAGAGACTGTATTTCCGTATGACCTGTTTATTTCTCCTGAGTAATCCCAGGCCATTAAGAAGCATTATTATAAATGCAAACATAATTAGCATGTTGAACATATGTGCTACAATTAACCATTGATATTGGATCTGAACACTTGATTTCACTAAAAACAAATGGAAAATTAATTTATATAGTAAACCTCTAAGTGCTCTAGTAAAGTTTTATTAATTCCAAGCTATATTTTTGTCATCATATTTTTTTTAATTTATTGCTTTCATAATGTAAATAGAGCATTCCAAAGCAAACAACATTGGATGACAGTTCACTAGGGAACATTCTAATGTATTCTCTTGAGGAGGATTCTTATATCCTTTATCAGACTGACCAATGATAATTAAAATTTGGAACTAAATGCTCAGAACTAGACATAAGTATAAATAGGAAAGAAATAGAAAAGGAATCACTCAATCCCCCATGGAAGAATATACTTGCTTTACCTAATGTTAGTGGAACCCATTCTCCTCTGATAGTATCTGTTTCAGATATGTTGTAGAGCAAACACGAATGAGTGAAATACCCATTCAATCCTCATTAAAGTACGTTCCTTTCAGCTCTGATCCTGAACAGCCTACATCCTAGAGCAGTCCTCAATCTTGGCAGTGCATCTGAATCATTTACAAAATGTTGCCAAGATTGACTAGTCCTTAGTCAGTCCTGAAGTTTCTGATGTGGGCGCCTGGATAGTATCTTCATTTAGAAAATAACTTTTATCTCTACTTTATCCATGTGTGATGCTTGTGGGGAAAAAAAAATTCCAACATTTTTATCAAGTTGGAAGCAGAAGGCCCAATGTTTGTTTCCACTTTGGATAGCATCAAAGGAAAAAATGATCCCAGTAAATCCTCATTCATCATTCTTAAATAGTATTTGTGTAATGACCACAAGAGTAAGCTATCACATCAGGAAATTATTATGTAATCAATTTAATCCACCTAGATAAACAAATTTCTGAGTTCTAGTTTATATTTTGCACCATTCCAGAAGGCATTAAGAAGAAAAAAGGAACACGTTTTAAAAGAAATAATTCTTTAATGGGTCTTGATAACTTTCAATATAATGAGAATAGTTTCAGTGTCAGCTTTCACCTTTTGGCAATCATCGTTTAAATAAAAGAATATCTAAACCAATTCTGCTGTTGTGTAGTATCTATTAAGCCATCTTTTGAGCTTTAATTTGATCATATTTACTTTGGAGATCAGCAGGTGAAAACATTTTTATTTTTGCAGACAGATTTACTAAACAATGTACCACGTGGGGAGACAAACACAGCGTGTTATAAATATATCATAAATGCAATCAAAATACATTTCAAGGAAGCTTACAGATGTTTTACTTGCTTTTCCAAACTCTAGGCTATTGGTCCACTTCTCCCCTTCTGACATTTAAAGAACCTGTTTTGAGAATACCATTGCATGGGGAAAATAATACCTTGGAAGATATTGAACAAAGTCCAGAGCATTCAACCTTTGCAAGACATAGGTTATATCTGCCCACTTGGGTATATTCTTTACCACTGTTTACCACTCCATTATTTTCCTCCTTGTTCTGGAGAGAGGCTGAAGGATGTCCTAGTCTGTATTACTGCTCAAATAAAGCATAGCCTCTAAAAGAAATACTGCACTCAATTGTCTTGTAAACTCCAGTGATTCATAATTGTGCATCTATAACAACAGAGTAAATTAAATAAAAAAATAATTTAAAAAATAAAAGTAAACATGTCAATGTATTTTGGGGGGAATATTCCAAACTATGAGTTTGTGAAAAATAGATCACACTTTTTTGATGGATGAGGGCAAAACATTTAGAATTATAACTTTTTCAAGATTATTATCCAAATTGGTTGTGTGGGAATCTGTGTTGTTTGCAAACTTATATATCTTCTCCTATGCAATAGAAATCATTTCTTTACCTATTTTTCAGTGATGTTCAAAGAATGTGAGGATATATATACCAATCCTACCATATTTAAAAGAACATATAATAGGGGCATCTGGGTGGCTCAGTGAATTGAGCATCAGACTCTTGACTTTGGCTCAGGTCTTGATCTCAGGATCCTGAGATCAGCCCTGCATCAGGCTCTGGCCTCTGAGATCAGAGGGGAGTCTGCTGGAGATTCTCTCTCTCTTTCTCTCTCTCTCTCTCCCACCGCCCCCGCCCCAACTCATAAGGGCGAGTGCTCTCTCTCTCAAATAAATAAATAAATAAATCTTAAAAAGAAATGAAGCATCATTTGGGTTTTGCTATAGAATGAGGTGTTCATCTAGGTGAATAATACAATAAATGAGTTTTCTTCCTTCTATTTTACTTAAAAACCGCATTGCATGTTCTCTGCAACAAATGGATTGTGGAACACTTTGCACATGTTAAAGTATCATTGTCATCATTAAAAATATGTTCTTATTGTTTGTACTTCAGTGGAAAGATGTCCAAAGGGACCATTAGACTTCTAGAACATTTTGCCACATTTATGCAATGAACAATCTTTTTAAACTGCTACATGTGCACTTGGCACCAACTTTTAAAATCTCTCATCCATTTAGCACATTTGTAATATGCTGCTTCAATCTACCATGAGCCAGAAAAAGAGTTAATTTTGCTAACTATGTGGCCAAATAAGAGGGAATATATGTTAAAAACAAAGGGATTGCCTATGAAATAAGAAGGTGAGATTTAGAACTTCACATGCATGCCATTTTTCTTGACCCCTCTGATGTCTCATTTTCTAGTTTATATTTCTCAACAGAATTTTCTGTAGTTGAACATGTTCTATATATTAAATTCAGTTTTATTCAACAATCTCTGAGGTAACATTCTTTTTAGGAAACATATTGTTAAGCCCTGTGAATGTTGGAAATATGACAAAAGAATCACACAAAGCGTTTATAATAAGGAGCTTTGTTAATAATAGAATATTTACTGAGCTATTATAATGTATAATACCTTCCTTCAGGAGGTCACAATCTATAGACAGAAATATCTCAACCTCAATAGAGAAATAATATAATAGACATATAAAATACTAGTCTGAGGAGGAGAGATAAGAGGGAAGATAAGCCAGTAGAATTTTAAATTCAAAATGAAAAGTGAGGATATTTTAGTCTTAAGGATTAATTCAGAAATTCACAGAAACAGCCTAATCAACATACAACTGAGGGATTTCTCTTTCTAGATATGCATGTCCCATGTGTAAAGATTAGAATTTGGTCCCCTTTCTTTTACAAACTCTAGATATTTTGAAGTATTTGTTTTTTTGTTAGGGAAATGAATTCATTCATATTCATTATAATTTTCCCATTAACTCAATATCCTCTATGACAAATTTCTTATTATATATTTTTTAAAAATATGTTTGATTGAACAAGTTTCTTTTTATTATTCACATCCTCACTAATTTAAAAGTTCCGTCGTGTGCCTCTATTTGTCTACTATTTATCATTTTATCATTTTATTAAGAATATTCAATATATATTTTCCTACTGTTAAATTTAAAGAACACCCTTCTATATAAGGTTGGTTTACTTACTTTCTTCTCTTTTCACCCTTTAGATGAAACTTTATATGGCTTTAATTCTCCCTATGATGTTTAATTACAAAAACTAGAATTTTTAGTCTAAGTTACTGTTCTTCCCTTTAAGTGTGTGTGTGTGTGTGTGTGATTTTTAACACATTTTACCAATCCTCAGTTGTACTATCATCATTATATTCATATGGATTATTCTCTCATTTTTACTATATTTATTGTTCATCACCATTTACTATAATCTTTGTCTTTCCCTATCTTTAATTTAATTACAATAGTTTCCTAAGGAATTTCCTCATATAGGGTACAGAGATAGCATACATTCTGAGTCTTTCTATGTTAAAATCTTTCTTTAGCTCCCAATATAGGACCACTTTGGGTGTAGAATACTTGAATTGCACTATTTTTTTTTCATTGAGGTCTATAAGTTTTGCTTATTTAAATTCTAGCATTGTAGGTGTGCCTGGGGGCCTCAGTCAATTAAGCATCTGCCTTTGGCTCAGGTCATGATCTCAGGGTGCTAGGATGGAGCTCCATGCAGTGTAGATCTCCCTGCTCAGTGGAGAGTCTGCTTTTCTCTCTGCCCCTCCCTCCTGCTTGTGCATGCTCTCTCTCTCTCTCTTTCTCTCTCTCTCTCAAATGAATACATAAAATCTTAAAAAAAATAAATTATTGCATTGTAGACAATAAATTAAAACACCAGTTTAATTTTCTTAAGTAAAATGTTCTTTCTGCCCATAAGCAATATGCATTATTTACAATTAGGCTCAGCTTCAAGGAACATAATACAGAAAAAGAATAGCTTAAGACAGTACAAGTTCATTTTTCTCCCACGTAAAAGAAATTGAGAGATGAAAAGTCCAGTGACCTCTCTTTCTAGATGTGTCTGTCTTATCTAGGTATACATGACTCATGTATAGCTATCATGGATACATATCATTTCAGAGACTGGAGGTCTTTCATGCACCTCTCCAGTATCCCCTAGGAAACAGATCTTGTTCTCATGGACCAGAATAACTGTTGGAGCTCCAGTTATCAGATTCTCATTCCAAGAAACAAATTGAAAAAAGAGAATAAAATGGCACCTTTTTTTCTTTTATGAAATCAACCTTATTAAGTTACAAATTTCATAAAATAAAATGCACCTATTTTAAGTGTTCAGCTCAATGAATTTTGGCATATGTATATGTTTGTGTAAGCACCACCACAATCAAGATTTCAAACGTTTCCATCACTCCAAAGAGTTCTCTCATGCCTCATTATTTAGCTACTTCAACTCCATTTCAAAGCAAATACTGATCTGATTTTTATTAGTATAGGATAGTATCACCTATTCTAGAATTTCATACAAATGGAACCATTCAGGATGTATTATATTGTGTCTGATTTCTTTTTCATGTAATGGTTTTGAGATTTATCAATTTTTCTTGTGTATTGGGAGTCTGTACCTTTTTATTGGTGAATAACATTTTATTTCTAAGTTGTTCCATTTACAATCCCCGGTAATTGTTTTTTGCCTGGTCTTGTGGTGTATCACCCTATGAAGTTTAACATTCAACCAATGACTCAAAGAAAACTCCATGCAGATTTTTAGAGTTATTTTTCACATATCTCACTCCTCTCTAGAATTATGCTCTACAAATTTCAGATGCCCAAGAACTCTATTTTATCAATTCAGTAAGATAGCTGATCTCTGTTTTAATTTTTGCTTTCCACACTAATATCTAGATATTACTCCCAGGTAGAAAGCTGAGACAATTGTTGGACCTACCTCATTTTCATTCTCTCTGGGATTATAATTCTATGATGCCTCTTATCTAATGTCTACAGACATATGCTCAGTTATTTAATTCAGTTTTCTAGTTGTCTATATTGGTCAAACAAGTCTGTTACCAGTTATTTCATATTGACTAGAAACTAAGAGAAAACCTCTTGTCATTTAAGTAGACATTCTGAAAGTTGCATTTAACATGTCACTTATATTTCACTGGTTAGAACTTAACTCAGGGCTACACTGAACTTACAAAAGAAGACTTAGACATATAGTAATATATGTAGGCAATGATATACTCAGCTAAAATACAGAGTTATTTTACTAAAGAAGTAGGGGACAGTGGGAACTGGAAGGATATTAGAAGGCAAAATTACAGGAAGCCTATATGGTTTTCTGTTTATTTTAGGTTAACTATACAGGAATATTGTCAGGGAAGATATATATATATAAATATTTTGGGCAAATGGAGAGACAAATAAGAGGCAATAAAAACTATGACACACAAGGAAAGCTCAACTATCTAGTAACCAAAGAAGTGAAAATTAAAACATATAGGGGGAAACATTGAAAAGCCTGGCAATAAAATGACAGAAAGGATATAAAACAGTGTAAACCCTCATAAACTGCTAGCTGAAGTTAAAATTAGTACCATCATTTTGAAATTCAATTTAGAAATATCTAGTATAGATAAAAATATACATAATATATATTCTAGCCATTACATTTCTAGGAATTTGCCTAAAAGAAACACTTTCCCAGGAACACAAAGAGACCTATATGAGGACATTAATAGCAGTGTTCTTTGTAATAGCAAAAAAAAAAAAAAAAAAAAAAAAAGCAAACTAAGTGCACAAAACATAGATAAATGTCGTATACAATTGTATTTTAATCAATGAAATACTATGTAGCAGGAAAAATGAACTAAGAGCTTCCATATGCTATTTCCTTCAGGCTCTAATAATCAGTCATGATTGGATGAACAGTGGGGAGTGGTAAGGGACAGGGTACTAGGCTTTTGCTGAGGCCACCATCTTTCTACAGTTTATAAATTTATAACTCTTCCTCTACTTTCTAATCTACAGACCAAAGAAAAGTAAATTATTACAGTCTCCTAAGACATCAGGGATAGCATTTATATTCTTTTTTTTTTTTTAAAGATTTTATTTATTTATTTGACACAGAGAGAGATAGCAAGAGCAGGAACACAAGCAGGGGGAGCGGGAGAGGGAGAAGCAGGCTTCTTGCCGAGCAGGGAGCCCTATGTGGAACTCTATCCCAGGACCACAGGATCATGACCTGAGCCGAAGGCAGACACTTAACGACTGAGCCACCCAGGGGCCCTAGCATTTATATTTGTACCAAATATTAGGAGAAGTTGTTATTTTGAAAGTATTTGTGGTATTAAAGATCCAAACCCTCCTAAGTGTCTGTTTTGCTGATGACATGCCTGCACTGTTTTGTTATTCTCAGCCATGCCCACTGCCAAGTGACACTGAAGTGCCTCTTTGCCCAAACAATTTTATAGGCAGTCTTCAATGATCATCTAATGATTGTATCTTTCTCAATTTCATCCACTCTCCTTAATCACTGGAAAGATTTAGTTTTTATGTCAATAATAGAGATCTAGTTTCACCAAGAGCAGTGTCGTTCACAGAAATCACTACATTTTTTTGGATGCCCAATACAGATTCTCCTAAACAAAATAAATCAAAACAAAATAAAACCTCCAAAAAGTACAAATAACCTTCTAAAGCAATTCCAAAAATATACAGCAAGGCTTTATGCTATCTTACCTATTGAAAATTACCAACAGAGAGAACAAATGAAAAAAAAAATCTGTTTTATCCATTACTGAATAGTATTGGAGTTGTTAAAAAAAAAAAAAAGCCAACACATTTTTTGAAAGGGAATGTCCATTGGCATTAACTAATCTGAATCTATCCTTGAAATTTCAAATCAAGCAAGTGAAAATAATAATCCAGATGAACTGGCACTAAAAATTAAGCAGTATGTCTGTTTTTAGCATTGACAGCTCCCAATATTTCCAATTTTCTGAATAATTTACATCACAAATGTGTTAAAAAGGTAAAACACACACACAACACAATGCCATATATATTGAAAAAATAGATTTATGAAGAAATGTTATTTTGTGCACCATACTTGGACCAATACTTGAGTCTAATAAACCTGGAATACTCCATTCTGAATATCTTCTTTATCTGTTTCTTTTTAGAGATCTCTGAATAGTAACGTTTTGTACTTTCACATTTTAAATATACAATTATTAGAAAACAGCAAAACTCATTAATATAGAAGAAGTATTCTTTCACTGCAGTGGTTTCCAGACTTTGTTTCATATTAGTATCAACTGGGGAGCTTTTAAAAATCCAATGCCCATGCTGAAACTCAAGCTAATTAAATCAGAATGTGTGGGAAGCAATGCAGATATACATAGTTTCTAAAGATTCCCCAAGTGATTCCAATATGCAGCAAGGTTTGGGAATGACGGCTTTAACGTCTCTGTCATGTAATAGTTCAAATAAATGGCACTTTTATTTTAGGTATATGATGTGGAAATGTTGAGGTTCAGAGAAAATGGTCAAGAAAGAATTCTTGAGACATCTTTGGTGCAAAAAGGTGGTTTCATTAAAGCATGGGGACAGGACCTGTGGGCAGAAAGAGCTGCACTGGAGTTGTATGGGGTGACTGATTATATTCTTTCAAGTTGGGAGGGGGTTAGGGATAGCATAAGTCTTTAAGGAATTTTGGAAGAAAGGTTTCCAGGACCTTGAGGAGTCTAGCTATTGTTAAGAAAAGGTCATTTATTGCTGTCTAATAAAACCTCAGTCATGAAACCCTTCAGATTATATCAGTAGACCATATACTTGGAGGATGATTGGGGGGGTAGAGATAAAGGAAGTTTCCAAAGGAATTTTTATATGTTAAAGTAGACTTACAGGATCCTGGGGGTTGGGTTAATGTTAAGCTAAGATTGCCTTTTGCCCTTAGCAAAGTGTCAACATCGAGGCAGCTGAGTTCCTAGAGGAAGGTCACTCTGCCTGTTTTGAGGACGTGTCAATGGGCTGTAAGTAGTAATGAAATTTAATATTTTTCTTTTGCTTTTGTTTCCCACATCAGTAAACACTGTTACTCTAATTTAAAGTTTCAAGAAATTCTGAATGAAGTGTTATGAGGGAGAGCCCAGTCAATCAGTATTTTTTCAAAGTTCTCCAAATTAGTCTAGTTTTCAAAACTGGGTTTGAGAACTCCACCCCAAAGTGCTCAATAACACCTTTCAAGCTACACAAACGACCAGATGTAACCAAATGATCAGCTAAAACTTAGGTAATTTGTAGTATTATTTTCATGTAACCATTTTACTAAATTATTTTCAAATGTTGGTTTCCTCAGGAATGTCTCTTAGAAAAGTATTAATATTATATAAATACTTTATTTTCAGTGATAGGACAAAGACAAACTTCAAATCAACATAAGATAAATGATCAAATTAAAAATTGTTCTATGGAGAGAAATGAGAAATTCTCTATAATTGCTCGATGTGTCTTGGATTATTCCACTACCTCTTACTGTCTGGTAGAACTGAAAAGTTAATAGCGAAACAGTAAGGAAAACATGAGGCCTGTAATCTCCTGTGAGCACAGAATTTGATGAATATGAGCTTGAAATTAGTTGAAGTTCTGAGATTTCAGCCCATGACTAAAATAGCATTACAAATGAATGTTCCTTTTTTCATAATGAAAGAAAGTCTGGATATCACAACTAGAAATATCTGCCTTTATTTCAAACCTAATTTCAATCAAAGAATTAAAAAGTAATGAGAATGTTTACAGACAGGTAATGTGAAATCCTAGGTTTTGCAAGAAAAGAAGTCCAAAAGACAGGATTAATCTGAGAATGCATCATTTGTTAGTAGCAAAGCTGGGTCTGGGACCCTGATTTTCTGACTCTTCACATGACAATACCTTCACAGGCCAAACAATGGAAGGCTATAAATAGGGCACAAGCTGATAGAAAGTGATGTCTTCCAAATTACACATGTTTTCTTTATAATATAGGCTTTTTATGGCAGTGATTGTTCTGATTAGCTGTGGCATCCTGGAAAGTAGTTTAGGAATCCAGGGTAACAGGTTAAAGCTCTTACCTTATCACTTATTAAATATTTTGTATATTATTCCTAGGGGCATCTGGGTGGCTCAGTTTGTTAAGCATCTGCATTTAGCTCAGGTCATGATCTCGGGGTCCTGGGATTGAGCCCTGTATTGGGCTCTGGGCTCAGTGGAGAGCTTGCTTCTCCCTCTCCCTCCCCCTCTGTTCTTTCCTCCCTCCCCCACTCATGCTCTCTCTCTCTGTCTTTCAAAAAAATAAAAAAATCTTTAAAAAAGAAAAAAAATTAATGATTTGTATATTATTCCTGCTGACAAAGTTATTAAAAAGCACACAATTACAAAAATGCTCTATAAAACAGTTATTACATTAAATAGGACAAAAAAACCCCAATAAAGACAAAAGGTTGACATCACTGAAATTTTAATCATTAAATTGCAAGAATATGTTAGGCCTTGTTGAAACAAGTATGTGCTAATAGTTAAGAATTAAAGAGGTAGGCTTTGAAAAGTGTGAAATATTTTAAGCAAAAAGGGAAAAGGAAATTACAAACCACGTGCAGTATTTTTAGCATGGGATTAAATAGTAATCACATTTTAAATACACACAATGCTAGAACGCATCCAAGCTTTTGCATGTCAACACATACCATTAATGGTTTCTGAAGATTTGTAAAGCATAATAAACTGCTTTGATCCTAGTAAATGACACTTGCAAATGTACTACATAAATAGAACATTCATGTGCTTAGAATGCATTTTGTTTTGTTTCAAAGCTAGCTCACTCTGTACGCCATTTAGAAATTTATTCAGACTTTACAGCCCTAAATACCTGATTGAATATTCTACACAATGAATAGTGATAGATCATTCATAAGATCAATAGATTTAAAAACAATAATTTGGTATTGCTGAACTAAGTCCAAAGCTAACCAGGAATAAATGAGAATCCTCTAAATTCTGTTATACTGCAATATCTAATGTTATAATATAATTATGTGGCCATTAGTGTGGCACTTAGAACAGTGTAAGTTACCAACTGGTACTGGTAAATATTTGCAAGTGTTGAAGATTAAAGAAGAATCACTGTGACCCAATTGGTAAGAACTTTTGAGCTGCTGTAGTGTTACGTGTTTCACACTTAAACTTTCACCATGTATCCTTTTATTTTTAGATCAATCAATCAGTGTCTTATGAGCACTAAGTAAAACCAGACAAAATTTGTTGCTTTCAATACTCACTCAATGGACTTTACAGTAACATGTGGTAAATATGTGCCCCATGAAATGCTTCTTGATTCTAATACTCTGTGACTTAAGAGCTTCCAGGCATCTGGTCTTCTCTTCAGTTTATTAGATGGCTCATTTTAAATGCAGACTTTATTTGTAAAGTTCAATTTGTTGAATTAAACTAAAATGAAAATGATATCCGTGGTAAAAATGCTGTTCATAAATATGAAGCTGATGATGATGAGTGGCAAGATTGAAGAAGGATTGTCTCCAGGTTCCAATGGGAATTGTAAATACTTGCTGAAACTACTCACAGTACTGGATTTTCCAGAAGCAAAAGTGGAATGTTTCAACAAATTTGTGATTTCACCTGCTAATCAATCTGGCAAAATATTAAAGATAGGATGAGGTGATAGTGACAAATTATGCTTAAAATAAAACAATGTTTTTCCATTACATTTTATTTCTGTTGAGCCCTTCTTTCAGATGAAAATGTGTCATTTTTAAAATGAGAATACTCAGTCTAAACTATCTTGTAGGCAAGTTAGAAAATGCACCCTTGTTGCCAACCGGCAACACAAGAAGTCAAAAACTCAGAATTTCTCCAAGTGACATATTTCCGAAATTCTCAAACATCAACACACACTTCAAGATCCATGGTAGCATTCCAAGCAAGGTGACGGTAAGATATTGACTGGAAGAGAAGAGGGAGGGAATTCCATCCCTCAGAGAAGGAATGACACAAACAAAGGCTCAAAGATAGCAAAGTGGAAAGTACGTTTGGAAAATGCAGTGCTATTTAGTGTGCCCAAAGGGTAGGGCTCTTGAAGTTGGAAATAAAAATCGGAAAGCAGTTTTTGTACTGGTAGTCAAAACTTCACATGTGAGGCTAAGGAATTTTGAGTTTGTTTTGTGGGAGATGTGAATCACTGAAGGGTTTTGAATAGAGTGAGAAAACAACTCTGAACCAAGTCAGGCTCTCTAGAGAGATAACATTGGCTTGAACATGTATGAAAGATCAAAGGGGAAATTTGTATTTTAATCTTGTCAATTTTTTGGTAAAGGTTTGAAGTACCAGATTAAGATGTAACAAAAGCATTATCCCCAGCAGGAGGATATTGCCCATCTTGACTCAATCTTTCACATTTAGAATCACAAGGTATAAAGGGGTTTTGGAGAAGAGGGATGAAATAAAAAAGCTTTAAGATTACTAGAGGATATTTTTGCTTTCCAGCTTAGTATCCATGCAAGGTTAATCCTAATACTGAACACAATTGTTTCTTTTGAGAGTTATGATTCTAATAGCAGAACCTAATAGATGAGTTCCCAAGGCAACTTGAATACAAAACCAAGGATATACAGAGACAGTTCTAAATGTCTTCTTTTCCTTTGCTCATATAGGAAAGTGGCATTTCTGGCATGAATAGAAGAAAGAAAAAATACCAAACATTTTTGACTTTTGAAAGTTGGGAATAAAAGGTTCACACTTAAAAGCAAAACAAAGAAATAAACAAACTTCACTTTCATACAGTTTTGCATCCAAATACGTTTCTTATTTAAAGAACTTAAAATTTTTTCCAAAGAAGAATGAAAATATTAATGATGTCTAATTGGTATGCTCTAAAGCTTTAGGAAGATAATATTCCTGTGACCTCTGGTTAACTGATGAACTGAGAAGAAACTCAAAAAGGAAAATATGGTAACTCTGTGGCATGCAAATATGGTGATGTTGGTTTTATTGCAAATAAACTGATCACTCGAGAGAAGTCAAGCCTCTGCAGATAATGGCCCCTGTGAAGAGTCAGTGTGATTTGGAGGCCTAAAACTTGAAATCAGTTTCACCACATTCATTAACAAAAGCTTCTTTCTTGGTCAAAAGACAAGGTTCTATCTTCCCAACAATGTGTTAAAAGGATCAAATATTTTATTTGTATGAAAGTGGCATTTCAATTGCAATATTCTTGAGTGAAAATTAATATTCAATAGGAATATTTTTAAAGGAAACAAAATTATTATTAATATTAATAATAGACATAAAATATGTATATACATAAAAGCTTATGTGTCTTATGCCAGTATGAGCTAATATATATATATATATATAATTTTTTCTGATTCTTTAAGTAATATTATCAGTTTGGTCTCATTATACCCACCTATTTTACAGATAAAAACCAAAAGGTTCACAGAGTGCAGGTAGCAATAGCTCACTTAGTAGGAAGGCTTGACTCCAGTCCCGTGTCATTGCCTCCTTCTGCTGGGTGTAGCAGAGGTCTTTTCTGATATGTGGCCTGCAAAGAAGGCATAATGCCATTGTTTTTGTTTTTAACTTAAAACAAAGATGAGGAAAACAATTATGTATATTTTTAAGACAGTAGCTCTCCAAATACGTGACTGCCTCAAATATGGGAATGAGAGTCCTAGCATCAGTGTTGGGTTCCAGCTAGGTTGTGATGATGGATTTCCCTAAGAAGATGGAACTTATCAGGATTGTGTTGCTCTCCTGATCTAGGTCCTATAGCAACCACACAAATAAGGGGTTGGAGAAACAACATTACAAATGTGTTAACAGTAAATTCAATATAGGTGAATCATGTATCACACCAACCAAAACCTGGATTACTGCTCTCCTCAAAAATCTGGCTCTCCCATCTGGATCTCATGGATGTATACTTTTCATCATGACACTCAGGGCTTTTCACAATTTAATTCACTTGTCTTTGGAGTCTCATTTTCTATCTATCACAACCATTCTAAATTAACATCATCATTCCCCCAATTCTGGAACAAATTATATCTTTTCATTCCATTTTCTTTCCTTTTGCTAATCCAAGAAGATATATTTTTCTCCTACTCTACCTTAAAATTTTTCTCATTTTTCAAATATAGCCTAACTCAAAAGTTAGCTTCTTTCTGTTCTATGAAAGACAATGTCCAAAGAAGACAAGCCACAGACTGCAAGAAAATATTGCAAAAGACACACCTAATAAAAGACTGTTACTGGGGTGCCTGGGTGGCTCAGTCAGTTAAGCATCTGACTCTTGATTTCAGTTCAGGTCATGATCTGTGAGATCAAGGCACATGTCCAGGCTCTGTGTTAGGCGTGGAGCCTGCTTACAATTCTCTCCCTCTCCCATTTCCCCTTCCTCCCAAACCCCTCTCTCCCTCTCAAAAAAAAAACAAAAACAAAAAACCAAACAAACAAACAAAAAAACTGCGGCTAATATATATATACATATCTTAAAACAACAACAGGAAAACAGAGTGAAAAATGGGCCATAGACCTTAATAGACACCTCACCAATGAAGACTTACAGATGGCAAAAAAGCATATGAAAAGATGTTCCACATTATATGTCACCAGGGAAATGCAATGAAAATAAAAATGAGCTTGCACTACACAACCAATAAGAATGGCCAAAATCAAAAACACTGATAACACCAAATGTGGGTGAGGGTGTGTGTGGAGTAACAGGATTTCTCATTCAATCTTGGTGAGAATGCACTGTTTAGCAGTTACTTACAAAATTATACTTACTCTTTTTTTTTTTTTAAAGATTTTATTTATTTATTTGACAGAGAGAGAGAGAGAGAGACAGTGAGAGCAGGAACACAAGCAGGGGGATTGGAAGAGGGAGAAGCAGGCCTCCCGCCGAGCAGGGAGCCCGATGTGGGGCTCGATCCCAGGACCCTGGGATCATGACCTGAGCCAAAGGCAGATGCTTAACGACAGAGCCACCCAGGTGCCCCAAAATTATACCTACTTTTAACATACAATCGTGCTCCTTGGTATTTCCCCAAAGGAGTTGAAAACTTATGTCCACACAATAACCTGCACGTAGATGTTTGTAACAACTTTATTCATAATTCCAAGACTTAGAAGCAACCAAGATATCCTTCAGTAGGCAAATGGATAAACTGGGAAACATCCAAACAATGGGATATTATTCAGTACCAAAGGGAATGAACTATCAAGCCATGATAAAACATAGAGAGAATTTAAATGCGTATTAACAAGTGAAAGAAGCCAACCTGAAAAGGTTACATACTGTATGTGACATTTTGTAAAGACAAAACAATCCAGATGGTAAAAGTATCAGCGGTTGCCAGGAGTAGGGAGGGGTAGAGATGAATAGGCTGAGCACAAAGGATTTTTAGGACGCTGAAAATACTGTTGGGTACTATAATGATGGATATGTCACAACGCATTTGTCTAAACTCATAGGATATAGGGTTCAAGAATGAACCTTAATGTAAACTGTAGGCTTTGGATGATTATAATGTGTCAGTATAGGTTCATCAGTTGTAACAAATGTACCACTTTGGTGGGGGATGTTGATAGCGGAGGAGGCTATGCATGTGTGGGGGCAGCAGGTATATGGGAAATCTCTGTACATTCATCTCAATTTTGCTATGAACGTAAAACTGCTCTAAAAAATAAAGTCTTAAAGAAGAAAAAGGAAACAAGCTCTGTCTTAATTAGTTCATATTTGTGCCCCTCTATCTGTTGTGTCATTCTAGTTTTTAGAAATAATTAGTAATCTTCAAACTGTATTTCTAGTTCCTTAATGCCTAACATAGTAAACATGCCACCACAGCCTACAATAATATTTGTTGGAAGTAACCAAAATTTTTTCAGAACAAAATGATGATCCCATTCTTGTCAGGTCAGATTATACCTATAGTTTGGGGTAGCAGGTTTTAATACCAAAGTTGATAGGAGACTCTTTTTCAGAAGCAGATACCTGGAAGATCGAGGGACTCAAAAAAGTACCACGTGAAATATGTTGAAAGAAATCGAAATTTTGTTAGGCTGGAAGAAAATGTAGAAACAGAATGATTTAGCTTGTTCCATTTAATTTGCAGAGTGCTGACAAATAGACAAAGAATCACAATTACAGGGAGGCAAAGATAAAGAATGATACTCTAAATTAGATAATGTCCAAGCACGGAAGGCTGAAGGAGCAGACTTCTACAGCCACAGGGGGTTTTAGCACATGTGGAAATGTTGTAGAGGAAATGTCTGTATCTAGCAGACATTTTGGGGAAAGGGAACGAGAAGGGAATAATATAGAACTTTCAGACTTTTTAGGAATATGTTGCATTACAGCCTACACTGAAAACTTTCAAAGTCATTCTGTCCTTGAATGGCTCGAGTATTAACCATTATCAACACCAATATCTGAGCCATTAGAATCTTGGTGTCAGATCGTCCACCTTCATAGTCTTGAAGTTCACTTTAAAAACTTTTGATGATTCATTAAATATATCATAAATTATCATTGTTATCAATCTGTTTTCAACATATTGTACTTGTGAATACTAGTACATTTTAATTCCTGCATACATTTACTTTAATTATTATAGTGAAGCTCTTACAACGCTTACCCAACCTTTTTTAAAAAGACCTATTATTCAGCAAAGTGCTATTATATGTGATCTCTCTTTGATTTCTAGATGTGTTTAAAGAGATTTAGTAAGAGATTTATTAAAAGTTTATAAAATTGAGTTTGACAAATACCTTCTTTTATTTGGGTGGGGGAGGGTTGTATTAACATAGGCAATTTTTTTTTTGAAGATTTTATTTATTTATTTGACAGAGAGAGACAGCGAGAGAGAGGATACAAGCAGGGGGAGTGGGAGAGAGGGAAGCAGGCTTCCCACTGAGCAGGGAGCCTGATGCGGGGCTTAATCCCAGGACCCCGGGATCATGACCCGAGCCGAAGGCAGAAGCTTAACGACTGAGCCACCTAGGCGCCCCAACATAGGCAATTTTAATTTAAACTATGAAAAGTGTCAATCACTGATATTTTCTTGGGCCCAAATACCATCTCAGTACAAACAGAGAAAAGTACACATAGTAAGTTCTTAAAAATGATAGCTGTACTTTTGATTAGCAACCATTAAATGAAAGTAAGAATATTAATAAATATACTTAACATAGTATATATTATATTACTAATTATTTCTAAAAACTAGAGTGACACAACAGATAGAGAGGCACAAATTTTTATTAAAATACCTTTTGGCATCATATTTAAAATATTTTACACATTAGGTGCTATAAAATATTTAACACCATTAGATGAATAGCTTTGATGTAGAATGTAAAGATACTAATTTAATTTATATACTTCATACATATAAACTACATTATTATAGATTAGATGACAAAATCATTTAATAACATGAAGCTTAGTTTCTTTTAAAATGGGTTGATGGGGTGCCCGGGTGGCTCAGCGGGTTGAGTGACTGACTCATGGTTTCAGCTCAGGTCCTCGTCTTGAGATCCAGCCCCACCCCCTGCTGTGTGCTCCTGTGTGCATGCTCTCTCTCTTTCTCTCTTTCTCTCTCTCAAATAAATAAAATCTTTAAAATGGGTTGAAATATATCATATGTAGAATTTTGGTGAAATAACTTCTTAAAACCTCATCCCCATTTGCTTTGTAAAAAAGTGATAAACTAAATGATTTTTTTTAAAGATTTATTTATTTATTTATTTATTTGAGAGAGCGAGAATGAGAGAGAGAGAGAGTACATGAGAGGGGGGTGGGTTAGAGGGAGAAGCAGGCTCCTCGCCGAGCAGGGAGCCTGATGCGGGACTCGATCCAGGGACTCCAGGATCATGACCTGAGCCGAAGGCAGTCGCTCAACCAACTGAGCCACCCAGGCGCCCCAAACTAAATGATTTTAAAATGTCTTTTGAGAATTGTGAAATTAACGTTTATTGAGTCTTTATATCAAACCCATACTCGAGTCAGTTTATAAATGATATTTAAAGAAAATTCAGTTATTCTAAAAAATAATTTGGCTGTAACTGCAGACAGAAGGGACCAGACCACTCACCATTGTTTTGACCCCTTCATGGAAATTCTTGCCATTCTACCTTCCCTTCCTTAGTTTCTGAATCCTTGGAGAAATAAATCTGAGGTAGAAGTGGTATGAGGAAATAATGAGCTTAGTTGCAGTGATAAGCATGAAGGTTTTCAAATATTAAGGATAATAAGCTACTTAATCTTGAACTTTTTCCTCTACAAATTTCTTTTAATAGTTCAGATTAGAAAAATTATAGAATTTTATCAATTTTCTTTCCTCTTTCCTCCTCCTTATCACAACTTTGTGATCAAATACTTTTTTTGTTGTTTTGCTTTATTTACAATTCAGAGATGGAGAAATACTTTGGATAAGAATCCCAGTTAAACAGTCATGCTTACTAAGATTTAGATGAAAACCACTTCTCAAGTGCCTTATTAATCATCAGAAGTTAGAAAATTTTGGACAAGTGATAATCGCAGTTCTCATAACCCCAAATCTATGTGTATGCACATACATAATCTGTTAAATCAGAAGCAGAAGTATCTGACTGTGTTTTGTAATTATTCACAAGATAGACAAAAGAAATGCTTTACCAAGGAGATTTATAATATAAAGAAAAGTAATGTCTATTTAAGATGTCACTGTGTCTATTCAGATCAGTAGTGGTTAGTGGTCATTTTAAGCCTAATGCAACAAGTATTTAAAACTAATCTCTTGGGGTGCCTGGGTGGCTCAGTTGGTTGGGCGGCTGCTTTCGGCTCGGGTCATGATCCTGGAGTCCTGGGATCGAGTCCCGCATCGGGCTCCCTGCTCTGCAGGGAGTCTGCTTCTCCCTCTGCCTCTCCCCCCTCCCACCCGTCATTGTGCTCTCTCACTCACTCTCTCTCTCTCGCAAATAAATAAATAAAATCTTAAAAATAAATAAATAAAAAATAAAAATAATCTCTTCTGCTCACTCACACCCTGAGAAGCCACAGTGGAATTAGGCATTTATGTAATTTCTGGACTGCCACATTAAGTTATGTGCATGCAAAATCAGGTTGTATTAGAGCTCATGTACTAAGAGCTTTAGGGGACTGAAAGTAATTGCTCTATTTAGAAGTTAGAATGCAGTTTTGGGTCTTCTATTCCTACTGCATTAGGACCAGGGTTGTACCAACCTGCCATAATTTAAAGCCATTACTGAAATCCTCATAGTGTGAGATAATTACTTTCATATCTTTGAAAGCATTGATATAAAGCGGCTTATGTCCCAGGATTTTTCCTGGGACATAGTTCACATAATGTGTAGCCCAGAAAATATGTTCCTTTGTTATCGAATGCTTATTGAGTAGTTAAATGGCTAATTTTTTGTATATATTCAATATGAAGACAGCTGAGTAGGACTATCAAACTTGATGAAAAGACATAAAATTAACCTAATCCTGTGGGAGTTTGCATCATAACAGCTTCTCTTTTTAATGAAAGAGAACTTGATTATATCACACAAAGAATTTTACCAAATTTCATAATAACAGTTTATGAATTTCTTGAAAAGCCTCTCTTCATAATAACTAGTTGAAACCCTATCTGAAGCCACCAAATTCATATTTTCCATTTTACTGCATGTGCTATGAATGGTCAATTTTATAATGGAGAAAGATCTCCACTCTAAATAATGTTATGGACTTATGTAGAACAGGCCACAGAATAGTTCAGTTAATACTATTTCATCTGATTTGAATCACATATCAGTCAGGGCTCCAATCAGAAATAGATGATTTTTACTCAAAGATCATTTGAGGAGCACTCACGTAGGATTCACTTACAAATATGTGAAGTTTGTAGAACAAAAGTACAGTAACCTAGTGCAAGAGCATCTTAGTTTTTACCACTCCTAGGAAACAGAAACAAGGGAAGGGTAGAGTTCCTGGATCTCTGAAGCAGATAGTTATATAAACTCATCAAAGGCCTTCAGTGGAAGGACACATTTAGCTCAATGCAAATGCTTAGTGGGGAAAGCCCAGAGCAAAAAATACCCTGAATTCCTTTTTTCCCCCTTCCTTCAATCTCCTGCTGGCCTTTCTAAACCCAACAGAAACCTGAGGATGTGGGTGAAGTTTTAATATGATCCACAAGGGTGAGTCTTCTAGGGCAGAAAACAAGATGGGGAGAAGTGGAAAGAGGACATGGAGGAACACACAGCAGGGAGAGTATTAACACAAAACAAAACAAATCAAAACTTTTTTTTTTTTTCAGAACAAAATGAAACACACTGCCTATATAAAATCTGGAAAATAAATAAAGTACATATTGGTGTAGACTATCCCTTCTTGTTGAAAGTAGAAAAACAATAGCAAAACAATAATAAGAGCAAAAACAAAAAAGTACACAAAACTCCTCAAACACACTTTAAAAAATGTAGGTGTTAGGACAGCCTTTGGAGTTGGTTTAATCTTGTGACTCAAATGATGACACTAAAGACACAATTTCTCTTTGTTTCTCTGCCTGTTTTAGTGTCAATGTTAACCTAAAGTTGACACTTCATGGAGGCAAAATGGCTGCAACACTTCCAGGCTTCACACCTGTGTCCCACAGCATGTGGAAGAAAAATGCAAAGAGAAATCTGTCCCCTGCCATTTTTTTTTTCACCCACAACTTCCATGAAATTTCCACCTGTATCTATGTGGCCTGAATTGAATCACTTGAACCAATCTCTGTGGTCGAAGGAGAATCATATGCAGATTAGTTTGGGATGAGGTCGCTGAAAGCAATAACTCTGACAGAGAAATAGGATTACCATTCCTCAAACTGATGGCTGAGTCAGCATCACTTTCAAGTACATATGGTGGCTACACCTAGGAATAGGCAGAATTAATATTATGGAGACAATCTCAATATCTAGCATTGTCCCTTTATTCCCTACAACCCCTTTAACAGATGAGGAAACAGGTTTAAACGGGTAAGAAACATTTCCTGATGGCATTTAGTTACTAAATAATGGGGCTCGAATTACATTTTCAATTTTGTAGTTTAAAAGCCTATATTTTCCGGGGCGCCTGGGTGGCTCAGTCGTTAAGCGTCTGCCTTCGGCTCAGGTCGTGATCCCGGGTCTTGGGATGGAGGCCCGCATTGGGCTCCCTGCTCCCCGGGAAGCCTGCTTCTCCCTCTCCCACTCCCCCTGCTTGTGTTCCCTCTCTCGCTGTCTCTCTCTGTCAAATAAATAAATAAAAAAAAATCTTAAAAAAAAAAAAGCCTATATTTCCAACCATAAAAATTGCTATAAGAAGTAATTATATGGTGCGTAAAGTGTCCCATGGTCTTCTGATTAAGGACTTTTAAAATATAAAGTATGGGAGTCAAAAGCACAGATAGAATGGATAATTCGAGTAAACCCACTTTAAAGAAGCATTTTTAAAAATATGAGCTTTAATTAATCAATTTTGTAGTAGATTAAGGATTAAGGTTCACTGACATATTTTTGGAAACAAAATTTGGAACCATCAGAGTAACTCAGAACAAGAACTACTACTATTCAGTGAATAGAACATATATAAATATTTGACTATAAATATTTGACTATCCTAAACATAAAATCAGAAATATGTATGAATAAAAAATAGATTATAGAAATTATAGAGAGAAAGGAAAGAAGTAGTTATTGAACAACTATTGTTTCTATGGGTGAAATAATACTAATTTTTTAATATATACTTAAATATGCAGGTATATTTTTGATCTCCTTAATGACTAATTTATCATTATTCTATTTTTTATGCTTTTGTTTGTACCTTTGAATTTTTATACATGGTAGATAGGAGTTTTATATTTAATAAAAGCTACAAAATACTTAACTCTGAAGATGTTTAAATGTCTTTTTTCTATTTACATCCTGATACTGTTAGACCAGATTATGAACCTAAGTGCTCCTACTTGCCATCTCCTCTACCTTCAGAACTAGGTATCCAGTACTAAGCAAAAACAACAACAACAAAACATACAGACACACAAACAAAAAGAACCCAACTCTCATTCCTTTAGGACAGTATCACTTCTGAGAAAAGCAAAGAGATCAAAGAAAAAGTTGGAAGTGAAATGTCAGATCTTATAGGTTCAGAGAGTTTTCTCTCACACCAAGACAAATTTTATCCTTTGTCATGCACTGTGTTCCACTAAATAAAGTAAAAAAAAAAAAATCATGGAGATAAAATATTTGATTTGATATCATGTTCCCTGGGAGCTAATAAGGGTTTACAACCTACTTCTAAGCCCCAGACATTGGACATAATATTGGGCTTACTGCTGAAATATAAATGAGTAAAATATTTGGGAAAGAGGAGATACAATTTATCTATACAATGTTAGATTTTTCTTTGTTTTTTAATTTATTTTTATATAAAATGGTAAAAAATTTTATAATACAACAGAATAATTTCTGCCCTTTCTAGGAGTTGACAAAAAGCAATTGGTATTTAGATTTGAAAGTTGTGGTACTGTGGAATAAAATATAAGGAAGAAGCATGTTGTGATGCTCCCCCACCAAATGCTGGTTATTATGGCCAAATTGTGGTGACAAAGCACTTCTTTTATTAATATTGCACTTCTAAATTTTTTGATATTCCTTATAACTATCAGGGAAGTATTTTAGTTGTCTATTGATATACTGACATTAAATTTGGTATTATATATAGCTGGACTCTACCAAGGAATCCATGAAATCATGCTATATATGAAGAATACAATTTAAACTTCAGATTACTAATGTATTCATATTTACTAAACATGGAATATACACTACCTTTTTGATAATTCCTTTCTGAGTAGGCAAAAGATAGCGTACATGTTAAATTATGTGAGACTACATGGGCTGGATTTATCCCTTCTAGGGATGAAAGTCTTATTGGGCTGTTGGGATGGTTCATAGTTCCTGCCTCTTCATCTGCTCTTTATTTAGGCCAGCAGTGAAGAATCTGTGGAGAATCAATGCACTCAGTGAAATAGGGAAGTATTGGCAGAATCAGTATTGGGGTTAAGTTTCTCTTAAAGCCTTTGATTTGGTTGACAGTGAATCCACTGTGAAGTTGACCTTTGCATTGCCTTCAGAGCATGCTAAAGTTGACTTTCTTCATAAAAGCTGTATTCCTGCCAAGGAATAGAGAGGTCCTCAAAGTTTTGCTGTACAGACAGCTACAGGGAAAACACAAAGACATTAATTAAGAATGTGAGTATGGTATGGCTCAGAGTTTTAATAATAGGTGGAAATAGCTCTCTGGGATCCAAAAGTGCCAGAAACATTTTATCCTCAGGTTCACTTTAGGGCTCCCCAGTGCCTTCTCAGAAACCTAATGTCTTTTATTTCCGTCAGCTTATCTTTTAGCAACACATTCTTTTTATTAAAACAAGGAATCAAAATTCCCTGACTTAAATTTCAAAGCATGATTAGTTTGTTAAACTTTCTCTACTTATTTGCATAACTAAACTGAAGTTGGAGAGGAGTAAATAAGTTAACATTTGTTCAGCAACTCTTGTCCCATATCGACAAAATGTTAGGTATTTAATTCATGGAGGAGGTTCTTGAGGAAAAGATCAGAAAATAAATGATAACTCACTCCATATTTATCCCTAGGAGATAGAATAGAAAAAATAATTGACAGAGGAAAATATATGACATAATGAAAGTTACATAAAACAATATATTATTTCTTTATATTAAAATATTTAATTGTGATTTAAACAATAATTGTCTTAAAAGGCACATAGTAAGTTGTAGTCTGTAGACTTCTCATTTGCCACTGCACATGTTTATTTTACCAAAGCCCCTCAACATATATGTATACATCTTCATTTCCATTTGCTTTCAGGACAGATTAAAATACACAAGTTTACAAGTGGTTCACTGATTGTAATTTAGGTCGACTCCATCTTCAGGCTATAAAGGGAGGTATGATATGCTCACCAAGTAAGCTATCTTTCAGTGATTTTCAGGATGGATTATTGCTGGTATTGTTTATTAGAGACAATTAAATCCATTTCAGCCTTTTGATAGGTGTTCAAGTGTATCTCAGAAGGTCAATTTTTTAAGCTTCTTTCCCCAAACTAAACATTTTAAATTCCTTCTTGCTTTAAATCTTAGGCTTTGTTTTACTTTTGTCCTTGTAAACTAGGTTTCTACCAATTGATTATAATTATTATTCTATAATTTAGTTTAATTAAGAAACAACTGTAAGGGCACCTGGGTGGCTCAGATGGCTAAGTGTCTGCCTTTGGCTCAGGTCATGACCCCAGGGTCCTAGGATCGAGTCCCGCATTGGGCTCCCTGCTCATCGGGGAACCTGATTCTTCCTCTGCCTCTCTCTCTCTCTCTCTCTCTGTCTGTCTCTTCTGAATAAATAAAAATAAAATCTTAAAAAAAACTGTAAAAGGATAAATGATCTAAACATAAGATGAACCTCCCATTGTTATATTTAACAACTCTGTTTAGCAAACTTAATATTGGTAAAATCATAGCAAATATATTTAACATATGTGCTCGCTTCGGCAGCACATATACTAAAATATATTTAACATAAATCTGAGAGACACTGCTCTGCATGGTAAATTGTTTTGCTTGAAAATAACATGATTTGGAAAACATTTTTTTTCAATGATTTTTTTAGGAGCTTGAAACAAATTCAAGTCATGAGTTATTTATATTACACTTTGGACAGTTTTTTCAGTATATACAGAAAAATTTTCAGAGTTGAAATATACTTGAGTACTATGCTCATTCATTATTTTTGTCCTTTTATATTGGTAGCTCATTTTAATAAAATTCACTATTTCTCAGGAAGTGTTACCATTTGATATGAATTGGAGTTCTTAGTACATTACTACATTTTTAAACACTGCAAAACTATCAGGGCTGCCCTGGTCTCATTTCTCTTTCTAGTCCCCAGGATATCTCAAATTCTCACATATCTTCAATTGTCAAATATACATGGATGACTCACAAAGTCCTATTGTCTGCTCAGCTTTCTCTCCTAAGTTCTAGACTGCAGCTTCCTAGTGGAAATGTTCACATGAATGTCCTCCAGATACATTAAACTTTACTGTCCAAAACTAACTAACTAACTCCTCTGTATTCCTCACTTCAATGAATGGTATCATGTTTCACCTAGTTCTAAGACCAGGAAACTGAGGACAATTTTTGACTTTTCTTTCTACCTTATTCTCCTATACTTAATTAATCACGGAGTCCTGTTGACTGTACCTCCTAGACCATCATGATTAAAATATTGTCTTACCAAATCCCCTGGCTACCATTTTGGCTTTCTCTAATTCACTCACTGAATGGTGCCAGCATGATCTTCCTGAAATTAAAATATGGCCATGACACTTTTCTGACTCAAATCCCCTAGGCTGCCTAAGATTGCACATATACTCACAGAATTTGTGAGACTTTTCTGCACTTGATCAGTGGTTTTCTCTTTACACTGTTCTCTGGACATTACTCTTCCTTCTGCCAAACTGTAAGCATAGAGAACTCAATCAGCTCTTCAGCTGTGTCAGCTCTGTCTCACTGCTGTGTCTTCCAACAGGCAATCCCTTTGTATGCCCAGAATATTTTTTGCTCTCCCTCTCCCTTCTTCCCATTCACTGGCTTAACTCTATGTTAAACATCTGTCTGTATGTCAATTCCTCTAGAAGACTTGCTATGGCTTCTCCTAAAACCTCCTCTTCAAGTTCATGCAGAGGTCCCTTCATATAGAGCTCCCATTGAAATTCTTCTCAATACCCATCATATTTTAGTGAAACTATTTCTTTAGTTGTTTACAAAATTAACTGTTATAGGTCACTCCCACTAGATTGTAATCTCCATTCAAAACTTTGTCAATCTTTTTTTTTTTAAGATTTTATTTATTTGAGAGAGCACAAGGGAGAGAGAGCACAAGAAGAGCACAAGCAGGGGGAGGGGCAGAGGGAGAGGGAGAAACAGAGTCCCTGCTGAGTCTGATGCAAGGCTTAGTCCCAGGTCCCTGAGATCATGACCTGAGCCGAAGGCAAACGCTTAGCTGACTGAGCCACACAGGCACCCCTGTCACTCTTTTTTTTAATATTATGTCTCCTTTGCCTAGGACAATGATCACATAGAGGTGCTCAGTGAATATTTACTGAGTATATGAATGGTTGGATATTGGAATAGTGAATTTGGCTGATTATAATTGATGAACAGTTTTGCTAGAAACTGTTTATATATCCTGATACTTGCTTCTTTCTCAATTCTAAACAAAGTCTAATGAATTAAAATCAATTCAGAAATATTACATTTAAATATAACATGATTTTGATATTATGATTAAAAATATATTTAGGACCTAGCTGAAAACTTGCTACACAAATGCTAATAGATATCTTGTCAAATTGACCAAATAACATTATTTAAGTTCATTTATAGTTGAAAATTTGTTTAGTATGGTGACATATTCTTTTCTTTTTTTAAATTTAGGGCATATACCTCAGTGTCTTATATTTATTCCAAACATGATCATTCTTTTCTTATCAAGTTTTATTTGGGTGGGACAGTATTACCATTTACAACATCATAAGCAAAGAATGAAATTAATCAATTGGCTATTTTTCACAAAGCTCCAATTATTGAAGATTACCATTTTGCTTTTGTTAAAAACATTTCTCTCTGATGAATTTGCTCAGAGTAACAATTTTATATGGGATGATACAAATATATATTACCTACATTACTTATTTTCCTTTTACAAATTAAAAAAACCCTTTATTTTTGGGAGATGTCCAATTCTATCTTAGAAAGAGACTAATCTATGTTCATAAAATAAGTTCCAAGAAAGCAATGACAGCTTGAAAAATTGCTGCAAGAATTGTCCAAATGGAATTAGGTTTTGGGAGTGTTGGCATGTGTGTGTTAGAAAATGTTAGACAAGTTCTCATAATTTAACATTTCACACATATATAGGATATTTTCACCAAAGAGCTTTTTTCATCTTCCCTGAGGAACTAATGCATTAATTATCAAGATACTTCTAGACTGGAAGCAACCAGTATAAAAATTAACTGCTGGTATGATGATATTTATTTTTGTCATGATATGAATAAGAAAGAATATACAAAGGAAAATGCAGGGTACTGTAATAATCTTGGCATTATGAAGTTCCAAACCCCAACTCAACCTTAATATTTACTGTTACTTTTATTTGTTTAAGTTTTTATTTTTCTCAGAATTCTTCCTTAACATGACCATTGGCAACCCACTGTCATTAATTTTCTAAACAACTAATTGTCTTATTTATATCTATTGCATGTGTCATTCATAAAGTTTATTTTTTTGAAGATGATATGGCCATTTATTTTATTTTTTTTTTAAAGATTTTATTTATTTATTTGACAGAGAGAGACACAGCGAGAGAGGGAACACAAGCAGGGGGAGTGGGAGAGGGAGAAGCAGGCTCCCCGCAGAGCAGGGAGCCTGATGTGGGACTTGATCCCAGGACCCTGGGATCATGACCTGAGCCGAAGGCAGTCGCTTAACCGACTGAGCCACCCAGGGGCCCGATATGGCCATTTAAATTGAAAACTAGGAAACAGGAAGATGAACAATCTATTAAAAAAATAATATATTTGGCTAAGTTAACAAAACACAATCAACATTTATTTTAAAAAAAGTAAGGAATTTTCCTTTACATTAATAATAAACTATTTAGTATTCAGTGTTTAGGAATTATCAAGGAATGCCACTAATCTACTGGGAAATACTTTAAAACTCTGTTAAAGGATGTAATAAAAAGGGGCGCCTCAGTGACTCAGTCTGCCTTCAGCTCAGGTCATGATTCCAGGATCTTGGGATCAAGCCCAGCATCAGGCTCCGTGCTCAGCAGAGGCCTGCTTCTCCCTCTCCCTCTGCCTGCCTATCTGCCTACTTGTAATCTCTCTCACTCTCTCTGTCAAATAAATAAATAAAATCTAAAAAAAAAATTAAAAAATAATATAATAAAAAGCATAAATATATGAGAAACTTGATAAAGTCCATGATAATAGTCATGAATGTAAAGACATTAATTTCCTTTTGACGAAAATATGAAATAAAAAAGGATACATGTATTTTACATATATTAAGATAGATTACAAAGCTATAGTTATTAAAAGTGTGACATTGATACCCAAATGCTCTAACAGACAAATAGAAGATTGAGCCTATATTTAGTGTACTGATGTAACCCCACAAATTTATATTAAAAAGTAGCTTATTTAGATGATTGCATTGAGAAAGTTAATTCACCATATGGGAAAAACTTCAGAATTTTTACATCACATATGCATATGTTAAAATAAAAATTCAGGTTATTTAATACCTAACTATAAAATGTTACAAACAATAAATCTAATAGAAGAAAATATAAGGGGTATCATCATGATTTTTAAACACCCCAAAAAGCCCATCTATAGGCACAAAAGGAAAGTAAATTGTCAAATTGGCAGGGGATATTTACAACATCAACAACTGCAAAAGATCAACAGGTAAAATATAGAAAAAAAAAAAAACCTTCTGCTAATCTGTTAAAAATTTAAAAAGTCAAATTGATATAAATATTAGCAAAAAATACGAACATCAGTTCACAAGAATGGAAACCTAAATGGCAAATATGCACATGGGAAAGATATATGTCTTTTATTTATTTATTCATTTTTTTGGAAAGATATACATCTTAACTAGTAATCACAAGAGCACAAGTTAATTCAGTGAAATATCATCTTATATCTTTATTTTTTAAATTTTTAAAATTTTATTATGTTATGTTAGTCATCATACAGTACATCATTAGTTTTTGATGTAGTGATCCATGATTCACTGTTTTCATATAACACCCAGTGCTCCATGCGGTACGTGCCCTCTTTAATACACATCACTGGGCTAACCCATCCCCCACCGCCCTCCCCTCTAAAACCCTCAGTTTGTTTCTCGGGGTCCATAGTCTCTCATGGTTCATCTCTCCCTCCGATCCCCCCCTTCATTTTTCTCTTCCTTCTCTTAATGTCCTCCATGCTATTCCTTATGTTCCACAAATAAGTGAAACCATATGATAATTAAATTTCTCTGCTTGACTTATTTCACTTAGCATAATCTCCTCCAGTCCCATCCATGTTGATGTAAAAGTTGGGTATTCATTTTTTCTGATGGCTGAGTAATGTTCCATTGCATATATGGACTACATCTTCTTTATGCCTTCGTCTGTTGAAGGGCATCTCGGCTCTTTCCACAGTTTGGCTATTGCAGACATTGCTGCTATGAACGTTGGGGTGCATATGGCCCTTCTTTCCATTACATCTGTGTCTTTGGGGTAAATACCCAGTAGTGCAATTGCTGGGTCATAGGGTAGCTCTATTTTTAATTTTTTGAGGCACCTCCACACTGCTTTCCAAACTGGCTGTATCAACTTGCATTCCCACCAATAGTATAAGAGGGTTCCCCTTTCTCTACAACCTCTCTAACATTTGTTGTTTCTTGCCTTGTCAATTTTTGCCATTCTAAGGTGGTGTAAAGTGGTATCTCAATGTGGTTTTGATTTGAATTTCCCTGATGGCTAATGATGATGAACATTTTTTCATGTGTCTGTTAGCCATTTGTATGTCTTCTTTGGAGAAGTGTCTGTTCCTTTCTTCTGTCCATTTTTTGACTTGATTATTTGTTTTTTGGGTATTGAGTTTGAGAAGTTCTTTATAGACCTTGGGTATCAGCCCTTTGTCTGCAATGTCATTTGCAAATATCTTCTCCCATTCCGTGGGTTGCCTCTTTGTCTTGTTGACTGTTTCCTTTGCTGTGCAGAAGCTTTTTATCTTGATGATGTCCCAAAAGTTCATTTTTCTTTTGTGTCACTTGCCTTTGGAGATGTATCTTGAAAGAAGTTGCCATGGCTGATGTCGAAGAGGTTACTGCCTATGTTCTCCTCTAGGATTTGGATGGATTCCTGTCTCACATTGAGGTCTTTCATCCATTTTGAGTTTATCTTTGTGAATGGTGTTAGAGAATGCTCGAGTTTCATTCTGTATATAGCTGTCCAGTTTTCCCAGCACCATTTATTGAAGAGACTGTCTTTTTTCCATTGCATAGTTTTTCCTGCTTTGTCAAAGATTATTTGACCATAGAGTTGAGGGTCCATATCTGGGCTCTATATTCTGTTCCATTGGTCTATATGTCTGTTTTTGTGCCAGTACCATGCTGTCTTGGTGATCACTGCTTTGTAATAGAGCTTGAAATCAGGCAACGTGATGCCCCCAGCTTTGTTTTTCTTTTTCAACATTTCCTTGGCAATTCAGGGTCTTTTCTGATTTCATACAAATTTTAGGATTGTTTGTTCCAGCACTTTGAAAAATGTCATTGGAATTTTGATTGGGATGGCATTAAAGGTATAGATTGCTCTGGGTAGCATAGACATTTTAACAATGTTTATTCTTCCAATCCATGAGCATGGGCTATTTTTCCATCTTTTTGTGTCTTCTTCAGTTTCTTTCATGAGTGTTCTGTAGTTCCTAGAGTATAGATCCTTTACCTCTTTGGTTAGGTTTATTCCGAGGTTTGGTGCTATTGTAAATGGAATCAATTCTCTAATTTCTCTTTCTATATTTGCATTGTTAGTATATAAGAAAGCAACTGATTTCTGTGCATTGATTTTGTATCCTGCCACATTGCTGAATTGCTGTATGAGTTCTCGTAATTTGGGGGTGGGGTCTTTTGGATTTTCCACATAAAGTATCATGTCATCTGTGAAGAAAGTTTGACTTCAAAAAATAGAAACAGAAGGAAAGCTTCCAGATTCATTCTATGAGGTTAACATTACCTTAATCCCCAAACCAGGCAAAGACCCTGTCAAAAAGGAGAATTTCAGACCCATATCCCTGATGAATATGGATTCCAAAATTCTCAACAAAATCCTAGCTAATAGGATCCAACAATACATTAAAATGATCATCCACCACCACCAAGTGGAATTTATCTCTGGGATGCAAGCGTGGTTCAACATTCACAAATCAATCAGTGTGATAGAACACATTAATAAGAGGAGAGAGAAGAACCATATGGTCCTCTCAATTGATGCAGAAAAAAACATTTGACAAAATACAGCATCCTTTCCTGATTAAAACTCTTCAGAGTATAGGGATAGAGGGAACATTCCTCAAGTTCATAAAATCCATCTATGAAAAACCCACAGCGAATATCATCCTCAATGGAAAAAGCTAAGAGCCTTTCCCTTAAGATCAGGAACACGACAAGGATGCCCACTCTCGCCACTATTGTTCAACATAGTACTAGAAGTCCTAGCAACAGCAATCATACAACAAAAAGAAATAAAAAAAATATTCAGATTGGCAAAGAAGAAGTCAAATTCTCTCTCTTCACTTTTTATCTTTAATTTGACCAAGTTAGAAAGTCAGATAGCATTAAGAGTTATAAGGATATGGGAATATATACTCATGTGAAATATATTTATAATATATATGGTATATATGAAATGTATAATACATGTATAGTATATACAAAATATGAAATATATGAATATGAAATATATATAATGTGTATTACACACACATATATTTTAGTGTATGCTAATACATATTATAATATAAATTAGTATATATTACAGTATAATATAATATGTGTATTATCAACAATTCTATTCTGGATATATAGCCCAGAGAAATGTTCACACTGGTCTCCAAAGAGACATGAATGATATTATTCTAAACTGAACAGTTTTTGAAAGCAAAGAATTAGAGACAGCCCAAGTGTCACTAAGGATAACTATATTTAATGTATTATAAATTTACAATATGCACTAATACAAAGCAATCAAAAGAACTGTGTAAACAAGAGCAACAAGACTAAATATAAAAAAGAATGTTGAGGTAAAACATGAAAGAGAATATTATTTGTAATGCTATACCAGTTATGAAAATTTCATAGACACAAAGCATGTATTATTTGTTCTGGAATAACAACTATGAAAATAAATGACAGGCAGATAAATTGCAAGATGTGCATTAAATTCACTAAAGTTGGTGCCCTGGGACTCCTGGGTGGCTCAGTCAGTTGAGCGTCTGCCTTCTGCTCAGGGTCCTGGGATCGAGTGATCCCAGAATCCTGGGATTGAGTCCCACATTGGGCTCCTTGCTCGGCTGAGAGTCTGCTTCTCCCTCTACCTGCCGCTCCCCTCCACTTGTGCTTGGGCGCACGCTCTCTCTCTGACAAATAAATAAATAAAATCTTTAAAAAAAATTAAAAAATAAAGTTGGTGCCTCTTGGGAGAAAGAGAAGAAAATGGAATCAAGAGATAAAAGTGAACACATAGATTTGTGTAGGAATCAATGATAAGAACATAGCATGGGCTGAGGAATGTGATCAGTATGGTCCTCTGTACTTAGGATCTTAATTAAATGAATAATAGATAGAAAACCTATTTTTTTTAAATTTTAGGCTATATACTGGAAAGTTATTTTCATTCTTATTATTTACTAAATATTTCTACTAGGAAATAAAGCAAATGACCATATTTGGAGAAATTCAAATATAAAGATTTAATGCAATCAAATCAAAATAAAGAATTATACCTAGTCAAACACTAGTGCTTCTGGTAACAATACTTAGGTATCTTTGGCTGAGTAATATCTCTCTGATGAAAATATTAACTGTCTTTTATTAAACAACTTCTAATACTAATTACAATCATTATTAGAACAGAAAATTTTGATTTATAGAAAGATAACAAGAATGCACTAAATAATAAAGCTTCAAAATGTAAAAAAGCTAAAGTTTACATAAATTCTATGGAGAAACTTGGAAATATCCATTGAAGTGGGAGATGTTAACACATATCTTACAATTTTTGATAGTTCAGTTAAAATTAGCAAAGTTTTTAAGAGATTTGAAATATGTACAAAGCTTGATTTATTGGAGATTATGTTCTTATAAAAATATCACTTACCAAAACGAATTAAAAAAGAAATAACATGACACCTAGGCCTAAACACAACTAAGCATGTATATATAAAAAAGTATAAAATTTTATTAAAACACATTATAATGTCTTAAGTGAGAAAATTCCATATCACATAGATGGCATTCTCTCCAATGATCAATAGATTTAATGTAATTCAAATGGGATTTTTGAGGATTAATAATACAGATACTCCTGAAAAAAGAAAAATAAGAATATGTTACAAAGTTCATTGAGGCCATGTGGCACTGGAACAGGAATAGACAAGTACTGATAGAATGAAAAAGATATATCAGAAACAAACCCCAGTTGTACATATAAGACAGGTGACTTTGAAGAGCACTTGGGAATAAATGTACCTGTAAATAAATGGAGCTTATTTATTATACACCATACATCAAAATTATTTCTTCATGAATGAAAATCTTTAATGGTTACATTAAAATGGAAAATTTTTAAAAAGGGAGCAAATTATTTGAAACAGTATTCCACGGAAGAAGCAATAGAAATGATCCAGACACATATGAAAGATATTAAACTTCATTAAGAATCAGTGAAGTAGTAAATATCACATTATACATTACTTAGCACACACTAGTTGGGCAAAATTTAAAAAGTCTGATAATTTCCAATATAGGATCAATGGAGACTCTTAGGCAATTCTGATGTGAGTTTAATTCGGCATAAAATTGATAACATCTTGAAAATATGGATCTTCCTATTATAATCTACAGCGATTTCACTACAAAGTGTGTACAAGAGATTCTAGAGCATGCACTAAAGAACATATGTAAGAATGACCATTGCTTATTGTACATAATAGCAAAATCTGAAAGCCCTAAATTTCCTCAATGGGAGATGGATAAATAACATTGTGTCTTTTTGAAGAATAAAATATTATAGAACAATGAGAGTAGATATATGCACCCATGTTAAAACTCTTAAAGAAAAAGGAGGAGAAAAACAATAAGGATCAGTAGAAAAGAAAGGGAATAAAAAAGAAAAGTTCAAATAGTAGTTACATCTTGAGAGGAAGCAGAGGGGATGGAATTGGGAATGAACTGTAGATTTTGGTAATTTTGATGGTATTCTGGTTCTTGGGTTGGATGGTAGGTTCAGAGGTTGTCCTTTTATTGTGAACTTTATAGTTTAGACATATAAGCTGTGCACTTTCCTTTGTATAAACAGACATTATTATGCAATGTGAACAATCTAAAAATAATGCAAAATGTAATTCACCTTCATATTTCCAACTCATAGACAGTACCAGCACATAACAGGTCCTTCATACATATTTGATAAACCAAAGCATGAACCATTAATTAAATTCACATTTTAAATATTTACAGTGGAAGGAGAAAGACTTCAAAATACATATGAAAAGAAGGAGGGCAAAGGAGTACAGAACAATGAAGCATTTTGATAGAGAATAAAGCCCAAGTTCGGACACAAAAGAAAGTCTATGACTGAGAGGCATTTCTTAAAACACTGAATCCACTTAACCAGATGTCATTTCACTTACAGTAAAAAGAGCTGTGGAGCCCTTTGTATTTATAATCTTAAAATCTTCTTCTTAGGGCCAGAAGACTAAGGCCAAACAGAAATAAGTATCATCAAAATCTAAGACGCAGAATTTATTTGTAAAACATGTTACAGGAAATTCAATTCATAAAACAACCTTTTCAGGTAGAGGTTATCAGAATTTTAAGATTCTTGACATTTATCAAATACCCTTTCAAGTTACTAAAGTGCTAAACTTGCTTTTAGGTAGAATGAAATTCTCAGTATCAAGATATCAATTACTCCACTTTTATGTTAGGTGGACAAAGGGAAATTAAAACTAATTACTGTGTTTGTGTGAGTGGTATGATTTGTTGAAGGTTTGTGAACAAATAACGTTCAACTGATAATTCAGAGAAAAAAAGTCTTTATCAAATGGATATATTTCTTTGGGTGGGTTAGCAAATATGTGATTGTTTTACACAAAACTTTTGGCTAAGCCACAGAAAGAGCTGTATTACAATCTAAAAATATAATTCTATGGCAAGGCTTTCTCATCATCACCCAGCAAGCCTTTGCTACATAATTTAGTGGTTAAGAGCCCTGCTTCAGAGCCAGGCTACCGTGGTCAAAATCTTGGCTCTAGAAGAACTAACAATCTGAATGACTTTGGGCAAATTTCTTAATTTTGCTTGTGCGTTCCTATCCTCATCTGAAAGTGGGAAATGATAATCACACTTAATTCATACGTATTTATGAGAATTGATGCATGACATATGGTAGAAAAATCAATAAATAATTTGTTCCTTAAATAGTTTCATGGTGTTATGTAAGTGATAATTTGTCAAATAGCATCATAGATCATCTTTGAGTCTTTATTCATATTGCCAGACACAGTGCTTGGTATATAGTGGACACTTAGTAAAGAACTACAGAATAAATATCTTGGGGGATGCTTTTCATCAATTTTTCAATGAAAGTCTTTCTTGACAAGCGACTAGCATTGATTATAAAGAAATAGCAGCATTGATTATAAAGAAATAGCAGCACTGAGAAATGGCTGGTCCTGGGAGTAGGGCGGAAGTCTAAGTGGAGGTGTACAGCGGAAGTGTTGCAAATATCCCCCCCTTTCTATCCTACTCTCATCTCTACATTTCACACTGATGAAAGCTAACAGGCTATTGAGAAGTTCACTCAAGTCTTGATTCATTCAAATAACATTGATCAAGAAAGTTCTAGACAACAGTCATTATACTGTGGTCAATGAACAAAATGTTCCACTTCTGGTGGAGTTGTTGAAGACGCAGGTGGGAAAATATGCAATCACAACAGTATTATTTTTTAATAATTTTTCTGAAAAATCAAAAAATTTTCATCCCCTGAAAGCAGGAAAGGAGCTGTTTATTTTTCTTCTATTACATGATATCTGGGCAGAGAAGCAAGTTACCTTATCTCAAAATTTATTTGTGATAGAGTGGCATGTGGTGGTGAGTCCAAGGGAAAATCCTTTCCTGGTAGAACTCTCGCTGCCAACATTTAGGACTTTCCTGGTAAAAGATATAATTCCTTTTTATCCTTTCTCTTTTTTCTAATTAGAAGTTATTCTCAGTTATTAGGACCAGGGACACTAGATTATAGAGCTTTAAGGTGTTTCTAGAAAAATGGCATCTTTTATGCCATCATAAAGGTTAATTTATTGGGGCACCTGGGTGGCTCATTTGGTTAAGTGTCGGACTCTTGATTTCACTCAGGTCATGATCTCGGGTTGTGAGATCAAGCTTTGTATTGGGCTCTGCGTGGAGCCTGCTTAGGATTCTCTCTCTCCTTCTCCCTGTTTCCCTCCCCCTGCTCTGTCTCAAATAAATAAATAAATCTTTGAAAAAAAAAAGGTTAATTTGTTGAAGGAAGCTCTGTGAGAATTGGAAGTCACATAAACTCACTTTCTCTTCCACTTAGCGTGTACTATATAGGATGTGTACAAAATTAAACCTATGTGATATTCAAAATTAGTATGTGTATACACATCCACACTATATGGCTATTCATGGTATTGACTTTAATGGTGCACTTGGATAGATTAAATTTTAGTGCAATGTGAATTTAATAGCTATGATTGCTTATGCTATTTCCTGAGGTTGAGCTAGTTTCTTTTGAGAGGGTCTGGCCACTGCAGATATTGAAATCAATGTTTGTTCACTTAATCAAGGTTTTATTACCTAGTCTTTAAAAAGCTATTCCACATGAAAATATCATTCCCTTTTCCCTTCTCAGCAGCCTCCAACCCAGGAAAAGGGGGATTTAAAGCTGTTTCCAGAAAAACACACAAAATATTATGATACAGCATGGTCTGGCTTTCGCATCTTAAAAGCTGAAACATGCTTTTGCTAACTTGCAGTAGGCCATGAAATAATTACGTTGTGTGCTAAATGGCACTTTTCACTTTTCATTTGTGCTTCAACACTCAGTTTTCAGTACATCATTCAGAGAGGATCAGCATTCTTTGGAAACTAAAAACACACCACAGGTCAGGGCTGCACGGCCTGATGGGAAAAGAATGCGGTCCACAAAGGTGGTCTTTGTGAGACATGACGACACGCCAGTATCTGTTACAGAATTGGCAGGCTCACCGCTTTCCCTAGTGTCTGCTTCTGAAACACTAAACTCATCTGGGTTTCAAGGCAAGACTCTAGAAAACAAGTAGGCTTTTAAGGCACCCAACCCTTTGCTCCAGAACAAGGATTAATTTCACACATTTAGGTGAAATCCTTCAGCAAAGGAGCTTGATGTTGTGCAGTGGTTTTTGGTAAAGGACCATTCAGTTTGTTGATTTTTTTTTTTTTTTTTTTAATGGCACTCAGCTCCTAAGGTTCAAAGTGATCATTGGAATAATGGGAACATTGACAATTTCTAGAAATGTATTGAGTATCCTTATTGCCTTATTCTTTTCAAAGAGTCTTGAGCTGTTGTATCAACAGAGATAGCAACAACAATTACTAACATTTGATGCTGGGGGTTTTTTCTTCAGGGCTGTTTTGAAAATGAGGCACTTGGAAGTTCTATAAGCTACATTAAAAGTGACTTGATTAGTATATGAAAATATTTTCTATTTGAAAAAAAATCTTTGGTATTTATACTTTATCTGTGTACCAAATTGAATTCTCTTTTCCACTTCTAGCTCATGGAATCATCAGTCTGCCAACGTTAGCACTGAAGTGATCTAAACTGTCACATCTGATTTTAAATAAGAGCCCAATTCCAATGGCTAGATAACCTGGCTTTCTAGTTCTTTTTCTTTTTAATTCAATGCTTGTGTCATTTGATTCTTTTTGTCATTTTAAAATATTTTTTCTCTCAATTTATATTTACCACATTTTCAACCATGGTGGAATCTTTAGAAATTTTCTGTGTCAGATTTATGAGGAAGCACCTTATTTTTGAGACAATTCAAAGAGTTTAAAAGCACTGACTTATTATGCCATTACTATAAGAAAGACAGTATCATTTTTATTGACAGAAAGAATGAATTAAAGTTTTCTATAATTACATTATTAGTTGGAGACAATGCACATCACTTTGCTCTATAATTCCAAAGAAAACTTTGGCATTTTCTGAAATAATAATCCCAGTTATTTTCCCTTTTCCTCCATCTTTCATCATTACATGTAGTTTTTGTTTTGTTTTGTTTTAGTTTTTATTTAAATGCATGCCAATACTATTACATCTATCTTACTCTATACTCAATTTTTTAAATCTTTCTTTAATAATGATGTACTCTACAGTCAACATGTGTGTAGGACTTCATACTTCACAATTCTTTCAAGTGTATTATCACATTTGTTCCTCATTATCCCTTTAGGTAGTGAAGGACTTACCTAAGGTCACACCACTTCATGGCAGAATGGAGACCAGAATCAGGACTGCTGATTTTAAAGTTGCGTCCCTTTCCTCTTTCCATGACTTCCTTTTGTATAGAAAAACAAAGTCTTACTTTTCATGGATATATTTTTCCATCCCTAAAAAGGTGCATATTATTATTTTATGTTAGTTGGAAGGATATCCAAAATGTCCTTCCCAAAGGCACATATGCCCACAAAGGACAAATTTTTCTGCTCTTCTTTGTCATGAAGCCATTGATTATCAAAATTGATTGTAAATAGATGTATATCAAACCTTGTAAAGGGAGTATATATATTTTCAGGTTGAATGAGTTCAATGGAAATCCCAAAAGTGAGAAAAAGCAATAAGAATCCCAGCTAATATGACTGACAGTATAAAAGCTTTAATGTGGTTAAAATAAAAAGATATCACCTTATAACTGACTGGAAGTTGTTCTCCAATACTAACATTGTATGACTTTATATGGGTAGATTATATTCTATTTTTTCCTGTGGTTTTCTTCTCTTGTTTTCCCAATAACTAATGTAATAGAATTATAGAAAATTATAATGGAATATTATGTCAGCCTTTAATTATACTGTTAATATGATTTCCCTTTTTCTAAACTATATTCCATAGTTTTATTTGTGTTTACATTTTTGAAAACATTATGTATATTCTATTTGTCATCCTACCATTATTGCTTATTATATAGAAAAGACTATTCTGGTTAATAGCAAGTGGTTATATTTAATTTAATTTAATTTTATTTCTTGATATCATGTCCAGTTATCGTTTTCATATACTTTTCATACATTTGTTGTTTACTATATGAGTAGATTAAGAGCAAAAACCCAGTGTTTTTGTAGCTAGCAGCCCACTGTTGCTTTTGCAAAGAGCTACTATCTATGGCTACATTCTTTTTTTTAGTTTATTTGGTTTGAGGATGAAATGGATGCTACTCATCTCTGGAAGGCCATAGGTTTCAAATGGTAGGACCGTATAAATTATCTTCCACATAGGAATATTTTTGGTACTGAAAGAAGACACTAGAAGTAAATCATTCTGGGCAATAAGTTTTTTGAAGATTTATTTATTTGGGAGAAAGAGAGAGAGAAGGGGAGGGGCAGAGGGAGATGGAGAGAGAGAGTCCCAAGCAGACTCCACTCTGAGACTGATCGGGGACTTGAGGCGGGGCTCAGCTGCACACGGAAGAAAAGCCACATGAGGACACAAGGGGAAGGCCCAGCTATCTGCAAGCCAGGATGAGCTCTGCCAGACACTAATCCTGATGGTACTTTGGTCTTGAACATCTAGGCCCCAGAACTGTGGGAAAATAAATGTCTGCTGTTTAAGCTACCTTGTTATGACTGTCTAAATTAACTAAAACATCCCCCTTGTACTTCTCTGTATTGGGAGTTATAGTTAGAAGTTTACTCGTTATCAATCTATTTCTCTCCATTTCCAAATCCACCCATCATGACCTTGCTTATGATACTGGAACATATTTTCTCTTACAAGTGGGCATGATGTTTAGTTGTATCCAAAATGTCCTTCCCAAAGGCACATATGCCCACAAAGGACAAATTTTTCTGCTCTTCTTTGTCATGAAGGTTGCCAAAAGGATTCCAGAGGAGGAAAGGAATTCTGCCTCCTGGCTCGGTGTGCTTTTTTGGCTGTCTTCTGCAGTGCAAGAGACCTCCTGAGGATGACTTCCCTGCCAGCCCTTTGGGCATTTTTTGCAGTAAGTTCCAGAATACAGCACCTTCTTGTGGGAAGAATTTCTCAACCACCCCACAGAGTGGTTTTCCAGTGAGTTCCTTTGGTGTGGAGTTTCCTCTTGGACAACTTCTCCTGGGACTCTAGAGGGAAGATTATCAGTAAGCCCCTCCATGTGGCACCTCAGTAAATCTGCTCAGTGTCTTGGCCACACCCTCTCCTGTGAGATCTAGATCTCATCCCTGGTTGGTGGTCTCTGATTTCAAGATTCCTCTCTTGAGTGTTCTGTTTCACCCTTTGGGCCAGTGGCTACTCTCTTTATCTGCCTCTCCTATATTATTCAGAATTCTCTCTACTCCATACTATCCAATTCCTTATTACACCAATCCTGAAGAATAGTTAAACTTTTCTTGTCCAAATTACTATATGGTTTCTGTCTCTTGGTTAGACCCAGACTGATATAAAAGACTTGATAGATCCAAATTCAGTTTTTGTGTTTGTTAAACTTTTGTAAGGCTACTTTATAGGCATTTATATATTCATCAGTAGATACATGATGCCTGGATTTCTGTCTCTGATATTAGCAGTCGTTGATGATTATCCATTTCATTAATTCATTGTAGTTTACAAAAGGTTTGAAAAATTGATATTTTTCTTATCTTTATTGAGATATAATTGACAAATAAAATGTAAGATATTTGAAGTGTACAACATAATGATTCGATATATATATTCTGAAAGGATTCCCACCATTGAATTAACACATCCATCACCTCACACATTTACCTTTTTGTGTTGTGTGTGAGAACATTTAAGTTCTTACTCTCTACCCTCAGCAAATTTCAGTTACACAATACAGTGTTATCGACATATTCTAATTTTACTATTCCTTTTTCTAACAAGTAACTAGAAAACTTCTATAAAATAGAAGAATCCCTTCATCAACTATTTTGTTACTCTGAGATACAAGTGATAAAGGAAAGATACAATAAATGCATAATTATGTCTGACTTTTCTTTCCCCTTTAACTTTTCAAATAATGGTTCATTTCATTTTCAAAGTAATAATTTTCACTTACTAGTATCTATCAATGTGTATTTTGGGGGGTCATTGCTGTGAACTCATGGAAATAAATATATTTGATATGATCACTGTGTTGTAGTTAGTATTCTAATTGTCCCAATTTTGTTTTTTTGTGTCTTTTCAAGGTGGTTTCCAAGCCCTTATTTTCTACCATTATGAGATAGTCCATGTTTATCTTTCCTCCATTAAGTCTAGAATCCACCATTTCTCTAATGAACATTTTTATCTTTGTTAGGGAATGATATTGAGATCCTCAAATATGGGTTCTTGGGATGCTTATTGCTTTAAGATTAGTCTAGATATGTTCAGGGTTCAGAAATAAGAAATAGGTATTTTTTAAGAGAAAACATATCAAATTTACACTGATATTTCCAGTTCAAAATGAAGATTAAAATTTTTACATTTTTAGAGTTATATGTATATCCCTCTTCTTTTACACTAAAGTCTTAAATCCTAAAGGACATGCATGCTTATTCTACTTTCTATACACTCCCCCCATTCATTCACATTTGTTGATGGTTGTACTTTGTCTACCTTTCTAGGACATTTAACAATTTCTATTTTCCAGAGTGTTTTTTTTTAGGAATGGGTGTTGAATTTGGGCCAAGTTTTTTCAGCATCCATGGCATATACATATAATTTGTCTTTGTAGATTTATTATTATTATGTATTATATTAATGGATTTCCTAATATTGAACCAATTGTGCATTCTTGGAATGTCTGACTTATTATTTTGTTAATGTGCTATTGGATTCTGTTCATTATTTCACATAGTACTTTTTAATTGATATTCATAAGTGGTATTAGTTTTTAATTTAATTTTTATACTATATCAGAATTATATATCAATGTTACACTTGCTCTACAAAAAGAATTTGAAAGTTTTCCTTCCTTTCTTATGCTTTGGAAGATTTCATGTAACATTGGGACCTTTGATATTTTTTTAGAATTCTACTGTGAAACCATCTGGACCTAGCTCTTTTTGGAGAGTCAGTTACACTGGTGTGCTTGAGCTTGCTCAAACCAGCTTTCAAGAGCAGATTGTTAAATTTTCAGGAATTTTATAAGCTCGTTGTTGAATACATCCATTATTAAATAATGTAGAATCAAACAATGTTTCAATCTCTGCAACTATGCAAAAAGATAAAGGAACGGTTAGCAAGAATGTAGTGAGTAGTAAATATACCCATCAAAAGTTTGTGTCTCTTTGTTATCCCTCCTTCCTTTCCCTCCCTATCCCCTATCTCCATATCTAGACAACCATGGCAGTATAATTTTTTTAGTATAATTATTTTGAGATTTGTCTATGTTGTTGCATGCACCAATAGTTCATTACTATTTATTGTTATATATTATCCATTCTATGGATATGCCCCAGTGTGTTTATCCACTTATATTTCAATAGGCATTAGGGTCATTTCTGGTTTTTGGCTGTTGCTGAATATTTTTCCATGAGCTTATTTGCCATCTGTATATCTTATTTGTTGGAGTATCTATTCAAATCTTTGGCCGTTTTTGATTGGGTTGTTTTTCATTGCAGAGTTTGACAGTTCCTTATATATTCTGGATGCATATTCTTTACCAGACATTTGCTTCACAAAATTGTTCTTATATTGTTCTTTTCATTTTTCTAATTGTGTTGGTGAAGTTCAATTTATCAAATTGTTTTATGGACTGCATTTTTACTGCAATATTTAAGAAATTTTGCCTAGGGCGCCTGGGTGGCTCAGTTGGTTAAGCAACTGCCTTCGGCTCAGGTCATGATCCTGGAGTCCTGGGATCGAGTCCCACATCGGGCTCCCTGCTCAGCAGGGGGTATGCTTCTCCCTCTGCCCTCTGTCTCTCTGTCTCTCTGTGCTCTCTGTCTCTCATTCTCTCTCTCTCAAATAAATAAATAAAATCTTAAAAAAAAAAAGAAATTTTGCCTAACCCAGGATCATAAAGATGTTATCTTCTGTTTTTTCTACAAGTTTTATATTTTTAATTTTTTTAGTTTCATATTTAGATCTATGATTATTTTGATTAAGTTTCTGTATATGGTGTAAAGTATGTGTCAAAGTTCATTTTTCTGCATGTGGGTTTCCAATTTTTCCAGCATCATTTGTTGAAAATGCTATCCTTTCTCCACTGAATTGCCTTTGCACCATTGTCAAAAGTCAGTTGTCCATTATATCGTGATATATCTCTATACTCTTTATTCTGTTGATCTATTTATGCCAATACCATATTGTCTTGATTACTCTTCGCCTTCCAGTTTTGTTCCTTTTCAAAGTTACTTTACCTATTCTAGGCCCTGTGCATTTCCAAATGAATTTTAGACATAGTGTTCAATTTCTGTAAGAAAACCTACTTAAATTTTTATTCCAGTTGTGTTGAACCTATGGAACAATTTGTGGAAAATTTGATGTTTTAACAATATTGAACTTTCCATCTCATAAACATGAATGTCTATCTCCATTTATTTAGCTCTTTATTTTTTCTCAGTGCCTTATAGTTTTCAATGCAAATGTTCTATACTTTTGCCTAAGAGCTTCATATATTGATGCAATTCAAAATGACACTGTTTCATTTATTTCAATTTCTGGTTGTTAGTTGTTATACAGAAATACACTTGACATTTGTGTGTGTGTGTGTGTGCATGCGTGCAAACACGTGAACATGTTCTACAATCTGTATAAACTTTCTCGTTAGTTCTGGTAGCTTTTTTTGTAGATTACATCAGATATCCTACATAGATGAGCATGCCATCTGTAAATATAAGCAGTTTATCCCTTTTTATAATAGGGACAACTTTTATTTCTCTCTCTTTTTAACTTCTTGGACCATGTTGTATATAAATGGCCAGAGCAGATATCCTTGACTTTCTTGATCTTAGGAGGAAACAGTGTGCATTTTCTTATCATTATATATGATGCTAACATACTAAACACTAGGTGTTTCACAGATACCCTTTATCAGGTCAATCAGGTTGAGGACATTTCTCTTTTATCCATAGTTTGCTGAGAATTTTATCCAGAATGTATGTTAGGTTTGTCAAATGCTTCTACTGAAATTTTTGTATGGTTCTCTTTCTTAATTTGTTAATATGGTGAGTTACATTGATTGATTTTCAAGTGTTAAAACACTTTGCATGCCTGGAAGAAACCCTTCTTTTTTGTATTGTTGGATTCAATTTGGCTAAAGTTTTGTTCAGAATTTTTGTGTTTTTGTTCATGAGGAATGTTGAGCTGTAGTTTTCAAATTTTTCTTGTAATGTCTTTGTATGGCTTTGGTTTCAAAGTAATCCTGAGCTCAATGAATACGTTGAAAAGTATTCTCTCCTCTTAAAATTTCTGGAGGATTTCCTATTGAATTGGTAATATTTATTCCTTAAATGTTTGCTACAATTCAACAAGTTTTTGTTGTGAGAAGGTTTTTAATCACAAGTTCAATGTCTTCTTTAATAGAGAGCCATCCACATAATCTATTTCTCCTTGAGTTTGTTTTTATAATTGATATATCAAGGAATTTGTCCATTTCAGGTCATTTTTTTAAATAGAAATTTTTGTATTCATTCTGACATTACTTTTCTCTTTGGGGATTGCTATTTTGTGAAAAATATTTTTTTTATTTTTTTTTAAGATTTTATTTATTTATTTGAGAGAGAGAGAGAATGAGAAACAGAGAGCATGAGAGGAAGGAAGGCCAAAGGGAGAAACAGACTCCCTGCTGAGCAGGGAGCCCAAAACGGGACTCGATCCTGGGACTCAAGGATCATGACCTGAGCAGAAGGCAGTTGCTTAACCAACTGAGCCACCCAGGCACCCGTGAAAATATTTTTTAATTGAACTCTTTCTCCTTCTTTTTCTTCTTCTTCTTTTTTTTTTTTTAGAATTGTCATCCTTCTCCTATGATATTATCCATGGTATGTAGTTACTCTTATATTTCCTCTAGTTTGAGCATTTCTGACAGAATATTTTTCTTTTTTAAAAAAAAATTTGTCCCAGGGGCACCTGGGTGGCTCAGTCAGTTAAGCATCTGCCTTCAGCTCAGGTCATTATCCTGGGGTCCTGGGATCGAGTCCTGCATTGGGCTTCCTGCTCATCAGGGAGTCTGCTTCTCCCTCTCCCTCTGCCCCTCCACCCTGCCCATGCCCTCTCTCTCTCTCAAATAAATAAAATCTTAAAAATCAAAACAAATAAGAAAAATTTATCCTGATATCTGTGAGCTCCTTTTTCAAATCTACTTTTATTATAATTGTCTCATTCCTAAATTTTTCTGCTTCTGATCTATGCTTTTCTTTCATATTTTATATAACTGTCTTAATTTCCGTTAGCCCCTCTTAATTATCTTTTAGCTCTTCTTAAAATACAAGGTTTTAGGGTTTTTTCTCTTTTGTGGGCATGTCTTTCTGACTAATCATCCTTTTCTGTAGAGATAGTTTTTAAAATTATGATAGCACTTTTTATTATAATAGCTTCATATGTGATATAAATTACAATCCTGTGTTGCTTATATTTAAGATGTGTTTTCCAGGGCTCTTAAAAAAGATAATAGACCAGAATATCTTTTCTAGTTATAGACCTTAGACTTATTAAGTATCTTAAAGGATAAGTAAGATAGGGGCACCTAGCTGGCTTAGTCCGTAGAGCATGCGCCTCTTGATCTCAGGGTCCTGAGTTCAAGCCCCACATTGGGCATAGAGCTTACTAAAAATTAAAAAAAAAAAAGTAGGTAGGATACACTCAAACAGATAAAGGTTTGTATTTATATCTCCTACCTCCCTTTCTGTCTATACCCTCTTCTTACTTGTAAGGGTCCCATTTCTATCTTCATGGTTCATATTATATAATCTCTAACCCAGCCTTTTTTTAATGATTCATCAGACTCAAGATTTTGAATTCAACTTCTTATCAGTGTATGGAAATAGGAACCCTAGTGCTACGGTTGTTTTTTCAGTTGTTAGACCGGCCTCTTTGAACTTATCTTTAAATTTCCCCTCTTACAATAATTCCCTGGGGGAGCTTCTCTTTCTCTTGTCTCTAGAATGTCTTCTGGCTCAGTTTAGATTTTATTCCCTGAAGTTTTTCTTCAGAGAGACTTTGTTCTGAAGAGGATTGTATTTTTCAGGATTCTCCAGAACTAAAAGGAGATTTATGTATCTATCATCTATCATCTAGCTAAAGAGAGATACTGTAAGGAATTGGCTTACATTACTGTGGAGGCTGACAAATCCCAAGATCTACAGGGTGAATTGGCAAGCTGGAAACCCAAAAGAACTGATGGTGTGGTTCTAGTCTGCCACTGGTAAACTGGAGATCCAGGAAGAGCCATTGTTTCAGTTCAAGTCCAAAGGCAGAAAAAAGTTGATGTCCCAGATTGAAGCAGGCAGGAGGAACATTCTCTTCTTCAGGGGAAGGTCAGCCTTTTTGTTCTATTTGGGTCTTCAAGTATTGGGATGAGGCCCACTCACATTAGGGAGAGCAATTTGCTTTATTCAGTCTCCTGATTTAAATGTTAGTCTCATCCAAAAACACCTTAACAGAAACACTCAGAATAATATTTGACCAAATATCTGGGCACCTCATGGTCCAGTCACATTGACACATAGAATTGACTATCATAGGTTCTTTGATTATTTTCTAGTGTTCTTTTAGGTCAGAACAATCTAGCTTTCCTGATGTCTCCTTTACCCTTATATCAGAGCCTGAGGTGTCCCCTCCTAATTTTGGCTCTGTTCTCATACTGGTTGACCAGACTTTGCACACAGAGTAAATAAGTAAGGAACAAGTATCTTATGGCAGTTTCTGGGTTCTCTGGTTTTCAGGGCTGCAGAAGTCCCTTTGCTTTCCCTTGGTTTCTTTCAGCAGTTGCTGATACCAGACAGATCTGTGCCAGCATAGGGCTACTCATATTTTGAAGATGGTAGGGGGATCACTTTTTACCCTACAAGTAACCTCCAAGTGCTGTATATACTGTGTGTGGACTTATGTTTTGCTATCTCATCTTGCTGTCCTGTTTTTATGGATTGAAACAGGGAAAAATCAAAGGTTATGCCTTTGCTTCTGGCCTATTTCTTCCTCTTGCCTGTAAATATATTGGGCACCAGCTTTCTGCTGTTCTTAGTGCTGGGGGAGCAGTGAAGGACAAAAGTGTCCTTATGAGCCAAATATCCTAGTGGGAAGAGAGAATAATTTGGTAGAAAATTAAATAAATAATAGCATTTCAGTTTCCACTCAGTGCTATGTGAAAAAGTAAAGTAAATAAGAAGAACAGAGAATCCAGGGAGAGGTTATGCTGGCTAAAGTAGGCAGATGGGGCTTCTCTGAACGCGCCCGATCTCGTCTGATCTTGGAAGCTAAGCAGGGTCGGGCCTGGTTAGTACTTGGATGGGAGACAGTGATATTTCAGCTGCGACCAAATCAAACAGAGATCTGAAGATTGAGCATTTCAGACATAGGGAGGATCTAGTTTAAAAGCTGTGAGATAGGATTATATTTGGCAGAACAAAGTCTAGAGTGCCTAGAGCATAGAGAAGGAGACTAAATATAACTCTTAAGTCTCTTATGAATTGGATTCACATGAACCAGTCCAAGGGAGACTGATTATCTCAGAATGTACTTACCGAATTGAGTTTCTAAATGTCTTAAGTAGAGAACTAGACCTTAGTTTTGGTGTTATCCAATTAAAGTATTACCCCTAGAAGACCCTGACTAAGCAGCTAGCCAAATGTCTGTAAACACATTCTTTCCTTGAGTCCATTTCAGGGACCCTGACTAAAAGCAACAGTAATGTTTTCATGGATTTTAAACTCTACATATAGACATGTAGCCATGTTATAAAACATTAGGCCTGTTGTATCCTAGAATTCCCTTGGAAGGAAATATTGGCTCTCTTTGGTGAAGAAAGGCTGGAGCCAAAACTAAAAAAGAGTATTTTCTATATAGATTATAACTTGGCTCTGATTTCTTCTGATAAAATGCTTGATCTTCAGAGTGAAAGATTATTAGAAAACTTGAACTTACTATCCAGCCCCCCAAGAATCAGTGCTAATTCAAACCAAGTTTAACTCTATTTTTCAAATTCAGAATGGGGTAAAAAATTCCTTATATATGCTTGGATAAGATTCCATTTGAAAGATAATTAGTCTATAATGTCTACTTTTTTTTCTTGATAACACACACTCACTTCCTTTCACACATATCTTTGTGGTTGTTCCATATGGTCTTTCTCAGAGAAAGATAATATCAGGTTTCAAAAAAAATAATCATGCAAGTGTATAATTCCTTTCCTAGTTCATCTATGAAAGAAGAAAAATACATTGTCAGAATTGGCAAATCTCTTTGGCTTATCATTCATGAACTTTTCCCCTTGAAATATGCTGACAGAGAGAATTAAAAACATTGATTCAATGGAAATCTCACTTTACATGCCAATTTAAGATTGTCCACAAGAGCAATCAAGGTAGTTTTATGTATAGAGTTGAATTTACTGTACTTGTGTCAGTTTAATTCATTATATTATATATGCTTTTGAAAATGTAATTCCTGGATTAAGCATTTTAAAACACCCCAGAAAATAACTTACTTTAATTCTGCCAAGACAACTAAATTTTATCTGTCTATAAAGGCCAAAGAGATTAAAATGGGAATAGAAAGTAATTTAAGAACCTGAGAAATGAAGAGAATTTTGATTGCCTGACATAAAAATTGAGATAATCTTTTCCTTGCCAAAAGAGGGATAATAAATAAACTTGATTTACGGTATTTTGAGTCTACTATGGTGATTGGGAACTTTGGAGATATATATATATTTATTTATTATTATTTTTTCTTTCTTCATGACCTTCTCCCCTCTCTGACTATAGATTGTAACATGCAACCCACAGAGGGCTTAGAGAATGGAAGAAGTTCAGAGCTACTTCTTTCAAGAACCCTGCTAAAGGAATTTACATTTTAATTAATTTATTTATAAATTCCACCACTACTTTTGTGAAAGTGAATCTGAAAACACAGAAAACTTTTATTTCCATCCTTTAATAATTTAACACTGATTCCTGGAACAGAAGCTAGTTTTGAAAATTGATTAAGAGAAAGCTGCCAACGACAGAAAATTCAATTGATCTGTGGGATAATTCAAGGCAATAAATATCTTCACACATAGGTGGGCTTGCTGATGTTCCACTCAGAATATTTTAGCTGTACATCAGAATTATGTCTGTGGTCCTTAGACGTAGGAAGGTTGCACAAGGCCAGTCCCATGCCTCTCTCTATTTTTCATTCCCCTCCCCCTGTCTATTTGTACTTTTAAAGGAACTTCTTGTTCCCATCAAATGAGTCAGACCAGATGGGAACACTAATTTATTTTTAATGAATGTGTGTCAATCCAAAACCGAAGGGGTTCTGCCATTCTGGAGAACATATATCCTAACAGGCTTAGCATTTTGGCAGGAAGCCCTCTGTCTTCAGACATTCCTACTACCTAGTTTCTGATTTATTAGATTATTTTATTAAGGAACAGTGTCTTTTCAATCCACCATTGGAAATAAAGTCTAAAATCCAAATGTCCCTGGAACTATCAACATGCTAAGTTTAATAAACATAAGTAACCAAAATAACCAAAGTTGGTGCTTTCCTTCAGCTCAGATTTCAAAAGAGTAAGATAAGGGCACTCAAAATTTAACAGACACCTTCAGGATGCTAAACAAACCCAATGCTTCCCTCTTAGAGGTGACTTGAGATTTGTTCAACCCTAGCTGTTTGGGCAAGAAAGAAGTAAATTTTCATCTCCTGTATGCTATAAATAAAGATAGCCCATAGGGTCCTATCCAAGGTTCATGTTGATGAAGTTAGATGGAAAAAAACTAGACAAAGAGCCAGAAATTCTGTATTCTAGATTCAGTGTCTCCCTCTCCTTACCTTAATACCATTGGTAGTTGCTTAAGATTTCAGTGTTCCTCACCTATAGAATGAGTCTCAATTCTAACCTTTAGGCATGCAAGCAGTGAAACAAAACAGGGTCAACTTGCAGTTAATATTTGAAATTGCATATAGCTTGCAGTCTGTTATATCTATGGGACAATCTTAGTGAACTAATTTACAGATATAGCGTGTCACATAGATCAGATGCCCCATATCCAGGTATGAGGCAGAAGAATGATGGGATCTACTCACTCTTTGCTTAGAATCAAATAAGAAATTACCAAGATTTTGTACCATAATTGAGTAAAGTAAACCATAATCGTGAAAATAATTCTTTGTTCTGTTTTCCCCCAATTGCTTCCGTGTGTTTCTTATATAAAATATTTTCTTCTAATTGACTTTTCCTTTAATTTTAACTAAGCATGTGTTGAATCCATGTAGAATTCTGTCCTTGTGTGCATTATGTGAATGTCCACTAGATAATAGATATGAAGCTAGGATGAAGTTTGGATGAAGCAATTATTTTTTTTAAATACAATTATGTAGACATTATAAATGCACAAGAGTGGTTGGAAAAAATTTCCCTTGGAAAGATTCTGTAACATTGAGAGGTTAAACTTGGATTCATCTTGAAAAACTGAATCCAAACAGTGCTGAGTACAGGATATAAAAAAAGTCCATCTGGCCACACTGAGGAGAAAAAAAAACAAAACAAAAAACACACAACTAAACAGTCTGGGAGGGAGTGAAGGAGAAGCCGGACTTCAGGCTCCATCATATTTTGGAAAGACGGCCATGACCTGACCTTCGAGCCTTCAGCCTGCCAAGCAGTAAAAAGGAGGAAAGAGAGCCAGATTTACTTAGACATGGTTCAGTTGGAGACAGCTTGACCTATTGTTTGTGTTAAAGCAAAGAAAAGCTGAGGGCCATTCTAAACTGCTTCAGTCTGGATAAAGTTTTCAAAGATTATTTAAATATATATTATTGATCTTAAATATATGAAGACTGATTGGAATAGAAGTTAAATAGAGGGAAACCTCATTTTGGGAAGAAGAAAATAAAAGGGAAATGTATAAGTCATCTATAAAATATATTACAGTTGTGAAGGGATGAACCATAATTGGCCAGCCCAGCAGGTTGTCAGGGGTTCTTTATTTCATGTGTTTTTAATGGGGTCATTTGAATATGGGCCCCACTGATTCATAGAGAAGGGAAAAAAAAAGAATCAAAGTAATATAACTGCCTCTGGAGAAATGGGGTTTGAGTCCTTGAGAAATGAGTGTATATTTTTCTCCAACTATGAAAAGAGCTTAAAAAAAAAAAAAGAGTAACTGTATTGACCATCTCCAATGCCTACTACCTTCAGTGCCCGCCCCCCATACTGGCTTATGCCTCATAAGAAATCAAATTTTGTATCCATAAATAGATATGGCACCAGCCCCAGAGGCAATTCACCTACAGGCAGGCTAGGGAATATGGAATGGCCTGGTATGAGAACTCTACCCAAAGAGTGTGCTCTGCTCTAAGTAGTGATCAGTTAAGCCAATCAAATCACCTATTGAGAGATATGTCATTAATTAACAAATAGAGACAAATGGTTTAGTGTCCCATAAGTTACAAGACATAGAGAAATCAATAAGCAGAAGCTAACATGAATGAGAAGTTGGAAGACAACAGGAATAATGAGTAAGGAGAAATTATGAAGAAGAGAGGAGAAAGCAGAAAGCTCTTAGCAGTAGCAGTAGTATTCTGCTGAAATATATTAAATACCTGCTTTTATGGGTGTAATACGGTAAAATATCAACAATTTTATATGATTTAATCTTAAACTACTTCTAATCAGAAAATAGTTGGATCACTGTAGTGGTTGAAAGTCCCGGCAAGATTGCTTCCAGAGTTGCCAAGGTACCACCCAAACTCCCAATACTGGGTTGTATCTGGTATTTTTATCCAAGACAGAGTAAAAGATGGCATTCTCTCCATTTGAGTGTCTTTGTCTAGCATAGTCATCTGAAGTAAATATGAAATCTGTTAATATTATCATGCCCCCACTACAATCAACAGAAAATAATCACTAAAGCAAAGAACATACCACTCCTTCAAGGTATACAATAGCCCTCTAATACCTTGAGTGTGGCACAGGTGGTATCCTAGACATAACAAGATTTCAAGAACCCAAGAAGAATTGGAAGAGAGTCCTGTTAACTCAGTATATATCTTCCAGCAATCAAAGAAGTAAATTGTATGAGGTCGTTCACAGTTCTCAAAGGTGAAATTTATTTGCCTGCAAGAGACCCAAATTCTGCAGCTAGGGATCATATGAGGACAGCATACTTTAGCCAAAGGAATCACCACAGTAATAACCTGTAAAGTCACTGAGAGCAGTGTTCCTGGGAAGAAAAGGCTCTGGGAGTGGAAATGTGAGTCAAGGCATACAGCGAAACACCAGGAACCAAGAGACAAAGGTGTAAAGAATTTTTTTTTCAAATTTTTATTTAAAATCTAGTTAGTTAACATAGAGTGTAATATTGGTTTCAGGAGTAGAATTTAGTGATTCATCACTTACATATAACACCCAGGGGTCAACACAACAAGTGCCATCCTTAATGCCCATCACCGATTTAGCCCATCCCCCACCTACCGCTCCTCCAGCAACCCTCCGTCTGTTCTCTATAGCTAAGAGTCTCATGGTTAAAGGTATAAGGAATGGTATCTTGTTAATGGTATCTTGAGAAAGAAGGATGCTTGCCTGCAAGGGTCCTTTAATTTTACATATCAACTAGGGACAAAAGTACATTTTTTGACTTAAGTCATGGATGCTTGCTCCTGAGAAAGTACCACACTTTCAGGTGGATGTAAGAAATATATTTCCTATTATTTGTCAATGTTGAAATCGTAATCCAATGACATGTTCTTAGTCTTCTTTATAGCACCTGATACTTGTTTAATCATATTTGAAATGTTCTTATCCCTTTGGTTATATAAAACAGTGCCCTCTTGGATCTGCATCTATTGCTTGGCCTTTTTTATCTCTTGCTTTCAGTGCAAGGTGTGCACAAGGCTCTTTCCTTAAACCAAGGCATTATTAATTAGTGGGTGGAAAATCATAGACTTGATAGCATAAGCCTTTCTTCAAATTTCAGCTCTGCCTCTTTGTACTTGTGACACCTAGGATAATTCAATTTTACAGGTCATTTATGTGTAATAATTATTTCATAGGATTACCAGCCAAGCTTTTAAAGAGTACACAACAGCTTCAATCCCACCTGTTGACCTGTTGTCAAGGCCACTTTTTTCTGTCAAAGGCACATGGGGCATAGCCTACAAGTTTAGGTTTGGCTTGTAAGTTGCTGTTCTGGATTCACAGCTGCTGTTCTGGTGTCTCTATTCCACTAGTTATGTTATACCTGGATGCTCCGCCTAGTTCACAATGGCATGATCGTTCCTGAATGCACTCACAGACTTTTTGTTGGTTTATAACCTCCTTGGGAGCTTCCCAAGTGTAGTCTGAAACTGGCCCCCATAGGCAGAGGGCAGAGAGAGACAAAAGAAATAGGCAGAAAGTCAATTGGTCATATATGTCAGCACCTCTTTCTACATTCTATTCTATTCCATTGATTTATCATTCCACCTATATCACTGTATTGATTACTGAAGCTTCATAGGAAGACCTTAGTTAAAGTAGTGTAAGAATTCTATTGTGTTTTAAAATTGCTTCATCTATTCTAGAACATTTGCCTTTCCATATAAATTTTAGAATCAGTTTGTCAATTTATACCAAATGCTAGAATTTTTATTGGAATTGATTTGATTTTAAAATACATTTGGAAAAAAAATCAAACTCTAAAAGTATTGTTTGCCCCTCCAAGAAAAGAGAGAGACTGAGAGAGAGAAAGAGAGGAAAGGCAAACCAAGAAACAGACTCTGAACTCTAGAGAACAAAGTGAGGGTTATCAGAAGGGAGGTGGGTAGGGAGATGGGTTAAATAGGTGAAGGGGATTGTAATGAGCACTGGGTGATATATGGGAGTGTTGAATCACTATATTGTACACCTGAAACTAATATTACACTGTATGTTAACTAACTGGAATTTAAGTAAAAACAAAAAAATACTGTTTTCCAGTCTATAACATATTTCTCCATGTATTTGCATCTTTAGTTTTTCCCAGCAATGTTTTCAGTGTGAAGGTTTTGCATGTATTTTTAAGCACTTGCTAAATTTATTCCTAAGTATTTTGTTTGTGGCTTTATTATAAATGGGACTTCTAACCATTTAATTTATAAATATTTACTGCTAGCAAATAAAAATGCAATTGCTTTTTTGAAATTTTAAGCTTATTTCCTATGACCTCACTAAGTTCAGTTTTACCACTTCTTTTCTAATCAGTATGTCAGTTATGTTTTTTCTTGTCTTATCATAAATGTCTAGAACCGCCAGGACAATGTTTAATAGAAAAGAAGTGAGTGTGTAGACACCCTTGTCTTCTTCCCAAGCTTAAGAGGGAAGGGTATATTATTCCACATTTATGTATGCTGTTAGCCATAGTTTTTTCCATAAAGGTCTATTTTTAGGTTGAAAAAGTTTGTTTCTATTCCTAGTTTGTTGAGACATTTATTATAAATGGATATTGAGTTTTGTCAAATCCTTTTTCTGCATCTATTGAGATGATCATACAGTTTTTCCCCTATTCTGTTAATACAGAGAATTATATCAATTGATTTTGAATGAGAAGCTAATCTTGCAGGCCTGGAATAACTCCTGTCATTATGTGTTACTATTTTTATATACTGAATTTAATCTTCTGATGTTTTAAAAGGATTTTTGCTTCTCTATTTATGAAGTATATTGGTCTGTAATTTTATCTTCTCATAATGTCTCTATCTGGTTACAGTATCAGAATCATGGTCTCCTATTGAGTTGAGAAGGATTTCTACTTCTCCTGTTTTCTTTTTTCTTCTTTTTAAGATTTCATTTTTTTTATTTTTTATTATTATGGGGTTTTTTGTTTGTTTTTTAAGAGAGGGAAAGGGGGGGCAGGCAGGGATAGAGGGAAAGGGAAGAGAGAATCTTAAGCAGGTTCCACATCCAGTGTGGAATCTGACATGGGGTTTAATCTCATGATCCTGAGATTATGACCTGAGCTGAAATCAAGAGTTGGCTGCTTAACTGACTGAGCCCTCCAGGTGCCCCTAATATTTTATTTTTAAGTAATGTCTACACCAAATGTGGGGCTTGAACTCACAATCTGGAGATCAAGAATCATATGCTCTACTGACTGAACCAGCTAGGTTCTGCTACTTCTCTTGTTTTCTAGAAGAGTTTGTGTGTAATAAATACTACCATATCTACCTTAAATATTTGGTAGAGTTTACTAGTAAAGTCATTTTAGCTCAGAGTTTTATTTGCAGGAGGATTTTTAATATATAAAATATAACGTCTTGTTTCTTCTCTTTATTTTTTAAGTGAAAAATATTTACTAAGTACATAATGTGTATATAATAAACTCCAAAATAGAATGGTCACTTGGATCACATGACTTCATCAGAACGTCCAGGTTGGTAACTGTATCTGGTCTCAATCAGCAGCCAGAAATGTTCATCTTTGTGAAGAATGCTTTGTTTCCTCCGAAGTTTAGATAAATTTTACTTACTGCAGAGTGGTACAATGTGTGAGCTTGGATCAGACAGCCCTCTCAACTGCCCCCAATACCAGCTATATTTGACTTTGTAAGCTTGTAATTTTTGAGCCTCAATTTCCTCTCTACAAATTGTAAGTAATGAAATATATACCGTACTGTTTTTTTTTTATTTTAAGATTTATTTATTTGAGAAAAAGAGACAGTATGGGGAGGAGGCAGAGGGAGAGGGAATACTCAAGCAGACTCCACACTGAGCATTGAGCCCAATGTGGGGCTCCATCTCACAAGCCTAAGATTACAACCTGAGCTGCAATCAAGAGTCAGACTCTTTAAGAACTGTGCCACCCAGGCACCCCCTTACTGGGTTTTTATAAGGAATAGACAATAAAGGATATTCCTGGCACAATTCCTGGGGATATAAATTCAAAAAACAGTCATTTCTTTTACAATTTAAGTCATTTTGTTATATGGGAAGGGGATAGTACTGAAGTCTTAATGTACCTTAGATACTAAAATGTAAAGCTAAAACAGATGAAACTGTTTTGTGTGGGATTTATTGAGCATCAGTTGTCCTAGGATTGCTACAATATACAATGTTCTATGGTACTACTTTTTGCTACTTTCTCCTTGGAAAATAGAAAATAGAAAACTCCCTAACAGATGAAACATTTTCTTGTTCATGCCCTCACTCATAGTGCTGGGCACCCAAACTTAGGGGATCACCTGAGGACCTGTCAAAATACTCTCACCAGGAGCAGAGCTCAGACGGGATGTCTTGAACCTTGTCTTTGCAGAATAGAATTTCCCACACTGTACCAAATCGCCTAATCTGGTTTCTACCAACTCCCCAACCAGACCTTCAGGGCTCCTGGCTCTCCGAACCCTTGTGATCTTCATATAGACCCTTCACAGGGTCAGACCTTTGTATTCTCACTCACTACAGGACCTTATGAAAGTCACTGAGTAATCGAAATTGGTTGATTGAACATATATTTCTTCTTCTCAAGTGTATTTTAGCATCACATGTAACTTCAGGAATTTTTTTCATTTATTTTATGCTGTTGAATTTGTTGGCATAAGGTTGTTAATAACTTCGTCTTATTCATCTTTTAATCTCTGTAATATTTGTGGTGATAGATTCTTTTATTTGTGATATTGGTGTTTTATGTCTTCCTTTCTTTATCTCGTCCATCTAGGGGGAGATTTATTGAATTTGTTGATCTTTCCAAAGAATTAGATTTTGGTTTATTTTCTCTATTATCTGTCTGTGTTCTGTTTTGTTGATCTGGGCTCTTAATTTTCCTTCTACTTGCGTTTGATTTGTTCTTCTTTTCTAGCTACTTGTAGGGGACTCATGATCACTGTTGTAGATTTCTATTCTTTTCTAATAAAAACATTTAAAGCTATCAGTTTTCCTCTAAGTGCAGCAGTTGAATATGTTGTGCTGTCATTTACACTCACTAACAATATTTTCTAGTTTCCTTGCCCTACACATGCATTATTTAGGTGTGTGGGGTTTTTTTATTTTTAATTTGCACATCTGTGTAGTTTTAAATATCTTACTGTTATTAGCTTCTAAATCAATTCTAATTTCTAATTTTGTGGTTATTGAACATGCTTTGTATGATTTTAATCCTTTTAAATTAATCAAGACTGTTTTTTTTTAATTGCCCAGTATATGGTTGATCATGTTAAATGCACTATGCGCATTTGAAAGGATGTGTATTTTGCAGTTGTTGGGAGTATGCTTTATAAATATCTCACTTAAGTTTAGTAAAAAATGATATTCAAATCTTCTGTGTCTTATTGCTTTGGTTCTAGTTTTATAAATTGATGAGTGAAAAGTATTAACAGCTACTACCATGATTATGGAAGTATCTGTTTTCTGTTATAATTCTTTCAAATATTGTTTCATGCATTTCAATGCCCTATAATCAGATGTGTACTTATTTATGATTTTTATGTCCTCCTGATAAAGTTTTCCCTTTATCATTATGAAATGCTTCATTATCTTTGGTAATACTCCTTGTATTGAAGTCTTTTTTATATGATTCATATAGCATCTCTGGCTTTCATTTGCTTGTTGTTTGAATAGAACATACTTTTCCATTCTTCTACTTTTATCTATCTGTGTCTGTATATTTAAAATATTTCCCTTGTGGGTGAAATATAGTTGGGTTTTGCTTATTTTATCTATTCTGATTATCTCTGACTTTTAATTAGAGCACACTGTCTTAATATTGAATGCAAGTTGGTATCTTCCAGTTCTATAGTTAGAAGTCTTTCATGGTTCTCACTGGCTAAAATTAAGTTGTTGGTAGGGTTGTGTTCCTTTTGGGAGTCTATAAGGGAGAATCCATTTAACTTGCCTTTTCTAGTTGCTAGAGGCTCTTCCATCTTCAAAACCAGCAACATAGCAACTCTCTGACCCAGATTCCATAGTCACATATCGTTCTCTGATTCTCTTCTTCCTCCCTCTTTCACTTTGAAGGAACCTGGTAAATTACATTGGGCCTACTCTGATAATCCAGGATCATCTCTTCATCATAAAGTCAGTTAGTTAGCAACTTTAATCTCAACTGCAGTTTCATTTCCTCTTTCCCATGTAGCCTATTATATCCACAAATTCTAGAGATCTGGACTTGGACATCTTTGGAAGGGGCCACTGGATAATTGCCTACTGCAGATCCTAAGGGGCAGAGTTTGCTGAGGCCTTACATCTGTTGGGATTAATGATCCCATAATCTACCCTTCTTTTTTCCTATTAGTAAAAGTCTTGTAATATAGTTAATTGTATCATGACAAAATTATGTCTTATTATAGTGGAGGGAAACTTGGTTTCAGATTATTCTACTAATTCAAAGAGGATGTCTTCACTGCTAAGAGAAACAATGAGCTATGCTATTCACATTCCCAAGTTTATTGGACTTTTCTCTGGCATCCATCTCTACATCACTCATAGCTAAAAGAGGGAGCAATTGGGGAACACCAGCACCTTTTACCTATATTTATCAGTTCATAGAGAACTTATTGGTTTTTCTCCCTCAGAAAATTTTATTTTTCATATTTTGTTCTACCATATGTCTCTGAAGAAAGAAAAAAACAATGGAAAATAGTATGGAAAAATTTCTTCTAGATACTAATATCAAAATATAATTATCTTTTTTGGACTCTGCCTATATTATATTTTTTTATTAACTTTATTATGTTATGTTAGTCACCATACATTACATCATTAGTTTTTGATGTAGTGTTCCATGATTCATTGTTTGTGAATAACACCCAGTGCTCCATGCAATACGTGCCCTCCTTAATACCCATCATTGGGCTAAACCATCCCCCTACCCCCTCCCCTCTAAAACCCTCAGTTTGTTTCTCAGAGTCCATAGTCTCTCATGATTCATCTCCCCCTCCGAATATATTCAAAATGTAATTATCTTTAGATTGGCATGTATGCATTAAGAAAGTTTTTTAAGGATTTAACCTTTCATTTTTCACCTGAATACTCACTGGTTGGCTTAGAATTTTGAGAGATTTTAGTTAGAAACTGTAAAACCAAGCTGTGGAAAACTGTATAAAGCAAAATTTTATAAAACCAAAAACAACTAGGCCCTTTGGTTTAATTATTACTATTAATCATTGCTTCATTTAGCTTATTTTGTTATTATTGAATTGGTATGTTGATTTTATATGGATACATTTTTAATTTCATTTAATTTAATTAGGTCATGTTTTAGATCTCATTCTACACTTTCTTTTATCAATCAACATTACATTTTTTTAATAGATTTTATTTATTTGACAGAGAAAGAGAGCACAAGCAGGGGGAGTGGCAGGTGAAGGGAAAAGCAGGGAGTCCAATGTGGGGCTTGATCCCAGGACCCTGGGATCATGACCTGAGCCTAAGGCAGACACTTAACTGACTGAGCCACCCAGGTGCCCCTCAACATTACATTTTAAAATGATACATCCGTATTTTTTATTTTTTTGATTACATGTAGTTCATTGATATAAACTGCTTCATAATTCTCCATGTTGCATCCATGACACCTTACTTATATAGCCCTCTGATGATGGGGAGAAGACTGGTTGTCTCCAAATCCTTGACATTAAATATGATGTAGCAGTGAACATTCTAGCGTGTGTCTCCTTAAGTACCTGTTTAAGAATTTGTTTGAGTCTATACCCAGGAGCAGAATATCTGAGTTATATGGTATGTACATTTTCAACTAAGTTCCCAAAGAGTGCTCTCCAGAATGGTCACACAAGCCTGTATTCCCAACAGCAGTGCATCATGGCTCCTATAGTCTACAGTTCTGCCAACAGCAAGTCATTATTCTAGGAAATTCCTAAACAAAAGGGAACTATTTAAACACAATGAGAGTATATAAATCAGAAATATAGATTGCATTTACTTTAGTTCACAAATCTTTTTTTTAATTTGAAGCAATTAATACTTGAAAATACCTTTTAAAAGATAAGTTCAGTAACTGCAAGTTAACTTATGAATTTCTATCAGTTCAAAATATATCATGTATTCTAGGTATTGAAGGGCAGATGTGATCATTTGTTTTTGAATGTCTGGTGTAGAGGAATGGGGAAATGTAAACAAGGTGACATAGAGAAGATCCTAGAGTTATAGTACAGCAGTAAGAAATATTTTGACAGTGATGATTATTCAAAGTTATATTGTTAAACTGCATCACGTTCTGTGAACCAAGTAGTCTTATCTTTGTCTTTAAAAATGTTGTTTTATAACATAAGATGTTATATTTACTACTACATTTGGTAATTATTTTCTTTGCTTGTCCTCTTGGACAAGTTTAGGTTTGTATCAGTCTATAATTTATTGGATAATTTATTAGATAATTGGAAATTATTTAATAAGATCTGAAAGATTTTTTTTAAATGGTACTATAATTCAAAATACATTTTAATAAAAAAATTAGAAAAATATTTAGTATGTTGAGTGGTTTGGGGGCAATCTGCACATTAGTGGATTGACTGAAAACATTGAATTATAAAACAAGTAGACTTTGGCTTGATAACATCAGTTTAACTTTATTAACTGTGGTTCTAAGAAACATCAGCACAGAGAAACTGCCTGTAAGATTAAAAGATTTTGACTTTTCTTTTTGTTTAATTAAAAGTTTCTTGGGTTAGTGTAAAATGGGGAAATCAGACATTGTGACCACTATTGGCTAAGTCAGAAATGAGGATATGTTGTTCTTTTAAGTTATTAAATCTCCTGAGAAGCACATCAATATGAAATATATGTGAATGATGAAGAAAACAATATGCCATTAATATCTCATTTAATATTTTGGCTTTTAAGGAAATGGCTTACTACATTTAAAAATTTATTTTCATTATTTTATTTTATTTTTTATCTTTAATTTATTTTTAATTTTAGCCATTTTGTAGGTATGAAATGGTATCACATGTGTGTTAATTTCCCTGATGAATAAAGGTGAACTTTGGCTTATTGGTTATTTGCATCTGTTATTTTATTAAATGTCTGTTCAAACTCTTTGCCCAATTAAAAACTGTGGTTGTACTAATTCAAAAAGGTATATGCACCCTTATGTTTATTGCAGCTTTATTTGTAATAGTCAAGATAGAGAAGCTACCCAAGTATATACAGAAGTTGTGGTATATATGTTAAAAAGGATCATATGGTAGCTCTATTTTCAACTTTTTGAGGAACCTCCATACTGTTTTCCAGAGTGGCTGCACCAGCTTGCATTCCCACCAACGGAGCTACCATACGATCTAGCAATTGCACTACTGGGTATTTACCCCAAAGATACAAAAGTAGGGATCCGAAGGGGTACGTGCATCCCGATGTTTATAGCAGCAATGTCCACAATAGCCAAACTGTGGAAAGAGCCAAGATGTCCATCGGCAGATGAATGGATAAAGAAGACGTGGTATATATATACAATGGAATATTATGCAGCCATCAAAAGGAATGAGATCTTGCCATTTGCAACGGCGTGGAGGGAACTGGAGGGTATTATGCTGAGCGAAATAAGTCAAACAGAGAAAGACATGTATCATATGACCTCACTGATATGAGGAATTCTTAATCTCAGGAAACAAACTGAGGGTTGCTGGAGTGGGGGGTGGGGTGGGAGGGATGGGCTGACTGGGTGATAGACCCTGGGGAGGGTATGTGCTCTGGTAAGTGCTGTGAATTGTGCAAGACTGTTGAATCCCAGATCTGTACCTCTGAAACAAATAATGCAATATATGTTAAGAGAAAAAAAAAAAAAGAAGAAGGTAGCAGGAGGGGAAGAATAAAGGGGGGGAAATCGGAGGGGTAGACAAACCATGAGAGATGATGGACTCTGAAAAACAAACTGAGGGTTCTAGATGCGGGGGTGGGAGGATGGGTTAGCCTGGTGATGGGTATTGAGGAGGGCACATTCTGCATGGAGCACTGGATGTTATGCACAAACAATGAATCATGAAACACTAAAACTAATGATGTAATGTATGGGGATTAACATAACAATAAAAAATTAAAAAAAAATCCAGTGGAAAAAAGGACAGGTACCTCAATAATAATTAAAGATATGTAAATTAAACAATGAACTTTTCCATATTGATAAAATTTTTTAAATTGATGTTATCCAATATGAAGAAATTTAAAAAAAAAGGAATATTACTCAGTCATAAAAAAAGAATGAAATCTTGCCATTTGCAACAACATGGATGTTTCTAGAGGGTCTCATGCTAAGTAAAGTCAGTCAGAGAAAGACAAATACAACATAATTTCACTCATGTGGAATTAAAAAAAATGAAACAAACAAATGAAAAAGAGATAAAAAAGACTCTTAAATATAGAGAAGAAACTGGTGGTTGCTAGAGGGGAGGTGGGTGGGAGGATGGATAAAATAGGTGAAGGGGATTAAGAGTACATTTATCATGATGAGTACTGAGTCATGCATAGAATTGTTAAATCATTGTATTGTACACCCGAAATTAAAGATAAAAAATAAAATAAAATAATGAAAATAAATTTTTAAATGTAGTTGTTTTCTTTTTGGTATTGATTTGTTGGAGTTTTTTCTATATTCCGGATCAAACTTTTTGTTAGATATATGTGTTGTAAATATTTTCTTCTAAATTTTTTTTTTAAGATTTTATTTATTTGACAGAGAGAGACACAGGAAGAGAGGGAACACAAGCAGGGGGAGTGGGAGAGGGAGAAGCAGGCTTCCCACGGAGCAGGGAGCCCGATGCGGGGCTCGATCCCAGGACCCTGGGATCATGAACTGAGCCGAAGGCAGACACTCAATGACTGAGCCACCCAGGCGCCCCAAATATTTTCTTCTAGGCTGTGACTTGCTTTTTCATCTTCTTAATGGTGACTTTCGATTGGCAGAAGTTTAACATCCTTTTATTCATCTACATTTACTTTCAATTGCTGCTGTAGCAAATTGCCTAAATTTAGCAGTTTCAGCAACACAAATTTACAATCTTAAAGTTCTGTAAATCTCACATGGGTCTCAAGGAGCTAAAACCAAGAGGTCAGCAGGCTACATTCCTTGCTGGGGGCTCCAAGGGAGAGATCTTATCCTTGTTCATTAGCATTGTTGGCAGAATTCAGTTCCTTGCAATTGTAAAGACTGAGATCCTATTCTTTTGCTGGCTGCCCACCAAAGGTTGTTCCCAGATTCCAGAGGTTTCCTGAATTCTTTGGCTCATGACTCCTTCCTTCATCTTCAGAGCCAGAAATGATGGACTGAGTCCCTCTAATATTTTGAATCTGTCTTTCCTCATTCTTCTGTCTCACTTCTTTATGACCCAGTTGCTTTTAAGGATTCATGTGGTTAGATTGGGACTACCAGATAATCTCCCTACTCAAGGTCCATACTCTTTATCACATCTGCAAAGTACCTTTTCACATGTAAGGTAACATATTCACAGATTCTGGAGATTAAGGCATGGACCATTATTATGCCTACAAATCATCAATTTTGTTCTTTCATGATTAGTGCCTTTTATGTTCTGAGAACTGTTTGCTTTCTTTATTAGCACAGTTTTTTTTATGATACCTTCAATAAGTTTTATAGTTTTAGCTTTGTTTATGATCCATCTCAAACTAACTTCGGTGTGTGGTGAGAGGTTTGAAGTTGAGATTAATTTTTCATTCATTTATCCACTTGTAACAGTGCCATTTGTTAAATTCGGAGTCACTGGTTCTGAATTTACAGATAATTCTGATTTCCAGGACCTTTTTTCTCTACTTATGCCTAAAATGTTTACTCTGTCCTGAATTGTTACCATGCATCTTAAAAAACAAGTTTTAACTTCTTCTTATTAATTTGCCTTTTTCTTTGAATATTTGAGGGTTTTTCTCTGAATATAAAATATGTATATGCAGATGATCATAGTGCATGTCATTGACTTAATGTTAAATGTTTTAAATTGTTTTTTAAAAAGCTGTGTTTTTGTGTGTGTGTATATATGTATATGTATATATACATATATAAAACAAACTAGCAGATGAAAAAAAAGATATTTCCCCCCACTTCTTAAAAGGAAAGCAGATTAGACTTCATATTCCTGAGTTGCAGGGCTACATTTGTTTAGATGTACTAATAGCACTTCTTTTTAGATGTGTATTTTGGCCAAGTAGGGAAAGATTGTCCTAGAGAATAACCTCCTGCACACATACAGACCCAGAACATGGGTTTGTTCTGAAAACTTCCTGTCCCCCAAAGGATTTGGTCAGATTTCCTGGAAGAAGAGGTGATTTGATGGTATTGTTTCAAGAGGACAGAGGAATTGACTCATTGCTGGAGAATAACTTCCCCAGGATTGGGACTGACAGACTAGACTTTCCGATTTCTTGGAAAGGTAGAGACTCTGCCCTATTCACACAGAGTAGCATGGACAGGGCCGCTGTATTGTGTCAACCCAGGGGTTTCTATTTACATAGCAAAGAAAAGTGAAAATGCCCCCTGTAGTTTTGTATCTCAGCGTCTGGCACATGAAGCGGGCAAAACCTTGTAAGAAGGTGGTTACAGAAATGCCTGTACAAATTTGCTACTAAGACTATGGCCTTAACAGAAATGGAGAGGGTTGAAAGGCTAATCTGCAGTCAGATGAATGAAGATCATCTACATAGCCTGTCTAGACAACATTATCAGATACAGTAATTGACAGTGTCATTATTTAGCAAAAATACTGATAATGGTCAGAATGTTTTGACTGTAAGAGACTCTTCTTGCAATCAAGGTGTTTAGCCTTAGATTATGAACCAAGGAAGGGGGAAGGAGCCATGCAAAACAGGTAATCTAGAACTTACTGCTTTCATAGGAAGTGAGAACTAGAATTAGATTGATTTAATTAATAAAAAGCTATTGATGTCAAATATATATGTATTTACATCATATGATTCATATTGTAGGGGGTTTTTAATTTTGCTTTGTCCTTAATTCTATATTGTTAGTTTTTTTTCCTATTCATTAAATTTTCTTAAAACCATGATCTGAAATTCTAAAGCATATTCCATAATATGGATGTACCATATTTATTTTATCATTTCTGATTAATTTTTAAAAGTTGTCAAATTATCTCTAAGAAAGAGTTTATCAGATTATTCTCATTCATCAGTGTTTGGCTGTGGTGCCTATATTATATCGCTCAGAGCTGAGTTCATCTTGTGTCTGTTTAATAGGTAAAAATGTCAATGATTGCTTTTCCCTTTATTTTTTTAAGAAAACTTTTAGAAAACTTTTTTCCTAGAAAACTATTTGTCCAAATCATTGGAATCATTTTGCATAGTTTTTCCAAATATTTATTAAAAATCTCAATTCAAATGAGAGCTTATTAAGATACTTATAGAATATCAACTGTTATTAGCAGTAACCCACTTACAAATATTCTATAAACATTGTTTTGGCTTAAAGACCTGAGAATCCAGCAGATTTATTCTCATTTTAGATTATTTTATTAATTTATATTCTATGAATAATTTAGAATTCAATTATTTCAATCCATTAAGCACAAATAGATTTTGCCCAAAGTGCATTTTCATATCATCCTGCTTATCTATCTGGAGTAATCTGTACTAGGTTTTGAAGTCAACAGATGATGATGATATGCCTAGTTCCTAGGTATTCCAAGTATCTTGACTATAGCCTTAGCCTGGACTGAAGTTTCCTGAATGTTTTCTTTTTCTTTTTCTCTTTTCTTTTTTTAAAGTATTTTATTTGTTTATTTGACAGAGAGAGACACAGCGAGAGAGGGAACACAAGCAGAGGGAGTGGGAGAGAGAGAAGCAGGCCTTACGCTGAGCAGGGAGTCCAATGCGGGGCTTGATCCCAGGACCCTGGGATCATGACCTGAGCTGAAGGCAGATGCTTAATGACTGAGCCACCCAGGCGCCCCCTGAATATTTTTCTTGTTCTATAAACTTGCATGTAAGATAACCCGTAAAAGTTTGGGTCTGCTTCATGTAATGTTGAAGCCAGGCTTAGTATAAGTTACACTGAATGCAATTCAAATACAACAATCAAAATAAACTGGAAAGAAATGTAAAATTTACTTAAAATCTCTTAATGCTAAAAAGGATGTTCCATTCAAAACACACATCAAATATTTTTGCAATCACTTTCTTGTGCCTGTTCTCTCTCTAATGACAGCTAGCTCCAGAATCTTTCTCCATCTCTGGTCTACCTCCCTTTAAATTGTCTTAAACTTAGATGTTCAAGCTGTGTATCAGTTATCTATTGTTATGATAATATTGCCAAGCAATACACAGCAAACCCCAGGCATAAACAAATATTTTTTAGCTCACAAAACTGAAGGGTTCATTTGATTTATGCTGGGCTCACATATGTATCTATCCTCAACTCCAGGCCAGTTAGGCAGCTCTACTGATCTTGGCCAGGTTTATTCACATACTGGAATTAGCTGCCTATTGATTGATCTAGAATGATCTGGATTGGGATGGTTGAGGGCATTTGGGCTTGTTGCTTGTGTCTCATCCTTTAGCGGTTTCACTCAGACATGTTCTTTGAGAGAGCTTGTTTGGAGGTTCTAGCAGGGGAGCGCAGCTACTCGTATACCCTTGACCGAAGAACGGTCCTCCTCTATCGGGGAAGGTCGTCCTCTTCGACCGAGCGCGCAGCTTCGGGAGGGACGCACATGGAGCGGTGAGGGAGGAAGGGGACACCCGCCTAGCCAGCCAGATCAGCCGAATCAACCCCGGCGATCAATGGGGTGACAGATGTCGCAGCCAGATCGCCCTCACATCCCAGACATGTTCTTTGAATGGTGATGTCAGAAGGCAACGAGCATCAAGCCAATTGCCCACGTGTTTTTCAAGTCTCTGCTTTCATTACATACACTAACACCTTATTGGCCAGAATATGTCACATGGCAGAACAAAATCCAGAGTGGAAATTAAGAGTTAAATATAATGAGCCTCAATGCAGTGTAGGTAGTAGAGAAGAATCAGGGCCATTAATGCAAGGCAGTTTTGTTTCTCTCATTGTGTGTGCGTGTGTGTGTATGTATGTGTTTCTCTACCCTTTTCCAGTACAACTTTAGGTAGCCCCTTAGGCTACCTCAATTTTGCCCTCCAAATTTACTTTGGATTGTATAATTAAAATGAAGGAATAGAGTAGAACTAACATCAGTGTGGTTCTGTGAATTAAGCGTAAGTGGAGGGGAAATAAAATGTGTAATGTTTGGGAAAAGAGAAAGAGGCTGTGAATTTTTCAAGTTAGTGTTTTTATCTTGTTACCAAAAAGAGTAATGTTCGAAAAGAATATGTCCTAAGAGCATGTTCTTCCACTGCAGAAGCTACCCCCCAGAGAAAAGCTCAGACTTTGCTCTTAGCTATTAGGGAATCATTGCTCTTTGGCCTGCTCATCTGAATGCAATATTATTCAAAATCAGATATCCCACTGGAGCAATACTATGGCCCAGATGGTCAAATTATAACATCAACTATTCCATTTTTTCCGGCTCAAATAATTTCTCTCAAGATTAATGGTGAATAACTGTGGGGGTGAAAACTAATATTTTATCAAGTGCTTAAATAGATCCAAATTTTCCTCAGAGGTACTTCAGTGGTCCATGACATTTGTAAAACTGGCATATGGGGAATAAGACAAGTCAAATTCTCAATTTTTAAAATAAAATGTATTTTCCCTCAGGAGTGTCTGATATTCAAAGTATGAATCATGAACTATGGGTTATAGAAACAGAGAGAAATGGTTTTGTTTTCTGTCCCCACTTCTTACTAATTTTATATTCTTTGGAATTTTAATGAGTAGCATTATGTTTCAATTTCCTTCTCAGTATAATGGAGGCAGTAAGATTTTTTTAAAATAAATGTACTAAAATGAAAACATTTAACGCAATACCTTGTGACATTGTATAAGAGTATCAGTACTCGGCTCCTTGGTTCCTATCAAAAGTCCAACCAATGTATACTCTGGAGAAAATGACTAAAAGGAATGATATCCATTTTTTCCACTATGACAATGATTCTCAGCCTTGGCTGCATATTAAAATTGCCTGGGGAGTTCATGAAAAACTGTATGTCTGGGATCTACTATGGATGAATTAAGTCAGTATCTGTAAAGGGATGGAGCTTAGGTATTAATGTTTTTTGGCAAAATTCCCTAGGTGATTATGATGAACAGTGAGCATTCAGAACTATTGCTCTCAGCTAGTGGTTCTCAGTGGGCCTCCCAGAGGATCCACGGCAGCAGGGGCAGCCCCTGGAGCTTGTCCAAAATGCAAATTCTCAGGCTCTTCCCCAGATCTGATTAATCAGAAATGGTGGGGGTGGAGAACAGCAGGGTTGTGTCTTAATAAGCCCTCCAGGTGATTCTGATGCACAATAAAGTTTGAGAACCACTGATGTAATCAACGGTGATCAAATTTAACAGATAAAAACTCATCTAAAGTACTTGCTCAACATGTGGATTTTGTCAATACTCTCAGAACTTTCTACTAAAAACAGTTAATTTTACTGTTGTTTACTATAATTTAATCTGAAAATGACCCCAAAAGGTCAATTTGAGTTCTATCCTTAGAGATTTGGAATAATGTGTTGGGGTTGGAGTTTAGCAAACTACACTTTTAAAGATTATTTATTTATTTATTTATTTGAGAGAGAGAGAATGAGAGAGAGAGCACATGAGAGGGGGAGGGTCAGAGGGAGGAGCAGACTCCCTGCAGAGCAGGGAGCCCGATGCGGGACTCGATCCCGGGACTCCAGGATCATGACCTGAGTCGAAGGCAATCGCTTAACCAACTGAGCCACCCAGGCGCCCGAGCAAACTACACTTTTAAAGCATCCGGAAGATCCTGTTCCAGAGGACCAACCTCTGATCTGGGTAGTATGATCTGTAGTCCTCTATCACTGTAGAACACAGAATATGTGTATATGTTCATGTCTATGTCCATGTCAGTACTTTTAAGCAATAACCCATCTGCTCTTTCCCCATATCCTTACAGAAATGCTTTCATGAAAATATACTTTCAGGCTACTTTTGGCATAATATTCTTAAGGATTAAAACAAGAAATGGCTTCATGTCAAAATGTTCTGCGTGTTCTCCATAAATGTTTTCACTGTTCAGTAGTTCTCTTTATAAAACCAGTATAATGTATTGTAATAATATACTATACTTTATATATACAAATGTATATTTATATATATACTATATATAGTTATATATAAAAACTATATTTTATAAGGATAAAGTTCATTTCCAAGTAAATTATCTTCTATATTGATTACTGAAACAAATTTTCTTATTCAAACAATTAAAATAGTATTTATATTTCATTTTTGCTATAGCTGCCAGATAATTTATAGCCACATTTAGTATCGATTACAATAACTATGCTGACTTAAGTGTTTGATATTTTTTCCCTTGTAGTATTTTTTGTATTGACAATTTTCTTGAATGTATCCTTTATTATGTCACCTTAAACTCTTGATGAATGTAGTAACAAGATGAGAAATACTGCAATAAATATTAACCTTCAAGGTAATTTAAACCCCATTTAGGACATTTAATTATCCTGAGATAGTGAATGTAATCCCCTGGTTTAAAAACTTCTAAGAAGAGGAATATCAAGTACTGGGCAGTTTTTAAAAAGACAGCTGGAAATAATTTTTAATACAAAAATATGTTAGTTTAGTTAAAACTCATAGCACATCTGTCAATTGTCTAAATGCATTAGACTATATAGATAAGACTGTTCTGAGAACTCAATTTCTGGGTTTTGGTGAGAAAAAAATGTATTCTATAGCTTATATAAATCTATATGGAGAAATACATGACCTGTTCACCTGAATGCTCCTGAGCCCAAACCTATGGCTCTGAAAAACTCTCGCTGTGTGGCTCACACCCACAGATTTTGCAAGTCTGGTTGTTTTTCTGTCTTTGAGTGGAATTGTTCTCAACACATCCCTGTGGCCTAACAATCAAATTTTAAATCTCCATTTGGAATTTGCAATGTAAATATCAGAATACCCACAGTTCTTAATAGGTGAATTGGGCTCACAGCCATGGTGTACCTAAAAAAAAAAAAAAAAAAAGTAAAGACAAAAGCAGTTAACTTGGGAATATATCAAACTATAGACTTATAAAAGGATTTCATTTTGTTTTTAAAGGCAGTCAAGTTTATGAATACTTCCTTAGAAATTCTCCAAGAGATAGTAAATCAACATATTTTACATATTTTCCACACTGCACTAGGCTTTTATTAAACCAAAGATTCCAATAGTGCATGTAAAACTTCATATTTCTTTATCCATAGAAGTCCATGGACTAGTCTCTTCATGTATAATAATGAAAAAAAATACCACTGAACAGACAGATGTTTATGATTATCTTTTTCTAGAGAACGTGTGCCTCTGAGTGTGCCACGTGCAAGGGAGAGTCTCAGCACACAAAGTGGCCTGATTTCTATGTCTAAGCAAGGAATTTTATTTTCAAAATATTAGAAATATTTTTTAAATTTAAACACATTATAAATTTTGTTTTAAAAAAAATTAACTATGTCTTATCAGGCAAAGAGTTTTTGCAATGCTAACCACTGAAAAGTTGCTGAATTTTTAGCCTAACTAACCCTTTTTAAGCAGTATGTACACATTTTACATATTTTTAAAAATTTTTATTTATTTATTTGACAGAGAGAGACACAGCGAGAGAGGGAACACAAGCAGGGGGAGTGGGAGAGAGAGAAGCAGGCTTCCCACTGAGCAGGGAGCCCCATGCGGGTCTCGATCCCAGGACCCTGGGATCATGACTGGACCCAAAGGCAGACACCTAAAGACTGAGCCACCCAGGCACCCCACATTTTACATTTTTTTTTTAAAGATTTTATTTATTTATTTGAGACAGAGAGAATGAGAGAGAGAGAGCACATGAGAGGGGGGAGGGTCAGAGGCAGAAGCAGGCTCCCTGCTGAGCAGGGAGCCCGATGCGGGACTCGATTCAGGGACTCCAGGATCATGACCTGAGCCGAAGGCAGTCGCTTAACCAACTGAGCCACCCAGGCGCTCCCACATTTTACATTTTTAAACGTTCAAGTTTAACAAGTAAATTCAAGCATGGGATACCTTAAACAAATTGCTTAATGAATCAGCTATATTGCCATTTTTTTCTTAATAAAAAGCATGATGTGAATAAATCATTAGGTTGCTAAAGGGCCTGAGCGTTCAGCAACACTCTTATGAATAAATTTCAACCACCTCAAGAAGAACAGTCTAGAAGGTGGCTGGTTTGGCACTGATGAAGCAAAGTCCCTGGTCTGTAAGCTTGTAATAAAGAGTCTGACTCCATTTTTGATGTTTGGCTGCTGACAGCTTTCAAGGGCCACCACTCCCCCTTCTCCTATTGCCCCATATCTGAGCAAGCCAAGAAAGTCCAAGTGCTCCCTCCTTTGGCACACGTGGGAAGTTCAGACTTTGCAGTGCTGGTTCACATGGGAATTCTCATTCTAACCTCACCCCTTAACTACCATAAAACCCCAAACAAGTTTTTCCTTTCTGCCCTCTTAGTCATTTTCAAGCCTGATGGAGAGACAAGCACACTCTCCCCAGGAATCCCCATTTTGTGAGTAATAAACCTTTTAGTACCCTCTTGGCTCATGTGTGGCTTCATCAGTCTGAAAAGCTGAACCAGGTTTGTGAATGAGGGTCCACTCCTCCTCTGTGGGGTGATTCCAACAATGTTGAATTACATATTAAGTCCCTGATTTGGAAACTAAATTTTATAGCTTAAATGAATTTCGTCTTTGTTTTAAGAGAAAACTGATGCTCAGGCAGCTTGGCTAACAGCACACACGTGATTTACAGAAGGGCTTAGATGAGATCTAGATTCCACCATGGTGACATTTTTCTAACTCACATCCTTTACTTGAACAGAATGCTTAAAAGTGAATGTACAAATGTTAATGGTATAGAAGGAGTATTAACACGTTATAAAAGGAATTTAGTTTGCATGCACATTTTAATATCACTGTCCTCACCTTTAAGTAACTTCTATTCCTCCTGTGAACCTCAAACTCCCATCATGTTATTGATCAATTTATTAAATTTGTTGGCTATTTTTTCAGGTAGTTCATCCTCCTCACTTTAAATTGTTACATTTATAGTTATTATTATAGCTTTTCCTGCAATCTTCTCTTTCTTATTTAAGATACTAAATCTATATTAATTCAGGAGTCATTAGACTAATAGTTCTTTGAGGGCACAGCAATTCTGTCTTCTTTGATCATTGTTATCTCCAGTGCCAAGAAAAATAAAAGGGATTATCATGTATAAATATTCAATAAAGATTTTGAATGTATGGATGAATGCATCAATAAAAACATCTCTGAAAAAGCATAATACAGCCTTCACAAACTTGAAGACTCACATTTTGCAGTAGCAACTTAAACAAAGTCATTCAAGTCAAATTATTTGCTGCTTTTATCAATGACACCAATTGCTGATTAAGCACTTATCTTTCCCAGCACTGGGCTAATTTCTTTGATTGCATTATTTAACTTACTTTCCTCAAGAATCAGTAGAGTAGGTTTTATTTCCATTTTACAGCTACAAAATATCTCTTCTAGAGGATAATTAACGTGCCAAATATTTTGCTGATTTCTTCCTTTTTGTATAGCTTGGTGAACAAGACTAGTAGAGATTTGGACTCTGCCCCTTTCTGAATGGTGGAACAGTAGTTAACAGTAAAGTTGGAGCATTTCTGGTAATCCCAGATTTTAGTTGAGACTGGGGAAGAACTAAAACATACCAGCTGACCCGGAATCTAGGTCCTTCCTGTTCAAATTGTCTTGAAGAAGTAAGGCATTATCATCCACAGTCCTTCCCTGCATGATTTAGTTGTATACATTGTTTCATTCATGTGTTATTCACACATAGTTATTAGGTTCCTACTCTATGCCAGATACCATAGTATTCAATGGCAACCAGTTATGATCCCTCTGTATGTGCAACTTCAACCTAGTGGGGAGGAGGGAAGAAACAGATAAGGATCAGGTTAAAAAGAGTAAAATAGTTTATTCTAAATGAAAAAGAGTTTATATTATATAAACAAAATTTATTCTATGAAACCCCCCCCCCCACGCACATACACAGACAAGGAGTTGTCATAAAGAAAGAGTGAATGCAGTGTGGGCTACTTGATAAGAAAAGTTGACCAGGCTAAACCCTTTCCCAGAACATTCTGCCTCAGAGGACTGTACTGAGCTGAGATTCTTCAAAGGGAAGCTATGTTATGAAGAACAGTAATACTTTCAAATCCCAGCCCTAAGATGGTCATAGGAGCATCCATGAACCATGCACCTGCAAGTACAGGTCAGCTCAGTCGACTGCTAGTTATAGTACTCAATGTCCTGTATTCGAGGAACTCCTTCAGTTCCAGGCAAAACCTTAGGTAGATCATTTTAGTTGGATTATTAGTGTTTTTCATTGTTAGAAAGTTTCCTAAATTGCAGATACAAGTAGTGTTCTCCAGTATCAGCCTTCATCTTTAATGAAGCTAATTGGCTCCTCATCTGTTTGTGTTAGCTTTCAACTGGCTTTAAAGTCAGGAATAGAAGAATAGTGATATTTATTGGATTCCCCTAGATTTCCAATCATCACATTCACCATCAAAGTTTTAAACCCAGCTGGTCTGCTTTTCATCCTAGGCATTTCTTTTTTTATTCTCCCTCTCACTCTTTTAAACCTGTGTTGTTCTTCTCTCATAGCACATAACCCATAGGCAAAAGTCTTTTTTAGTGATCTTGAGTTTTTGGATCATACAGTCTGAGGAAAATTATGGCAGGGAACGAAGCTATTTGGTTTACTTTTGTATTCCTAGGAATTAGAACTTTACCTAAACAGTTACTAAGCAATAAAAATATTTCTTGACTGTTAAATTCTCTTCTCTTGAGCCACATGCTTTTTAAAGAGGCCTCATAGTTATCCTCTATCAATTCATTTTACAATTATTTGTCTGATTTCTTAGATTTGTCCATGACCAGGATTATGTCACAGATAGGTGTGAATTCAACTCAAATCCTAGGAAGTACAATGACAGAGGCCTGTTTGTATGCATTCCTGTTTACTTTCTGCTCAAAATGTGCCCATCACAAAGATGTTCATGTATTTTTCTTCATGATATTTTAAAATCTCATATAAACAACATATCTAACTAACATTTATATCTAAATATGTGAATTATTCTTACTCTCACAGTGATATTTGGTCCATTTGCAAGACACTGAGATGTGTAACATAGTGTTGCTTATGCTATTATCATTTGCCTTTTTATATGTATATAATTGAGTAAGATTAACAATATATTTTATTTTATTTTATTTTTAGAGAGAGAACAAGAAAGCACACAATTCAGGATCGGGGGAGAGAGAGAATCTCAATCTCTGACATGGGGCTTGATCTCACAACCCTGAGATCATGACCTGAGCTGAAATCAAGAGTTGGATTCGTAACTGACTAAGCCACCCAGGCACCCCATGTAAGATTAACAATATAAACTACTGTGAGTCCCAAAGGCTGTTATTCTTGTGTGCCCACCACTGAAAATACCTCTCTTGAACTAATTCTTAGAAATAGAGTTCAAGTATAGTTTTATATCACCTAACTTAAAAAAGGTTTTATTTCATAAAATTGACATATATGCCATTGAATAGAGATTTTGCTTTATTACTTTTAACAATATGAAATATGGGTCTTTTGTATATCAGATGTATATTACCTCCAGGAAATTTCAACTTTTGTGCTATATGAATCACTAACTTAACTAACTAGTACTTTTTAAGCTCTTCTTATGTGCCAGAAATTATACAGGCTCTTCAGATGTTTACACAATGCAGTTTATGGTCTCCAAGTACATGTGCACATGTTGTCTAGCAGCAAAGACCAACATATAAATAAATAATTATACAATGGAGGTATGCAGGGAGGAAAGAGAAATATCTGGTATTTATTTATAGACATGTCTTGAGGGAAGTTTTATTAAATATCAGTTCATTAGATCAGAACCATTTTCTCTTTCAACAGATAAGGAGACTAAGTATCAGAGAGGTCATCCCACTTGTCCAAGGTCACAGTGATTTGAGAACGCATATTGAGGCTGATTCAACTCTTGCTAGTATATTTTCATTTTTATTCAGCTTCTTAGAAGGAATATCTATAAAAAAACAAGATAACAACTCATTCTTTTCCTCTAATTTTTTATCCTCAATGGTGACTTTTTTTTAGAGTTATGTCTTTCTTTTTTTTTTTTTTAAAGATTTTATTTATTTATTTGACAGAGAGATACACAGCGAGAGAGGGAACACAAGCAGGGGGAGGGGGAGAGGGAGAAGCAGGCTCCCCGCCGAGCAGGGAGCCCGATGTGGGACTCGATCCCAGGACCCTGGGATCATGACCTGAGCCGAAGGCAGACGCTTAACGACTGAGCCACCCAGGCGCCCCTTAGAGTTATGTCTTTCTATGGACATGTAGTTACTTTGCAAGTGAAAATACATCTTTCAAAATAAATCTAAAACCATAACTATGGGCTTGGGATCTCAGAGAATCTCCCATTCTAACTTAGCTCATAGTTGTTGCAGCCTTTAGTTAAAGCTTACTTACTTGTAAAAGTGATGAGTTACTCTCTGTTTCTTGACTTTATATATACCATTTCTCTTGCCTCACTTGTTAGTAACCTACTTTAGAACAGTGATTGGATATTTCTTTGGTTTAGTCTGTCCATTTGGTATGTGAGTCAAATGTTAATATGTTAATATATTATGTACATTATTTGAAAGAAATGGTATTTTGGTGATTTCAAATATATTTCCTTATATATTCTATCATACTCCCAACTTTTACGAAGAGAGTAGTAGCTAGTTTATTCTTCCTTTCCACACCCATGCCTACCATTAATCTTTCTAGTGTTTATATAAAGTAAGAAAACTAAATTAGAAAATTAGCAATATTGCTCCTACGGAAGAATGCTAAACTTGGCATCAAGAATGACATTACAAGTTTCATAAAAATATAACTCTAATTTTTTTTTAAGATTTTATTTATTTATTTATTGGAGAGCGAGCGAGAGAGAAACAGCATGAGAGAGGAGAGGGTCAGAGGGAGAAGCAGGCTCCCTGCCGAGCTGGGAGCCCGATGCGGGACTTGATCCCGGGACTCCAGGATCATGACCTGAGCCGAAGGCAGTCGCTTAACCAACTGAGCCACCCAGGCGCCCCTATAACTCTAATTTTTAATATAATTTTTTCAAGGGCAAATTTGGCATTTTGTCATATGTTAGAGCAGACCAATATGACTGTATCATTTTGGGATGATGCACTCAGATATAATTATCTCATATTATAACATAGCAAATCATCCAAAGAGTTATTTATCTATAATTATGACAAGTTAATTTGTTCCCCTTTGAATTTATAGGACATGAAATATTTCCAAAGGTTTGTGTGTGTTTCCAACACAGTGCCAGAAACATCAACTGGTGTCTCTTGACAAAATTTGCATTAGAAAACAATACACAAATATGCTAAACAGTTGATGATTGGGTTATCCTTGAACCGCAATAATGACTATCCTTGAGGAAATCCTAAGCAGTCATTTTCCAGCATATTATGGTGTGGGAGGGTAAGAGGGGGAGGTAGGATTAAGCTGATCTGGTCAGGGCACAGCTGAATGGTTGATATCTTTCTTTAAGTTTTGTTCCATAAGAAGTACAATGGAAGTTCCTATTTAAGACATCATGGGGCAGCGAGGAGCACGGCATGAGGCAGTCAAATCAGAGTCTTTGGGGAAAATCCAGAAGTTAAGAAGTTTGATGTTATGGCTGAGAAGTGGGGATGAGAAAAGAACAGATCAGGAACAAATGTGAAAGATTTTGAGTAATCCTTGTAAATAAAGTTTTGCAGTTTGGGCTGGTGGCTGCAAGGCTGTTCATTGGTTTGGAATGGCTAGAATTGTAAATGGATACAAGTTGTATTGTAATAGTGTAGCTTTTGGATAAGGCTACCTAAATCTAGATGTGTCTTCTGCTACCAAGACACTTGGGCCCTTTATCTGTTGCTAAGAGACCACCTGAGTCCCCCCACCCCTCCCATCACCCCTATATTGAAATGCAAGGCTCCCTCCCTCCAAAAACGAGAAATGCAAGACTCCAAACAAAGACTAAGAGAGCTTATTGTGCATGGTGTTCCACTACTGCTAAACCTTAGGATGATAGGGGCGCCTGGGTGGCTCAGTTGGTTAAGCGACTGCCTTCGGCTCAGGTCATGATTCTGGGGTCCTGGGATCGGGTCCCGCATCGGGCTCCCTGCTCTGCGGGGAGCCTGCTTCTCCCCTCTCCCACTCGCCCTGCTTGTGTTCCCTCTCTCGCTGTGTCTCTCTCTGTCAAATAAATAAATAAAATCTTTAAAAAAAATTAAAAAAAAAAAACAAAACCTTAGGATGATAAACACCGCTTTCAACCTTTGGGCATGTATAATCTCTAATGTAGTCATGATGTCTGTTTGTATTAGTTGATTACTGACCTCTTTTCTCTCACATAATCATCATTACAGAATTCATATAGAAAACTGCCAATAATTGGAAATGCTTTTCCTATGGCTAATTTTTGCCCCTTCTTGTGCATTTCTATATTTAAATCCACTCCTGTTTTTTATTTTCTCTTTCCTGCTGGAAACTTCACATTCACCTCGAGAATACTATAAAAGTTTAGTGACATCAACTTCACATTTTAATCATAATATGGTTATGAAATTGGTTCATAATACTTCAGTGTAGAAATGAACTGAGATTATAATAATTTCTGTTTTGTTCAAATTTGTACATACTGTCTGATAAGGACAACACACAAAATTTTAAGTAGTTTGTCTTAATCAAGTAAAATAAATGAGAATAGTTGAATATATTCTTATAAAAATATTCTGTCAAAGTCAAATTTTCATGATTCAAAAATGACTGAATAACTACTTCAGATGTTTTTACTACTCTGAAGTTTTTCCCTGAAGTACATGAAATATTACAAAATAATTTATAATATTTTACATAGAAGAAAAAACATAAATCACTATTACATAAATGTAAAGTTGGAGAAACTACCTTTGGGTACCATAAAAGCCCTTGAAATATGGAAGGACTCCTCTGGATATATTTGTTAGAAAGTGCCAGAGCTTTCATATGGCAGGTCTGGTGGGAACATCAATGGAATGCTACTCAGAAGAAATCCAGGAAACACCCCAAACAGTGGCTGCTGTAAGAATAACTGCACCTAGATCCCATTTCTTCATAAACTTTTGGGATGATTCATCATTAAGTTCCTAAAATATGATGAGAATGGCAAAACCAGCCAGTGGTAAATTTATTAAGCAAGGGAAAGTTGCCTGTATTCTTCCAGTTGATTTTGGATATTGAAGTGAATTTGCAAGCTCTCAATTTCCCACTACATGGCTTTTAAGGACCAATCCCTCTGTAGATCATTCTGTTAATGTCTTTCTCAGTGACAGTCATCTGATATCAGAAACGTGGAAAGTGCTAAATGTATCTAGTTGCCTCCTCATTAGAGAGTAAATGTCCGAACTCTTCCTACAATTTCAAGCCATCTTATGGGGATCCACGGGTTCAAGTTCATCAGGGACCTGTACACAGGGTCTCCTGGAATTTGAGCCTCACAAAGATCGATGCTTGACTCTACTGGAAGATTCTATGGGATATTAAGGATGGAACTGGCACTGATAGAAAGTGTTGAGAATGTTTCATTGGAAGTGCCTATATTTTAGAATATGGTAGGACAAAGGTGTCAAATTTTCCTTGGAATTAAATGGGTACCTCAGAAGGCAGAGAACTCTACAAATAGAACTTCCTATTAGAGTATCTCTTAGGGTTAATTTCACCTTTGACTAAGAGAAAACTCAGGACTACATTAGCTTAAACAATGTAATTGATGTCTCTGTTTGGCAAATAAGTAGCCCAGGGTGGAAATAGCACTCTATAGTGTCAACAAGCCAGGCTCCACCTTTTTGTTCCATCATGCATGGTCTCAAGGCAACTTGTCCAAGATGGCTGCTTTTAAACTTTATAGGTCTATACAGAGGCAGCAGGGGTCAGACTGCAGAAGGAGGAAAACAGAAACAAAACAAAACAAAACTTTTTTTAAAGGACACTTGCTAGAAATTAATTATACCAAATATGTATACACCATTGGCCAGAATCAAATTACATGGTCATACAAAATCGCAAGGTAGCTAGACGATCGTTTTGGAAGGAATATACTGTCAATTATAAATGAAGGAATCAGGCTGAATCTGATATCTCATACATGAAGCCCCAGCTTAATTATGAGATGACTAAAACTATATTATGCCTCATATACAAGTTAGATTTAATTTCACATAGTACTGCTTGAGTATTTGCTACTGTCTTTGTATTACTACAGAGGAAGTTATTTGCTACTCCCTCTATAGGCCACCACACCTCGTTTCCATGCTTCTGTATTCCGAACAGCTGGATGCAGCACAACTTCTATTTTGTCGTAGGGAAAAAACATACTGTGGGGAGAATACCGTGGTCAGGAATAGACTATTTAACTTACTAGACCACATGTTCCTTCCACAGAGTTGAACCTCAGATTAAGGTATCTGGCCTTGTTTTTTATTTTTTAATTTTTTTCCTCTAAGAATGTAAGATTCTGTCCTAAATTAAAGTTTTCAAGTTGCCAAACACAAAGCCTTTGGAAACTGATTTCAAAGGAACGGTTTTGTTCTGAGATAAGGCCCTGCTCATTGTTGTGTGATAAATGGAATCCATGGACTACATGGTTAGACTCTGGCCAAAGTGCCTTTCCCCTCCCCACTTAAGGTTTGTTATCAGAAGTTCCAACCTGGACCCGGTTGGCATAGAATCTGGATCTGGTAACATAATACGTCTTAATTTGTTTTTGAGACAGACCTTTTTCTAAGACTTGGGAATGCATATAAGAGCAATGCAATCACAAGCTATCCACTATTTGGTCAATTAATTTATTTATAGGATTTATACTCAGACTACTTCCAAAAGACTTTGAGGTAGTTCAATATCCAGAACTCTATTCTACCTCTGCCAAGGGTGGTTTCTAGCTGGGTCTCAAGGACAGTTTCACATCTCAGAAAGAGTTCATTGTGGATACATTGAAGGTATTACTCTAGTGATGTGACCTCCCTTGATATAAAAATAAAAACATCACCCCATTCCCATGACAACATATGGCTCTCCCCCAACATGAACATGACAAGTAAAGTAATTATAACCCATCAGCAAAGAGGTCTCTGATAGTGAAGAACATGCAGATTCTTTATGCGTAAATGCTCCATGCAAGGGACAGTAAATAAATCCCAGTGTGGCATTTTTATAGTGAATAGCTGTTTTTATTTCTCTTTAGTTCCTTAAGGATGGGATATCTGTCTTATTCATTTTGATATCTTGCCTGATGTACAAACACATCCAGTCATCTGTCTTTTATTTTTTCATAGCCAAAGAAACTATATATACTTTCTCTTCCCTGGTCCAAATTCCTGTCTCTCACAAATCATTACACGCATCCTATGAGATACTTGTTCCATGAAAAACATACATCTTATCCTCATCATCTATACCAAACACTCCATCTTTGCCTTACCCAAAAGCTGGCTCCCCTAGGGGATTCCACTGCTCTTTGACATCCTGTTTTTTTCTATCACACCCAACTAACCTTAGAATTCAGTCCGAAGACCAACAATGCCATTTATAGACTACCATGCTCTTGTCTTCCTTCAACAACCCCTGCGCCTTCATCTACAATGCACTATACCCTTCCTTTTAGCTGTGGATTTCTGACTTCCCAGTCACTAACTTGTGTTTTAGCAACTGTACCACACCCATTCTCAACCTAAAGCTATGCCACCATTCTGACTGACCCTAATACCCCGAGTGCTAGCATTCCTCTGGCCCCTCAGTCCTTGACCTTCTTATTCTCAGTAACTTTCATTCCTATGCCATCTTAACCACCCACTCCTGATGGCCCAGAAATGCTCCAACTATTAGTTAATTAATTCCAAAACACCACTGATATAACTCCAATCGTTATTAATTATTTCCATTTCATATTTTGAGTAGATTTCCAAGGCATGTATGGTTACCTCTCCAAATTCCCCGACTCCATTCCCCTTTCAATTCCTTTTCACCCAGCTTGTATCTCCCATCTAGTATCTCACTGACTCTCATTTTGCAATTCTGAGTCATCCTTTAATCCTTACTTTTCATCACCTCCCACATCCATATACACAGCAGGTCTACTGGCTCAGCAACAAACTGTATCTTGAATCTATTCAGTATTCTTCATTTCTACTATTACTACCCATAGTCCATGTTGCCATCCTTTCCTTCCCGAATAACTATACTTAACTGCTGATAGAACTTCTTTTTTGTATTCTTGTCTCCCCTTCCCATCCTGCAGTCCATTCCCCATCCAACAGTCTGAATTCTTTTAACTTAATTTTTAAATTATATCTTTTATTTTGAGATAATCATAGATTCACATAGCTTTGTAAGAACTACTACAGAAAGGTCTTGTGTACCCCTTACCCAGTTTTCCCCACTGATGACATGTCAAAAATTTATAGCACAATATCACAATCAGGATATTGACATTGATATGGTGAAGACACAGAACACTTCAATCACCACTAGGATTCCTCTTGTTTCCTTTATAACCACACATACTTTCCGCTGGAACCACAGATCTGGTATCCATTTCTGTAATTTTGTCATTGAAAGCATGATATGTACATGGAAAAATACCTTTGGGTTTGGCTTTTTCGACCAGCATAATTATGGGGAGATTCATTCAGGTTGTGCATATATCAGTAATTCATTCTTTTAAAAAAAATTTTTTTTATTGCTGACTAGTATTCAATGGTATGGATGAACTACATTTTGTTTAATCACTCACTGTGTGGAAAATATGTGTTTACAGATTTTGTGTCCTTGCCAGTATATAGTGTTTTTGCTATTTTTATTTTAGCTATTCTGATAGCTATCTAGTGATATCTCATTGTGGTTTACCTTATATTTTCCCAATGGCTAATAATATTAAACATAATTTAATGTGTTTATTTGCCATCTGTATATCTTCTTTGGGAAATGTCTGGTCATGTATTTGCCCATTTTCTAGTTTTTTTGTTTTACTTATATTGAGTCTCGAGAATTCTTGCTTTTGTTCTAGATATTTATCTTGGTATCTTTTACTATAATGAGTCTTCTAATTCATGCACATGGTAGATTTCTCCATTTATTTAGATCTTTGATTTTTTTCATCAGCATTATATTGTTTTCAGCATATAAGTCTCGTATATGTTTTATTACATTCACCCTTAAGTATTTCTATTTTTGAGTAATTGTAAATGGTGTTGCAGTTTTGATTTATTGTCTGCGTGCCCTGTTGATAGTCTATAGAAAGATAACTTCTTATGTTTATCATGTGTCCTAGCAGTGCAATTTCTGAGTTTAAGGTCATGCATATTTATTATTTTTAAGAAACTGCCAAGTGGTTTTCCAGAGTGTCTGTACCATTTTACAGTCCCATTAGCAATGTATGAATGATCCATTTTCTTTGCATCTTCACGAGCATATAGTGTTTTTGCTATTTTTTTTTTTTAAAGATTTTGTTTATTTGACAGAGAGAGACACAGCAAGAGAGGGGACACAAGCAGGGGCAGAGGGAGAGGGAGAAGCAGGCTCCCCACTGAGCAGGGAGCCCGATGAGGGGCTTGATCCCAGGACCTTGGGATCATGACCTGAGCTGAAGGCAGACGCCCAACAACTGAGCCACCCAGGCACTCTCGCTATTTTTATTTTAGCTATTCTGATAGCTATCTAGTGATATCTCATTGTGGTTTACCTTGTATTTTCCCAATGGCTAATAATATTAAATATAATTTAATGTGTCCTTTGACTTTGAGGTATTTATTTATTAATTATAGGAATTTTTCTTAATAGATTCATTGAGGTTATTTACATGGATGATCATGGAATCTGCATATAGGGACAGTTTTATTTCTTCCTTTCAGATGTTCATGTCTTCAATTTCCTTTTATTGTGTTATTGCACTAACTAGAATGTCTATAACTATGTTGTATGGGGGTGGTGAGAGCAGATATTTCTTGTCTTGTTCCTACCTCAGAGAATATATAGTCTTTCACTATTAAGTATAATGTTAAGTTGTAGTTTTGTTTTGTTTTGTTTTGTAGTCATCTTTATTAAGTTGAGGAAATCTTTCTGCTTCTATTTTTCCAAAAGTTTTGTCAAAAATAAGTTTTGAGGATTCCTAGTTTCAGTTCTGACATGTAAAGAGTTTGGAAGTCATTAGTCTCATGTTACAACAAGAAAAAGTGCTGAACAAACAGAAAGTCAATTACTTTTTTTTGAACCCATTGGAGAATTGAGTTCTTGGAGCAAAACAACACTCCAAATCTTAAGATGAATATAGAAAATCATACTTGAAATCAGCTTATCAGGAAATGAATCTGCTGGAGCCAGAAGCTGTTAGATAAACTTAGGTGATTATTTTGTTAAATTGATGGAAGCAGAATGTACACTAGTGTGAGAGTAGGAAACTCTTAAGGGCTTCAGTCTTAAAGGGTCCCAAGACTTTCATGAGTTGTGCTTCTGCAAACCTCACCAAGTTTTCATGGTGAAGAAATAAAAAAAAATCCTTGTGTTTTTGTAAGGGGGAAGATAAAACTGACCTTTTTGAAATATGCCCAAAGAATTTACCATAAGAAAAGCCAATATTCTAAGAGAAATATGTTTAAAATAGCTTTATTTATTTTGTTGGGGGGGGGCAGAATTTAGCCATCTCTAGCTTCTTCCATTCTTCCTGTCTCGCCTAAGGAGGTAACAGAAGATAAGAAACAATTGTGATGATCACAGCCCAGAGACATAGGCCCACTAAACACTGAGACTTAATTGTAGAAATATAGAATGCTTCCTCCTCACCCACATAGCTTCCCACCACATCAATAGGGCTTAAGTGTGGTAATAATGGATTACAGCTGAAAGTATTGCAAGGGGCAGTCTTTACTTAAGGAGGAATTAATAGGAAAACCCAAAGACAGCAAAGCAGACAAAAATCAAGAATACTAGAGGCATTTGAACCTCTGGCAACTATAGCTACAGGAAACATTAAACACAGCTGAACTCCTAGTCAGATTTACATAAAACCTCACACTAAAAGCCTATTTAACTCTAGCCCTTTTTTTCAATATATGTGTATGGCTGTGTGTGTGTGTGTATGTGTTTATTACTTTGAATAAAAAATTACAATCCATAATAAAAGACAAGAAAAACACAGGCTGAAAAGACAAAACAAGTATTACAATCAGATCCAAATATGGCAGAGATGTTGAAATCATCAGACTAGAAATTTAAAACAGCTATGATAAATACATTAAGGCCTCCATGGAAAAAGATAGAAACTCTAAAAAAAAAAAAATCAAAGGGAATGCTAGGAGTCAAAACTGTAACAGAAATTTAAAAATGCCCGTGATGGGTTCATCAATAGACTGAACACTGCTGAAGAAAGAATCAATGAGCTTGAAGATATGTCAATATAAGCTTCCAAAACTCAAATGCAAAGAGACAAAAAGAATGAAAACATACACAAAAAACAGAATATCCATGAACTGTGGGATAATTTCAAAACATGTAACATATGCATTATTAGAATAATGGAGGGAGAAGAAAGACATAAGGGAGAAAAATGAACATTTCAAGTAATAATGACCAAGAATTTCCCAAAATTCGTTCTATCACTTATTGGAGAGAGAGATGTTGAAGTTTTTAACTATAATCATGGATTTGTCAATTTATTATTTCATTATATCATTTTCTGTGTCACATATTTTGCAACTCCTGATTCTACCATCTTGCTGACATCGTTCCCCTCTCACAGTATTTAGGATTGCCATGTTTTCTTTGTGGATTGTGTCTTTTACCAAAGTATAATGTCTTTCTCTGCCTCTGATAATTTTCTTTGTTCTAAAATCTATATCATGTGATGTTAATATAGGCATTCCTACTTTCCTTCAATTAATATTGGCATTATATATAGTTTTTTTATCATTTTACTTTCAATTTACCTATATCATTATATTTGAAATGAGTTTCTTATAGATAACATATAGTTGAGTCATATTTTTAAAATCACTGTGTTGATCTGCCTTTTAATTGGTGTATTTAGACTTATTCCATAGAACTTACAAAATGATGGGTGATCAATAACTGCATTTTGGATTAAATTTGCATCTTTATTTGAAGTTTTCTACATAAAGATTTTTGCTATGTGATGTTTAACCAATAAGGACTAATTAAATATATCTCAAAATATTATTTCACCTTTGTGGTGGGGGTTTCCTGCTTTCTCCCAATCTCACTCCCTCTATCTTCTGTATTATATGGTTTTAGAGTTTTAACGAATTAATCACTTAGAATATTTCTGTGGCTAATCAGGGTACCTATAGGAAGAAGTAGTAAAGCTTGAAAAATCTGGAATTTAATTGTACTCTTAAGATTCAAAAATTTAGGGATGTCTGGGTGGCTCAGATGGTTAAGAGTCTGCCTTCGGCTTGGGTCATAATCCCAGAGTCCTGGGATCGAGTCCCACATTGGGATATTTGCTCAGTGGGGAGTCTGTTTCTCCTTCTGCTTGCTGCTCCCTGTGCTTGTGCTCTCTCCCTCTCTCTCTCTCTGACAAATAAATAAATAAAATCTTTTTTAAAAATTCAAAAATTTTATTTGATCAAATTTGATAAAATTCAGTTTGGGTGGAGATTACTTTTACTAATGTGCTTTTGTTTCTGTTTTTGATATTTTTAGTTTTATGTCTTTAAAATGACAATGTTATTTCTGCACATTAAAGTTTGTGAAGCAATTTAGGATGGCTGATACAATACTTCCACTCTAAAATTTCTTAACGTTTGATATTTTAATTACAAGAAGAGCAAAGATACTAAACTGGAAGCATAACAACAAATAGAGAAGTGCCATTGAACTTTCTTGCCACAAAATAATTAAGTACAAAGTTTATAAAATTTATATATAACATCCCGATAAAATATAAAAATTTATATATAACCTTCAAACAAAATATAAATATATGCTAGCAGGAAAAATTAAAATGAATTACTAGGTTTTTGCCAAAGCTCATTTTTATTTTTGTTTAAAAAAAATATCAAGCAACCATTTGATAACATCAATAGAGAAGATAAGAAAGTATAGTAATTAATCATTTTGACATATGGAAAAGGTTAAAAAGCATGTGTTTTTAACATTAGATTGACCTCTCTTTGTCTTAAAAAAGATCACTGGACATAGTGAGTCTTATTTATTCTATTTTCTCTCAAATTAACAATGATGATTGGCAAACTGTTAAACTATTTGCTAAGCCTTTTGAATGCTGAATGAATGAATCAGGTTTGAAAGAGAACAGGGTAAGTGAGAGCTGCTAAGAAGGTCTACTTTGTATGTGATTATTTCATTCATCATACTATTGTAAATTTGGTGGTAATCATCCAGAGACTTGAATGAATACAAAATTTAACTCATGTGGAGCTTAAGACAATGGAAGATATAAAATAGATATTGTTTCTTCTAGGTTTTCCATTCCAGGATTCCCTGGTTCCAGTTCTGACATTCTAGTAAATGAGAATTGAATGTCTAGAATAGAATAAAAACTTTTTTATTAAAAAATAATCCTTTTTAAAAACTCCTTTTCTTTACTTGAATCATTTGAAAAAATAAAAAAAAAAAGGTTAAATTGACTTTAAGGTGCTTCATAAACTATAAAACCCTAGTCAAACATATGGCATACTATAAGCCACATGCATTTCCTCTTGCCAAAGACTCAGTTTTTTCATCTTTATTTGCCAAAGTCTTCTATGATGAAAAAATTATATACCTTTGTGAAAAAAGGAAAACATCTAAGGGACATTCACCTATCCTTTTCCCCAGAATTTAAACAATAACAATACTGAAAGCAAAATAGAGATAATTATAGGCTAATCTTTAAATAAAATTAATTTGAAGTATACATAAATATTTGTACATGCTATGACATAAAAATAAGAATAACACTACTTCAGTACTCAGTTTAAGAAGTAGAACATTAAAAAAAAAAAAAGAAAGAAAGAAAGAAAGAAAGAAAGAAAGAAAGAAAGAAAGAAA